>NC_037329.1:103730515-104033546 GCF_002263795.3 Bos taurus
CGTCCTTTGACAAGTTCAGTGAAAAATGCCTAATGGATCCATCAGTTTCCATTCATCGACCCAGAGCCACAGTTAGGAGTGAGACTGAAATAGGAGAACCACAGAGGGAGGTTTGAGGTGATGTCTCTGGAACAGCAGCTGGAAGGATTTTGTAATAATTCTGGTACCACACCCCCAGATGCAACCAGTCTCTTGCTTCCACTCACCATTATCAAATGCCATTGGATCCCTATTTCTGAAAGTTTTCAAGCCCCTCAGATGGAAGACCAAAGAAGCCAATAACATTTAAGGCTACCTTTTATTCCACCCACAAATTTGGTTTAAGGGGAAATGTTTGCATTTCTGCCATGACATGAAGTCGGGTTTTCCACCATGTGGACACCAGTGTGAATGCAGCAGAGACACTCCTTCATTAGAAAGACCCTTCATTGCTGTTGCCAGCACAGCGCCACAGCAAAAAGTTACATGATAATTGCTTTTGATGATCACAATCAATGGATATGAGTTTGAACAAACTCCAGGAGACAGTGAAGGATAGGAAAGCCTGGTGTGCTGCAGTCCAAGGGGCCTCAAAGAGTTGGACAAGACTGAGAGACTGAACAACAGCTGAGTAAATAAAAAGAATTTCTCTACTTCTACCACCCCATATCCTGAAGATGAGATCTCTGGAAACTGGGATTGTTCCCTCACATGTCCTTGGGTACCAAGCTCCCACAAAGCAGGATGGAGAATCATCACTACTGATCTATGGGTGCAGCACCCAGTCCACACTGGAGGGAAAGTTAGGGAGGAAAACAGAAGCTGTCGTCTTCTGGACACATTACTCTCAAGGATTAAACGTGAGAATGGAGTTTAGGAAAACTCAAACAATGAATAATTTTCTTTGCAAAAACAATACTTAACCCAAGGTCTCCAATATCTCCAGGGTTCCAGGAGGTGTCCAAATTCCGAGAACCATCTACAAAGGAAGAGACACCGAGACTGAGTTTGCAAGGAAGATATATTTCTGTTGCTTTATTTCAGGCCCTGGTTACAATGGGTACAATTATTATAGGACTGAAAGATTGAGGGCAGGAGGAGAAAGGGACGACAGAGGATGAGATGGTTGGATGGCATCAATGACTCAATGGACATGAGTTTGGGTAAACTCTGGGAACTGGTGATGGACAGGGAAAGCTGGCGTGCTGCAGTTCATGGGGTCGCAAAGAGTCGGACACGACTGAGCGGCTGAACTGAACTGAATAGTTATTTTCCCTTACAGTTCTTACCTAGACATATAATTCCTTAAGAATTGCAGACTAATTCCATTATTAGATGTGGTAGCAGATAGCCTTCATTTACAATGTTTTTACTAAAGAAAAGTATTCAACAGTTTAAAGTCCAACATCTGTTCAGTAAATGAGACAATAGAGCAGACTACAGCTAGTAAGATAAATGATTGTTTTACAAGGGAGCTGCTCGTGGCGTAACATCTCTTATAAGGATATTAAATTCTCAGTCAGAGAAACACCATGGCTATTGGTTTAAAATCAGCTTTTTCAAATCCAAAACATTTGAATGAGTTTTGTTTTTTTTTAACTGAAACATTCTTAACGGATAATAGCTCAATCTCTATCATGCTTTAAAAGGAAACGCATTACCAAACCCTCTCAGAATCCTCCTCATGCCTTACACGGCATGGTGAGTCAGCGATGTTTTTTTTCATTCCAAAGCATTAGAGAAGAGACTGAGGGAAACTGTCTGTAACTACTCAAGGCAGCATCTTTAACCTTCTGCCAAATACTGGGTTGCCAGCTGGCAATTCCTAGTTCTCTTTAGTCCTGCAAAGGATCACGTATGTGTCACGCAAGATAGACATAAGTTGTTCTGTTTTACCCTGAATCTTCTGCAAGAATAAACAGCAAAGGGCATCACCCCTATTAAGGTGCCTGACAGTGGAAGCCACAGGGTGAATTGTGAAGTCATTTCCCCCTCTATCCCTCAACCAAGAGCCTAGTACTAACCCCAGAGCTGCTTCTGAAGAGCCTAAAGTAAAAGCATGGTACTGTGCATGCCCCCCTGCACTTAAAAGGTGGGCAAACCACCTAAGCCACTCCTCCAGTGACCCCTGGACACACCTCTACTCTCACCCCATTTAAGGAACCAGCTTGCACCCTGCCTCGGGGAGCAAGCAAGGGAACCTGTTTGTTGCTCCCCGCTGCTGCAGCAGGGGCCATAATAAAGCCTTGCTTGAAAAAAAAAAAAAAAAAGAGCATAGTAGTTCCCAAAGCTTATTAGCCTCCTCCATCACCCCTAACTTGGGATTAAAATCTGCTCTTTCTGGACAGAAGCTCATGTTCCATAACGGTGATTCATAGATTTGATTCATTTGACTTTAGTCTTTATTATTTTTACCTGTAACCCCTCTACTATCATTTTCCAGTATTTTACAATTATGCATGCGTGCTTGATTTCTCAATCCTGTCTGACTCTATGTGACCCCATGGACTGTAGCCTGCTAGGCTCCTCTGTCCATAGGATTCTTCAGGCAAGAATACTGGTGGGTTGCCAGTTCCTCCTCCAGGGGACTTCCTGACCCAGGGATCGAACCCACATCTCCTGCATTGGCAGGTGGATTTTTTACTACTGAGCCACCTGGGGAGTCCCATCTACAATCATACTATCATTTATTTTGATATAATTTTTCCTAATTAAAAGGGAACCATACAAATAAACCTAATAAAATCAAAACAGTATCATCATAATTTAATTAGATTCTATTACCTGCTAAAAGCAATGAACTCAAGGCCTGTTCGTTAACAGGGGGGTTAATATATGTTGGAAAGGTGCTAACGACACAGTAGTACCAAAGTAAAACTGTCCCTTAATCTGTTCAGAAGGCTTGAGCAAGAATCAAAGGAGACGTTCTCGTCTTATGTGATTCCACTCCATTTAATATCATGTCTGTTTTAATCAAGATCATCCTGGATACCATTTAGAATCATCTTGTAAATTCCACACAATGGGAAACAGGACAGAGCAGTGTTTCCCTAAGTGTGTATCTAGGAGATAATCTGGCAGCAGGTGAAATGTGGATTCCCTAGCTCCATCTGCAGAGTTTTCTGGATAAGGTTCTAGGAACCTGCATTTTTAGCAAGCTTCCCAGATGATACTTATATAGACAAACGTTAAAAAAAAAATTAGCCCACATTTGTTATTTTCAAATATTTATTAGCCAGGGTTTAACTGGTGGTTAAGATGAGAGGATGAGATAGTTAGATAGCATCATCGACTTAATGGACATGAACTTGAGCAAACTCAGGGAGATAGTGGAGGACAGGGAGGCCTGGCATGTTGCAGTCCATGAGTCAGACACAACTTAGCAACTCAACAACAACAACAACTGGTAGTCTAGTGGCTAGGACTCTGTGCTAACAAATAAATAAAAATAAATATTTAAAAAGTTATTAGCCAAGTGATCCTTTCCTCCAATGAAGTCCTGCAGAGAAACTAAGATATAAGGCAGAGAAGAGTGGGACCCTCTAGTTGAAGCAGGACAGGGGGACAGAGGGTCAAAATTGTAGCTTCATCTCCTCCTGGCCCATGGCAGCCCCCGGAGCACTTCCACAGAGCTCCCTGGGTTCCCGCAAAATTGGGTGTGAAAACTTGTGTTCTCTTTACTTCTCCTTTCTCCAACCTTAGCTTCCCCCTACAACCAAAATTGTCTGTGGCTTGTTTGTTTTCAGATTGAGAAATCTTCTCTATCTTCCATGTTACCTAGCAAAGAAGCATGAAAACCAAACAGAAATGTAGTGAATTGTACTAAATTAAATCTGAACTCATTTCATCACAAAATAAAAATGCAAACATCCTAACAGCTAAATGGATTTAAAAACAAACAGATACTTTGCAAGATAAAATATTAATAGTTAATTAACATATTAGAAAATGTTTGGTCTCATAATAATGAAACAATGTAAATAAAATAAGAATGAAATTTTATTTTGTAATCATCAAATTAGCAAAGTTTTTTTTTTTTTTTTAAGCAAAGATGTTTTAAATGATACTCAGAGCAAATGGAGGAGCCTGAAAGGCTGTAGTCCATGGGATCGCTAGGAGTCGGACATAACTGAGCGACTTCACTTTCACTTTTCACTTTCATGCATTGGAGAAGGAAATGGCAACCCACTCCAGTGTTCTTGCCTGGAGAATCCCAGGGATGGGGGAGCCCGGTGGGCTGCCGTCTATGGGGTCGCACAGAGTTGGACACGACTGAAGTGACTTAGCAGCAGCAGCAGTGCAAATGAGGATACAATAAGACTGACATTCTTGTACACTGGAAAGCTAATGACTACAGACTATTTGGCTTTAAATAGTTTAAAGCCAATATTTTTAAATTTTTAAATATTTTTTAAATATTTTTCCTTTAATGTAAGGCTTTACTCTCTATGTGAAGGAACAATCTTATATTCAGACAAAGATCTGTGCCCAGCTCTGGAACTAGCCAGTAGCTATGGTTATACAACATTGTGAATATACTGAACTGCATGCTTTAAAATGGTTACAATGGTAAATTTATGCTATGCATATTTTACCTAGTTTTAAAAATATATATATCTGTGCACAAAACTATTCATTTCATTGTTTCTTAAGATAACAAAACTTTTGCATGCTGAATATCCAGCAATAGTTATTGCTATATTATGGTGTTTCTTGGGAAAAGTTTATGATATAAACTTAAGTGAAAAAAAAAAACAGGATGTGAAGCTATATATACAATATTACCCTCAGCCATTTCTTTAAATATAGAATAATCTAGAAAGAAATACACCCATCCCTTGATGTCTGGAGGGGTTTGGTTCCACATCCTCCTCCATACCCTGCCACCCACCTACCAACTCCCCACTGACACCAAAGTTCAGATGTTCAGGTCCCTTATATAAAGTTGTTCAGTACAGAGGGCCATAGATACTGACAGCAAATTGCATGTCAAAATATCACCAGTAGTGGATTCTAGAAGAGTGCTAGGATTATCAACACTTCTTCCTTTCTCTTCACATTTTGAAAAGCTTTTCAAATGTTTTCTAAAATCAACACATGTTAATACAGAAAAACCTGAAGCAAACAACTGCAAAAGAAAATACACTATGAATGAAGCCGTATGGTAATCTCCATGAAGTGCTACTGACTAATAAAAGAGAGAGTGTTAATCCCTGATTATAAAGTATTCTTTACTTATTAAATCTGGCACAAATGAAGATACAAACTAATAATAATAGCTAACATGTGTCTAGTACAGGCATTGTTTGAAGCTCATAGCATATATTAACTTATAACTGTTTAAGATGAATACTACAATTGTTTTCATTTACACCAGATTTAACAGAGGCATAAAGAAGTTGAGTAGAAGACAGCAGAGGAAACCAGGATTTGAACTCAGACATTTGTCTTCAGAGTTTATTAACTTAGTCACTACAGTATACTACCTACAGAGAAAAAAAATTTAAGGTAAAAAAGAAGAAAGCAAGGATGTGTATCAGTATCCTATTGTAGTGGTAGGAAATTATTATAAATTTGGTGGCTTAAAACATAAATGCATTATCTTATAGACCTGGAGGTCAGACATCTAAAGCGGGTCTGTCTGCAAGGCTGTATTTCTTTTGGAGACTCAGAGGATTATCTACCTACTTGCCTTTTTGAGCTTGTAGAGACTGCTCGTATTCCTTGGCTCAGGGCCCCTTCCTCCGTCTTTAAAACCAGCAGCATCTTTCTTCCACTCGAATTACTGCTTTAGTCTATCTTTTGACTCTTTTGCCTGCTTCTTCTAAAGAATCCTGTGGTTACATTACACACACCTGATAATCCAGGATCATCTCATTTCAAAATCTTTCATTGAATCATGTCTGCAAAATCAGTTTTACCATACTGAAAGTGAAAGTGTTAGTCACTCAGTCGTGTCTGATTCTTTGTGACCCCATAGACTATCACCCACAAAGCTCCTCTAGTCATGGAATTCCCCAGGCAAGAATACTGGAATGGGTATCCATTCCCTTCTCCAAGGTCTCTTCCTGATCCCTCTTCCAGGGATCGAACCCAGTTCTTCTGCATTGCAAGCAAACTCTTTACTTTCTGAGTCATTAGGTAATACATTTACAGGTTCATGACATTAAAATATGAACATCTTTGGGGCCATTTTTCAGCCTACCATGGGAAGGAAGGAAGGTCTCTGTTCTAGTTTCTATTCATGTGTAACAAAACACTTTTTTTGCACATCATAATTCTGTGGGTCAGGCAGTTGGGCAGTGCCCATTTAGGTGATTCTTTTGTTTTCCCGTGATTTTGACAATGGTAACAGATTAGGGTCTTAGGAAGAATCACTACAAACAAAGCTAGTGGAAGTGATGGAATCCCAGCTGAGCTATTTCAAATCCTAAAAGATCATACTGTTAAAGTGCTGCATGCAGTATGCCAGCAAATGTGAAAAACTCAGCAGTGGCCACAGGACTGGGAAAAGTCAGTTTTCATTTCAATCCTAAAGAAAGGCAATGCAAAAGAATGTTCAAACTACCACACAATTGCACTCATCTCACATGCTAGCAAAGTAATGCTCAAAATTCTCTAAGCGAGGCTGCAACAGTACATGAACCGTGAACTTCCAGATAGATGTTCAAGCTGGATTGAGAAAAGACGGAGGAACCAGAGATCAAATTGCCAACACCTGCTGGATCATCGAAAAAGCAGGCGAGTTTCAGAAAAACATCTACTTCTGCTTTATTGACTACACCAAAGCCTTTGACTGTGTGGATCACCACAAACTATGGAAAAGTCTTCAAGAGATGGGAATGCTAGACCATCTGACCTGCCTCCTGAGAAATCTGTATGCAGGTCAAGAAGCAACAGTTAGAGCTGGACATGGAACAACAGAGCAACTTCCCAGTGGTTCCAAATTGGGAAAGGAGTACATCAAGGCTGTATATTGTCACCCTGCTTATTTAACTTAGATGCAGAGTATATTATACAAAATGCTTGGCTGGATAAAGCACAAACTGAAATCAAGATTGCCGGGAGAAATATCAATAACCTCTGATACACAGATGACACCACTCATGGCAGAAAGCAAAGAGGAACTGAAGAGCCTCTTGATGAAGGTTAAAGAGGAAAGTGAAAAAGGTGGCTTAAAACTCAATAACCCCAAAGTTACTTCTGCTTTATTCTGTTGATCAAGTAAGTCCTTACTGCTGCTGCTAAGTCACTTCAGTCATGTCCAGCTGTGTGCGACCCCACAGACGGCAGCCCACCAGGCTACCCCGCCCCTGGGATTCTCCAGGCAAGAATACTGGAGTGGGTTGCCATTTCCTTCTCCAATGTATGAAAGTGAAAAGTCAAAGTGAAGTCACTCAGTCATGTCCGACTCTTAGTGACCTCATGGACTGCAGCCTACCAGACTCCTCCGTCCATGGGATTTTCCAGGCAAGAGTACTAGAGTGGGGTGCCATTGCCTTCTCCAGTAAGTCCCTAAGAGTGGCCCAAATTCAAGTGGAGAGTAATTAAAATCCACTTCTCTACAGTAGAAACAGAAAAGACTGAAGCTATCTTTAATCTTCTACCACCATTACATATAAAACTTCAGTTAACAAGGGGTGCATGATGAAAGCCATTTAAACTGTGGATGGGCAGAAGGGGTAATTCAGCACCTATCAAGTACTCAGAGAACAGTATGATGTGTTTATATTAGTCTGGGAAATCATCTTGAAATCCCTCTGGTTTTAAAAATGATGAATCATACTTAGATACATTTTTTGTTTGTTTTTCTATCATTTTTCAGTGTCAAAGTCTATGGAAATAACCATTGAGATGACAAATAATAAAAACTCACTAGTATTTTCTCCCATTCTGTGGCTGTCTTTTCATTTGTCTATGGTTTCCTTTGCTGTGCAAAAGCTTTTGAATTAATTAGATCCCATTTGTTTATTTTTGTTTTTATTCCCATTACTCTAGGAGACAGATCAAAAAAATATTGCTGCAATTTTTGTCAAAGAGTGTTCTGCCTATGTTTTCCTCACAGACTCACAGACTTAGAGAATAAACTTATGGTTACCAGGGAGGGGAGGGTAGTGGGGAAGGAGAGATTGGCAGTTTGAGATTGACGTGTATACACTGCTATATTTAAAATAGGTAACCAACAAGGGCTTATTGTATAGCAGAGGGAACTCTGCTCAATATTCTGTAATAAACTGAATGGGAAAAGAATTTGAAAAAGAATAGATACATGCATAACTGAATCACTTTGCTATACACCTGAAACTGTGTGCTCAGTTGCTCAGTTGTATCTGACTCTTCGCAACCCCATGGACTATAGCCCACCAGACTCCTCTGTCCATGGAATTTTCCAGGCAAGAATATTGGAGTGGGTTACTATTTCCTCCTCCAGGGGGTCTTCCTGACCCAGGGGTGGAAACCACATCTCTCATGGTATCTACTATATTCTAACATAAAATAAAAACATAAAAAACAGATGTTTTCATTGTTTCATGTATAAAGCTCTGTTCTAGGTTCTTTAAAGCAAATTTATTTAAGGTTTGCCTAGAGAATAAAGTCATGTCTCCCACTAAAAGGTGGGAGACAATAATCACTAGGTTAAAGCCAGTCTTTTTGCTCATCGCCATGTCTGAAATATAGCCTTCTATTTCTTCTTTGTCTTAATAGCATGCATAGCCTGTCTGGATTTTTCTTTTCCAACATAGTACTGGCTGTAATATTGATATATGTGGTATATTTGAATATATAGCTTTCTTTTTTTCTTTCCTGGTGACTGCAGCCATGAAATTAAAAGACTCTTACTCCTTGGAAGGAAAATTATGACCAACCTAGATAGCATATTTAAAAGCAGAGACATTACTTTGCCCACTAAGGTCCGTCTAGTCAAGGCTATGGTTTTTCCTCTGGTCATGTATGGATGTGAGAGTTAGACTGTGAGGAAGGCTGAGCGCCGAAGAATTGATGCTTTTGAACTGTGGTGTTGGAGAAGACTCTTGAGAGACCCCTGGACTGCAAGGAGATCCAACCAGTCCATTCTGAAGGACATCACCCCTGGGATTTCTTTGGAAGGAATGATGCTAAAGGTGAAACTCCAGTACTTTGGCCACCTCATGCAAAGAGTTGACTTATTGGAAAAGACTCTGATGCTGGGAGGGATTGCGGGCAGGAGGAGAAGGGGACGACAGAGGACGAGATGGCTGGATGGCATCACTGACTCCATGGACGTGAGTCTGAGTGAACTCTGGGAGTTGGTGATGGACAGGGAGGCCTGGCGTGCTGTGATTCATGGGGTTGCAAAGAGTCAGACACGACTGAGTGACTGAATTGAACTGAATTGAATTCACACAAAACTTTTGATTTGTAATAAGAATCAGTATTGCATAGAATGCTGGTGACTTTATAAATTATTTCAAAACTAAATTTCAATAAGCACACACACCTTGCTACATAATTCTTATCTCATTTACATCACCTTCAGTATCCATAATTGATATTAACACCAAAATCAATGGATTTGGGTTAAGTAAGTACAGCTTGTTGTTGTTCAGGTGCTCAGCCATGTCTGATTCTTTGTGACCCCATGGACTGCTGCATGTCAGGCTTCCACGTCCTTCACCAACTCCTGGAGCCTGCTCAAACTCATGTCCATTGAGTCAGTGATGCCATCCAACTATCTTATCATCTGTTGTCCCCTTCTCCTGCCTTCAATCTTTCCCAACATCAGGGTCTTTTCTAATGTGTCGGCTCTTTGCATCAGGTGGCCAAAGTATTGGAACTTTAGCATCAGTCATTTCAATAAACAGTCATGGTTGATTTCCTTTAGGATTGATTGGTTTGATCTCCTTGCTGTCCCAGAGACTCTCAAGAATCTTCTCCAACACCACTGTTCAAAAGTATCAATTCTTTGGCACTCAGCCTTCGTTATGGTCCAACTTTCACATTCATACATGAATACTGAAAAAAACATAGCTTTGACTAGACAAATCTTCATTAGCAAAGTCATGTCTCTGCTTTTTAATATGCTGTCTAGGTTTGTCATAGCTTTTTTTCCCAAGGAGCAAGCATCTTTGAATTTCATGGCTGCAGACACCATCAGCAGTGATTTTGGAGCCCAAGAAAATGAAGTCTGTCATAAGTATAGGTATATGGGTGAATTCATTGATTCAATATCAGTTTATTACTACCCTAAATAGTAACCAGCCTGGTGGGTGAGACAGCCACTGTGTTATGCTGGAGCCAGCTCAGACCAGGTCATACTGGCTCCCAAGAGCTAATTCTTTGAGTGGCTTCCTAATCCAGCTTCAGTGATGTCAACTTTAGTAGCTTGAAATCAGCCATGATGAGAGTCCTTACATTATGGAAACTGGCAAATTCTATAAATCTGGGCTTTTTGTTAAACATTTTCCAGTGCACTATGGCAATACATAAACATAGCTTAATAATGTGATAAGTGCTAAAGATATGCATAAGATGTAATAGCAACACTAAGAAGGGGAGTTGAATCTAGTTGGGAGGGGTCACTGAAGGCTTCCCTTTGGGGACTAAACTCAGATATCACGTCCTCTGAAAGGCCTCCGCATACACCAACATAAAGCAACCCTGCTCCTAATTACCTTCAATATACTATACATGTCTTTCAAAGTGTAGTTGCTCAGTCGTGTCTGACTCTTTGTGACCCCATGGACTGTAGCCCACCAGGCTCCTCTGTCTATGGAATTCTCTAGGCAAGAATACTGGAGCGACTGCCATATCCTCCTCCAGGAGATATTTCCAACACAGGGATTGAACCTGGGTCTCCTGCATTGCAGGCAGATTATTTACCATCTGAGCCACCAGGGAAGTCCTCTTTCAAAGTGAAGTGAAGAAGTGAAGTTGCTCAGTCGTGTCTGACTCTTTGCAACCCCATAGACTGTAGCCTACCAGGCTCCTCCATTCATGGGATTTTCCAGGCAAGAGTACTGGAGTGGGTTGCCATTTCCTTCTCCAGAGGATCTTCCCAACCCAGGTATCGAACTCAGGTCTCCCACATTGTAGGCAGACGCTTTACCATCTGAGCCACCAGGGAAGCCTAAAGTAGTTGTCGCAATTATTTTTCACTTTGTTGTACTTGTTTCTATGTGTGTCTTGGAGAAAGAAATAGCAACCCACTCCAGTGTTCTTGCCTGGAGAATCCCAGGGATGGAGGAGCCTGGTGGGCTGCCGTCTAAGGGGTCGCACAGAGTCAGACACGACTGAAGTGACTTAGCAGCAGCCATGTGTGCTTTACCAGAATTTTGCCTTCTTATCTGTCTTGTATCATTGGCAAGACAATAGGCACTCAGAAATTTTTGTTTGAAAAGCAATAAGAGAGTTTCAGTAGAGTCGGAAAGGATGAATAGGAATCAGCCAGGCGAAGAATGAAGGGTAGAATATTTTGATCACGGAAAGCAGAAATAGAAAGAGCACTGTGGTCATGGAAAAATAGCATGTGCATGAAACCAAAGGTCCAAATCAGGGAATGGCCAGTGTAGTGCTGAAAGACATTCAGGCCACATGGAGCTCCTAAACTATCCCTTGTGAACCATGGCGACCTACGAAGGCCGCTATTCAACTTCCATCACCAACAGATGAATACGGGCATGGTTATTCCAAGTTACAACAGACCCTGAAGACGACGACTAGATCTCCCCTAATTTAGAGTACTCAATATGTGAAGCACTGGGTACCATTTAAATGAAAACAAAGAAAGAGCAAAGTGAAAAGGCAAGGTTAGTTTCTACAATGTGCACTTTTAAAATCCTTCTGCATATGATGGTGGTCCCTTGGCAGTACACCATATACTCAATATTCTGAAAAATACATTGAAGGCATTATTTGTATAAAAGAAGAAGCAGAGGACTCTGTTCCTAAGGAGTTAAACTAATTTGATTACAGATATTGGGCAGTCACTCCTCAGAGAGCTTTGGGTCAGTGCCTCCCCAATTCCCATGTTGCCCAGAGTCTATTAGTCGAGGAGGTAGGCTCTCCAACTGAATGAAAAAGGATTACCTAGTCCAAACAACAGAGTGACTAACTCTGCTGGGCAGAATTAAGAAAGGTTCCAAGGAAAGTAATGTTTGGGTTGGCCCTGGAAAATGAGTAGGACTTCAACAGGCAAAGAGACAGTGAAGGGGGCACTTCAGACAGGAAGAACACTCTGGTCCAAGCCACAGGGTCTGAAATCTGGGTGTATGTATATTTAAAGGTTCATGGAACAGTCACACATAGGGCAACTTACACAACTCTGAACAGAACAACTGCCAATGTGCTTTTGCAAAATAACATTCTAATTTTACTTTGGTTTTCATAATGACAAAGTGATTCACTAGTTCCTATTACACATGGCAATTTCAAAATGATAAAACACTGAGAACCCTTTCTTAATTATAAAAACTCAAAAAAAGGGAACTTGAACCAAATCCACTCTTCTATTCTGCAAATATGTGACCACAAGAGATTCTTGGCTACCCTGTACACAGCATCCATTGAGCATTGTTTGAACAAGCTTAATAATAAGAGCATCTCTGCTTTATAAATACAGTGAATCCTCATACATGCACCATAACTTACTTTACAGATTTAGATTCCAGTTCAACTTATGCCTGCCAAGACACAATCAACTACAATTGTTAAAAGCACATTACTTGAAGAAAACTCAAAATGCAAAAATAACTGATTTCCAAAAGTAATATATTAAAGAGTCAATTGTTTTACATTCATTTCACCATTTAGTTCAGCTCAGTTCAGTTGCTCAGTTGTGTCTGACTCTTTGTGACCCCATGGACTGGAGCACAGCAGGCCTCCCTGTCCATCACCAACTCCCAGAATTTACTCACACTCGTGCCCATTGAGTCGGTGATGCCATCCAACCATCTCATCCTCTGTTATCCCCTTCTCCTCCCACTTTCAATCTTTCCCAGCATTTCACCATTGGTTTCACTTAAATTATGAGATTTTAAATGGAGTTTAATTTATCATACTGAGTTTAATTTCATACTGAAATATATTTTACGTATAGAGTAAAGCATCCCAGAGGTTTTTTGGTGGCCAGCAACAGAGAGTAATTCTGGCTAGCTTAAGCTGAAAATGAAATTCTCTTAAGAATAACGTGCAAATCACCAGATAAAAGAGAAAGCTGGAAACAGATCTCGAAAAAACAGAGGACATGTCCTAGAATCCAGATAGCAGGCACTGATGAAAAATGCCACGGCTGATTGTTTTTCTGACCTTATTCACTTACCTCAAGCTTCAAAGTTTCAAGATAAAAGACGTGATTAAACTAATTTGGGACAGTTGCCCAGAGGAAGCCAAGTACCTTAAATTGCAGGTCCAAAGAGGTTCACAGACTCAGAGAGAATGGTTTCCATAATGGAACCTGATGCAGTTAAAATGGATGTTGGTGGCCTGAAGACAAGAACTATCCATGCTAATCCCCAAGGATACTCTGTGATTGGTCCTGACTCACTGTACCAATTTAATACAGAGCTTCCACTGAGTTTTGTCTTTGTCCCTCACTCTTCTGTGACCTTTTTTCTGAAGACATCACTTGCAACTTTTAGAATCTGTTTCACTGAGGAATCTTCTAGAAACAGTTGTTGGTTCTTATGTGATACATTTTATGCACGAAGCAGTTTACTTACCTCTCTAGACGTTGCATGAATAGTGTCTGGCTGCAAAACATGAGTGGCTCAGCTGGTAAAGAATCTGCCTGCAATTCGGGAGACCTGGGTTCGATCCCTGGGTTGGGAAGATCCCCTGGAGAAGGGAAAGGCTACCCACTCCAGTATTCTGGCTTGGAGAACTCAGTCCATGGGGTTACAGAGTCGAACATGACTGAGAGACTTTCACTTTCTTTTCTTTCACAAAACATGAACAAATAAACAGAAATTTATTTCAACTGTTTTTTTCTTATATTAAGGTGATACTCCCATTATACTAATCAGATAGTTTAAATATATCCAAAGAATGTAGAACGTTTTTAAAGTAAGTTTTTAAAAGTTTTAAAAGAGAAAGCATTAACAGATAAAGGCTTTTGGTCTTTGGTGTCAAACATTGTATGCTGACATATGCCAACATATGTCAAGCATATGCTGGGCTATGCTAGGTTGCTTCAGTTGTGTTTGACTCTGTAACACTATGGACTGTAGCCCACCAGGCTCCCCTGTCCATGTCATTTTCCAGACAAGAATACTAGAGTGGGTTGCCATTTCCTACTCCAGGGGATCTTCCCAACCCAGGGATCGAACTAGTATCTCTTGTGTCTCCTGCATTGGCAGGCAGGTTCTTTACTTTTTCACTTAAGTTACTAGTAGTTTCAAGCACTGTGTAAATATATCTCAACCCTCTATATGAATAAGGGCTTTCCTGGTGGCTCATACAGTAAAGCGTTTGCCTGCAATGTAGGAGACCTGGGTTCAATTCCTGGGTCGGGAAGATCCCCTGGAGGAGGAAATGGCAATCCACTCCAGCACTCTTGCCTGGAAAATCCCATGGACAGAGGAGCCTGATAGGCTACAGTCCATAAGGTCACAAAGAGTCGGACATGACTGAGCGACTTCACTTTCACTTTCTATATGAATACAGTTTTTCATTAGAAACCTATAGTACATAGGATATGTTGTCTTTTTCTGTAGAAAATAAATTAGTCTTGTCAATATGGGAAACTGAGGTGAAGTAGAATGACTTTAACCACAAGTACGTAGAACTGCTAGATAAAAAGTTTAAAAAGATGAAAATTTTTTTGAAGGCCCTGCTGGGCTCATCAGAAATAAAGAGGACTTCCAAGAGCACAGAAATGAAGAGGGGTCAGAAAGGCTGAGAATGTACATAACAGTACTGCAGTGGCCCTGGGAAGGGAGGTGCGGAGGAACTGACATCAGACTGAGAAAGAGGTCCTGCTACCTCCACACAAGGACAGGACGTGAGGCCCTGGGACTGAACAAGGAGGGCAGCTGCACCTGAGACCTCTTCATGAAGCTGGAACCCTAAAGTGCTACAGTCTCAGTGTAAAGGAACAAAAGTACATGTCTGAACCCAGGCAAGCAGCAGTGAGGCTTGCCTCTGCCCTATGATCTGGGCGAGCAAAGGACAATTTCCTACACCCCTGAAGCTCCAAGCCCATGCCACACCTAGGTATGGAGTCTGACTCTACACTTTCCCTGGGATACGGGATTCCCCAGTTTGAGACTGATATAGGCATTGCTTCTGGGCCAATTTCAGAGTTCCTTGAAGAAACAAATGCAAAATTTCTCTAGCAGTAAATCCACTGGGAATACCATAAGGAACTCCCACAGAGTTTATTTTCCCACAGAAGAAAAATAAAGCTGCTAAAGATAAGGTTTGCTGTTGTTGTTGAGTCACTCAGTCGTGCCCGACTGTGACCTCATGAACTAAAGCCCGCCAGGGTCCTCTGTCCATGGGATTTCCCAGGCAAAATTACTGGAGTGCATTGACATTTCTTTCCCTAGGGGATCTTCCTGACCCAGGCATCGAACCCACATTCCCTGCATTGGCAAGAGATTCTATACCACGGAGCCACCTGGGAAACTGCAAAGATAAGGTTACAATTTGTAAACTATGTAATACATGAAATAAGGATCTAACATGATTGAGGGTCCAAAGGTCCCTCAGAAAATTCCCACAAGAAAGCAAATATTACTTCTAAATAACTTTATGCTCTCTGCAGTTTAAATGGCTAAAGGGATGAAATAAAATAGGAAGGAATAAAATCCATGATGAAAAAACAAGATACTATGACAAAAGAACATGCACAATTAAAAAATCAAATAGAAATCTGGAAACAAAAGATAAAAATCTAAAAATTCAGTGGATTGGTTAAACAACAGACTGGACCCTGATGAAGGGAAAATTAGCCAACGGGGAAAAAAAATCTGAGGATACATTATTTTTAATGTAGCATGCGGAGACATTTTTTAAAGGCAAAAGCTAAAAATCCAGAAAATAAGATAGAAGTTAGACGTCCATCCAAAATCTATTTAATAAAATTTTTAGACAGGTTCATAAATAAAATAAAGAAGATTCAGAGGTAATATTTGGAAATGAAAAATAATACAAAAACTCACACAGAAGATACACAAGATTTGTCCCTAGAAGGAGATAAATATAAGTTAGTCTCCACTTGGATGAATTGTAGCACAAAAAGAGAAAATCTTAAAATCAAGGGGGGAAATGAATATTTACTCAAAAAAAAAAAGAAAGAAAAGAAATAGAACTGACAGCAGACTTCTTACCAGCAACAACAGAGGCCGAAGAAAATGAAATCCTATCTTCAAATAGGTAAGAGAAAATAATCTTCAACCTAGAATACTTTGCCAAGTTAAACTGTCATTCAAGAAAGAAGCCAAAATTAAATATTAAGACCAACAAAGAATGAGAAATACTATATAATAAGGGGAAATGGAATCAAGGAGTAAATGGGAATAAGAAGAACTGTTAAGCAAAGTTGGTAAAAAAAAAAGTGTGTGTAAATTTAAATAAACACTGAATGTAAAAAAATTTAAAATTTTTCATTTGGAGAGTTTAAAAATAAGGTAATCTAAAACATCAGATGTGAAAAATATGACTAGTTATGGTCAAAAGTTACTAGGATCTTTTTATTGGTCAGAAGGGTTAGTTTTAGACTATGTAATTCAAGTATGTGTGTCAAAAATATACTGATAACTACTTAAACAGAAAAAAAGAATAGAAGTGAAATGCAGAAGAATGTAAAACTCATAAATTCGTATAAGAGAAAAGTAGAAATAAAGAAAATTGGATAAATCCAATTGAAAGAGAAGAAAGGAAATAAAAACATAAAACCCATTTTTAAATCAAATGTGTTGGAATTATATCTGCAGATTAGAAATAACTTAATTTTCAGAAAATATGAATAAATTATAAAATACATTATGTTAATAATCATTAAAAGTGTGATAAAGTTAACTATTAAGAGATAGAGGTCTTATGATTGAATTTAAAATAGTCAAAATAATAATCAAGGTGAATGCTTCTTGCAGAAGATTCATAAGGACACGAAAGGCAGAAAATAAAGGATTGGAACAATACATACCAGGCAAATTCTAAACAAGAGAAAACTAATCTATTGATATACACAGAATGCAGACAACAGTATTTTGAGAACTAAAGAAGGCCACTGTGCTGTGCTGTGCTTAGTCGCCCAGTCGTGTCCAACACTTTGAAACCCCGTGGACAGTAGCCCATCACGCTCCTCTGCCCATGGGGATTCTCCAGGCAAGAATACTGGCCATGCCCTCCTCTGGGGATCTTCCCAACCCAGGGATCGAGTCCAGATCTTCCACATTGCAGGTGGATTCTTTACTATCTGAGTCACCAGGGAAGCTGATTACCTAATAATAAAGATAATAATTAATATAATAATAAAATAATAGCAATAAATAATGATAAGAAAAAGAAAATAAATAAAAAGAAGGCCTTACTTAATAATAAAAAATAATAAATCTCCAGGGAAATGTCATAATCCTGTGCATGTTTTGTCCAACATCCTAGTTCCAAAAGTGTAAAACAAAAATTAAAATAACAAAAGAAGTTGATGAATACAAGGCCATGCTAAAATATTTTAATGCCTCTCTCTCTCTCTCAGAAAGATTTGATCTCTCTATCCAGATTGAAAGATATAAAAAAAATTCATGAGTATAGAAATGATTTGAACAAAACAATAGATATGATTGAGCAAATGGAAATAGATAGAACCCTACCCCAACAATTAGATTATAAACATTATTTTCAAGAACAAATAGCAAAGAATTAAAAATTAGACTAGGCGACAAAGCAAATCTCAAGAAATATCAAAGAACTGGTATCACATGGACTACATTCTCTGACTGCAATGCCATCAAAATAAAGCTCAAAAAATCACATACATTTGGTAAATTTGAAATTTCCGAATATGAGTCAGAGAACTCTAACGGAAAATTAAAATGCAAAGAAATGGTTAATGATGAATATTGCAGCTTTAATATTGTATTTTATTTTTTGTATTGTATTTTTGCTTTATTGTATCTTTAAGATTTTGAGTTTTTTTATAAATAAGAGATCTGAAACAAGCATAACAAAGCATTAGGAGTTTTAAAAACTGGATGCTAGATTCATGAATATCTGTTTTATTATTTTCCACATATTTGAAATATTTCATATTTATTTTTAACTTAAAAATAAAGCTACTTATTCTGTTTCACACAAATGTTGTTTTTACTTCAATCAATAGAGAAATTGGTTTTGGTTTGGTTTTGGCTTTGTTTTTCATGTGGTATGTACAGAACCTAGAAAAAATGCTTCCCTCAATGAACACAAGGCATGACCCAATCTGGGGCACCTCATTGTCCCCAGTCTCCATGTCTCATCATCACCAGGAGGTCAAGGCCAGTTGCTCCCAGCCCGGACTCTGAGGTCACCTTCGAGTCTGTCAAAAATAATTCCTGCTGATGAGTAGAAAAAGCTGCAAAGCCCATCATTTGAAAAGAGAACAATTGCTAAAATCACCCACGTACAGAGTCAATCCGGAGAAGATAATGGCACCCCACTCCAGGACTCTTGCCTGGAAAATCCCATGGGCGGAGAAGCCTGGAAGGCTGCAGTCCATGGGGTCGCTGAGGGTTGGATACGACTGAGCGACTTCACTTTCACTTCACTTTCATGCATTAGAGAAGGAAATGGCAACCCACTCCAGTGTTCTTGCCTGGAGAATCCCAGAGACGGCAGAGCCTGGTGGGCTGCTGTCTATGGGGTTGCACAGAGTCAGACACAACTGAAGTGACTTAGCAGCAGCAGCAACAGAGTCAATCGTTGGGGCAGATCATGTGGTTGACCACAATTATACTAACCCCTCTTAAAAATATTTTATTAAATACTTCTGATATAAAAGCAAAATCTGCCTAGGAGTTGAGTTTTGGTAAACAGTCCTCCTTTTTTCGTATGTATTTAAAAGAGCTGTTCTAAGCAAGAATGAGAGCTCCCTACTCCCTATGACTCAGAGCTTAAGCAACCTTCGCATTCTCTTTCCCAGTTCCCCCAGTTAAATCCTGGGTGATTCCTGTTATCAGAATTTTATACCATTACTGTCCCATTTGAGTAATGTGTGTCCTTTTTTTTGGAGGAAAAACATTCTCACAAGGCCCTAATTTTGACAAAAGACTTCCATTAAGATGTTATATATATAAATTATGTATATTAATATATATTATATATATGCTGCTGCTGCTAAGTCACTTCAGTCGTGTCCGACTCTGTGCAACCCCATAGATAGCAGCCCACCAGGCTCCCCCGTCCCTGGGATTCTCCAGGCAAGAACATTGGAGTGGGTTGCCATTTCCTTCTCCAATGCATGAAAGTGAAGTGAAAGTGAAGTCGCTCAGTCGTATCCTACTCTTTGCAACCCCATGAACTGCAGCCTACCAGGCTCCTCCGTCCATGGGATTTTCCAAGGCAAGAGTATTGGAGTGGGGTGCCATCGCCCTCTCTCTATATATATATATGCTGCTGCTGCTGCTAAATCGCTTCAGTCATGTCCAACTCTGTGCGACCCCATGGACAGCAGCCCACCCGGCTCTTCTGTCCCTGGGATTCTGCAGGAAGAACACTGGAGTGGGTTGCCATTTCCTTCTCCGGGATATATATATATATATATACACACACACACACACACACAAATGAAAAACTAGATATAAACTCATTAGGCTAAATAACGATAACACCAAAACAGATTTACAAATAGAGATAAAAGTACCAAACCAAAAAAGTTCAGATTGACAAGTTTAATGTGGCAATTTGTATTGTGCTAAAATTGCATTGCAGGTAGAGACAACTGACTTCTTGCTAGTCCTGTTAATTTCAGTCAGTGGAAGACACTAGAGGCCATATAGGGAGACAGAAGGAAGGAAGAAGTCAAGCTACTTGTTCCTCCTCTTTTCTGATTCTGGTCAAACAAAAAAGCTCTTCCCTCATTGTCCCACCTCCTGCTGCTAGTTTCCACCATGGTTACTGTTTGCATCCAGCAGCCCTGGTTTCCTGCCCCTGATAACACTACCTCCCCTTCCTCTCAGAGAGGAAGAGAACTGAAATAGTCAACGTTTAATGTTTCCCACAGAAATGAACAGACCACAGAACATTCCTTGTCCATCCCTCTTCAGATCAGCAGGACATGGGAGATTTAGCTTTTAACTGGACCAGTGAGTTCTCAACCCCACATGCGCTTCAGAATCATTGCAGGGACTTTTGAGAAATGCTGCCATTCCTTATTTCAGATCTAGCCTGGTAGTAGCTTGCTGCTATCACTAACCCCTGTGTCACCTCTGTATCCCCAAATGATCTTTTTCATCTCTTTCAACATCACATTTTTAAGCTAGTCCTCCATATTAAATTCCCTTTATTAGATGTAAAAGTGAAAGTGTTAGTCCCTCAGTCATGTTCAACTCTTTGCGACCCCATGGACTGTAGCTCGCTAGGCTCCTCTGCTCATGGAATTCTCCAGGCAAGAATACTGAGAGTGGGTTGCCATTCCCTTCTTTACTAAATGACCTGGCACAAGTTCTCTTTTCCTGGTTGTCCCTGTGGATACACAGATGATAACAGCTGGAGAGAGTTCAAGAGTAATCAGATTTCTTTTTTGTCCACTTGTTTTTTATACCAATTATTATACTTTTAACTTCCTTCCATTTTACATTCAGAAAAGTTCCTAAATATAAGCTCCATGGAGAAATCCCCCCAAAAGTTCATGCTATTGTTTCATGTAGAAATTATTTCTGTTCTTCAAATTTCCTGTGACTCCATAAATCATCAGGGATTCAACAGGAATATGTTTACTCCATGAAGGAAGAACACCAAATGATGGATGAGGTCTGTCTGCAGACTCCAATTTGAGAAGAATGGCTAAACTATCTCAAATATGTCAACCCCATCCTCTCTAAAGCAACCAAAAGTGTAAAAGAAAAATCCAGACATGTGTTTACTTTGAAAAATGGCAGATAAATTGAGGTAACCAATTCTTTTTTTCCTTTCTAGAGTTCCCCCAACATTACACAATTCATCACTATTTTGCCTTGCCGAGTTGCCCTACGAGAACAAGGAAGATGGTAATGCCCATGCTCAAGGATGCAAGAAAGAGAGGAGGGATTTTAAGTCAGAAAGTTTCTCTCCAGGGGGTCAGGATGACAGAACATCTTATCATTTCTTGATAGGATGACTAATATGTCTTCTTTCGAATGCCAAGTTTCTTGCTTTCTCAAATGTAGTTTTTAAGTTAGCTCAGTGCCAGCTCCTACTTTTGTCCGTTCTCAAGGGCCTGGGATATTCAACTGGTTGAGAAAAATATGGTTTCTCCTGAGATTCAGAGAGGAGGAGAGCTGGAATATTCAATATTTAATGTTTCCCACAGAAATGAATCGACCATAAGGCATTTTTCACTGATCTTCAGACCAGCAGGACATGAAGGTTGAATTTTTAAAGGCTTCAACTAGTGGTCCTCAGGCCCACATGCACATCAGAATCACCAAAGGGAGTTTCAAGAAACGCTGACACCAGGTTCCATTCCAGATAATTAAAATGGAATCTCTGAGGAATAGGTCCCAAGTATTGATATTTTTTGAAATCTCCAACATGATTTTAATGAAGAGTGAAGACAGAGAACCACTGGCCTTGACCAAGAATTAGGAGTTAATCCTAAATTATATTACTCTATGTAAGTATGTAATTGATATATATAGTTGTTATGTATAAATACACTTTAAAAAGTGTTAGCTGCTCAGTCATATCTGACTCTTTTTGACCCCACCCCATGGACCGCAGCCCTCCAGGCTCTTCTATCCACGGACTTCTCAAGAGTACTGGAGTGGATAGCCATTCCCTTCTCTAGGGGATCTTCCTGACCCAGGGATCAAACCGGGTCTCCTATATTGCAAACAGATTCTTTATTGACTGAGCCTATTTAAGTATGTAATTGATATATACATAGTTGTTGTGTATAATTGAATATAAAACTTTCATTGAGGTCAGTATTCTCTATAGGGCTTTCTCCAGTTACTTCCTCACTATTCTTTTGAATGAATTACTTAGTGATACTAGAGATTATGATGAACCTGAGATTTTGTTTTGCTTGCCAATTGATAAAAGAAACAAAAGAGGAAATGTGCAAGTTCTTTTGGAGGTGAGGGCAGTAGGTCCTGATTATGGTGAACCTGCCAGAATCTGTGGATGTCTGGACTATGTGACTCTCACCCCAAAAGTGGCTTTCAAAAGACCGTGTATGCAGTCCAGTATCAGTCATCCATGTTGTGTTTTCACCTTTCTTGATAGCGCCAGCCTGTTACCAAATGATATCAGACACAACCATGCCTTTCTCTGTCATGTTAGGAAAGCTCCACTGTGTATTGTCCAGAATCCAAGGTTCTATGGAGTTGAAGTCTTAGCACTCACTACAACATAGCACATTATATAGATATATATATAGTTCCCTAAACAAAAATTATCTGGCATAGAATAGACAATGGCTTAACCCAGGGGTACCCTAAAATTTTTTGATAGCACACCCCGGAGTAAAATATCAAGCATTCCTAATGGAAGTTTAACATTTTTTCCTATAACCCCATGGCTCATATTACTCCCTCCTTGAAAGTGAAAGTTGCTCAGTCATGTCTGACTCTTTGTGACCCCATGAACTATAGAGTCCATGGAATTCTCCACTCCAGAATACTGAAGTGGATAGCCTTTCCCTTCTCCAGTGGATCTTCCTGACCCAGGAATCAAACTGGGGTCTCCTGTATTGCAGGCAAATTCTTTACTAACTGAGCTATCAGAGAAGCCCACTCCCTATTCCCCCTCAAAATCCTCAAACTCCAGAGACCATTGATTTAGTCTACTGTATAATGCTGCCTGACAAAAAGTTATTACTTTTGTGATTTGAGTTATCCCAGAGTATAAATATTATATCTGAAGTTCTTACTGAGGATTGCAGAGCAGTACATACAAAGTAAAGAGCTAATTCCTCATTATCACCACAAGTGACTTCATGAGAGTCTAAGGAAATAGATTGGTACCAAATGTTTCCCATTACCATCAGGGTCAAGCCTCTGGGGCTTCCGAGGCTCTAGTCAGATTTTGCCGAGAAATTTTGCTGTTGTTCAGTCACTAAGTCATGTCTAACTCCTTGCAGCCTCATAGACTGCAGCACACTAGGTTTCCCTGTCCTTCACCATATCCCGAAGTTTGCTCAAACTCACGTCCATTGAGCCAGTGACAGAATACAACCATCTCATCCTCTGTTGCCCCCTTCTCCTCCTGCCCTCAATCTTTCCCAGCATCAGGGTCTTTTTCAATGAGTTGGGTCTTTGAATCAGGCGGCCAAAGTACTGGAGCTTCAGCCTAAGTCATTTTTTGATCTCTTGGTACCCAGTTCCATAATTTGTTCAGTGGTCACTATGAACCAGAAAAGCAGCCTCTAAGAGATCTTTCTTAATGAGATGTTCTTCAAAAGAAAACACTGGGGAAACTCTGGCCATCATCTCAAAGCAGATTATCTCTCCACAATAAATGGGCGAGAAGTGGTAAATGTTCTCAATGAGGTGTAATTTACAGGCAAAAAAATAAATAAATACAATGAAAAAGAATAGCAAAGTCTTTGGCAAGTGCATTGATGTTTAGAAAACAGGCACAGAAAGACTTTCTCAGGGTCACTGAAAGGGGATAAAGAGCCTGGAATGAGCAAGTGCAGGGAGGCAAGGCATGGCATCGGAAGATCACGCAGTTCCAGTCTGGTTTTGCCGAGGAGGAACCAGATCTGCCCAGGGTCACACAGCAGTTTCATGACAAAGCTGAAAACAGATGGTGGAATCCAGGCTCACTGTCCTTTCTTTGAGTCCATCATATAATTACTCCCTTAATTACTTATCTCCTATCCTCTTTTCTCTGTCTTAGACAGAAAGGTCCAAACAGCTCCCATGACATCTTGCAAGTCATCCTCACTTCACAAGGACTCCTGCCTTCCCATGGGGTGTTTCTCTTTCCCTTCCAGTGCACTTCCCAAAGGAACAGGCCCTATGATCCCAACTGCAGGGTTCCCTTCTGTCTCATAGAACAGTCCTTTTATCATTTCAGTGTGTGGGCTGCCTGCCTCTAAAAATAAAATTCCATTTGTTTGGTACAAGGAAAATCAATTATGGTACAGTTCTCACTGTTAAAATATTCTCAAGCAATATTTTAACTGACTCCTAAGTTCTATTTTAAAACATCATAATCACAGAAGCACAAGATGCTGGAGATGAACAGGACTGCATAGTTTATCCAGTGTGGTGCTTTACCATTTGGGGATCATGAAACCCCTTTTGGAAATATGATGACTGCTATCGGAAACTCTCCCTGGAAAAATGTACATATAATGATACATATGCAGACATATGACAAAAGTCATACAAAAATCTGCATCTAACATAGTGCATGGACCCAGAGGCCAATCCCTGGTTTAGATTCCCCCTTTCCTTGACTTACAAGGAAACTGAGTCTCTAAGAGAAAAATCATCTGCTAGGAGCAAAAAGCTAATTAGTGGAAACAAGTCTACTAGGATGTAGGCCTCCTCTTCCTAGACCAGAGGCGCAGTGTATTACAACATGAAAATCCTGCGACTAATATGTAAACCAGGGCACTTTAGAAGTGGAAAGGTGGTCTGTGAACAATCAGGCTAAGACAGCACGTGTAAGCTGGAACCATTTGGAGCAGACCAGAACACGTGGTCACTCCCATTACACCAAAGTAAAAAGTCTCTTGAGCCCAACACTTTTGTGTCAAAGGACCAGAATCTCCCAGGAAAAAAGAAAACATGAACTTCTTGCAATATAGCCTCTGGATCTCTATTCTGCAGCATTTTGAAAAACACCTACCCTCCACCCGCTGATCTGAGTTCTCATTAAATGTATATCACACGTTTCATGAATATGACATATAAAGGAAATTATTATAACACTTCATAACAACAAGGCTTAGGTTTCCTTGAGGCCTCCCCAGGGGCATCTCAATCAATTTTAGTTTTATCAGCAACACAGTAGCGAATGTCAGAACTTTTTCATGGCTGCTGTTTGTAAAGTCAGTTTTACTCTAGAGGTTTGACCATTTCAGTCTGACCATGCAGAGAAAGGATAAGGAAAATTGATTCCATTGTAAAGAGTCTCCCTGAAGTTCTAAATAATTCATATCAGTCTCAACCTTCAGACATTATCCCAAACAGTAAGCATATTCTGAAAGATTCCATGCTTCCAGCAAATCCCCTGGTCAAACAAAGTCTCCCTCACCCCCACCCCCTCACCGTGCTCATTGGCTGGCCTTGCATCTGAAGGGTCAGGCACCTGCGTCCACTCATCTCCTTGTGCTTAGTATGTTAATTTCAAGACTTTTTCTTTTTGAGTCTTGTTTTTAACTTAGTGACACTTTATCTTAGCAGAGTCTTCAGTTCCAAATTACTATACTATAGTCTGCTGGGGACCCAGACCAGTGGCTCTCACTGGCTGAGTATTAAAACTATGTAGACAGCTTTTCACAAAAAAAAAAAAAAAAAAAGCTCCCATGCTTGGGCTCCACCCCTAGAGATTCTGATTCATTGATTGGAGGCTAGGCCCAGGCATGGTCATTTTTTTTGCCAAATCTTTCCTTGTGATTCTAATATACAACCGGAGATGAGAACTACTGCCTTAGAGAAAACCCAATGTGTGCTCCATGAGCCATGTCAAGTGAGTTACTTCTTTTACCCTAATGCTAAGAGAGTACACAGGGGCCTGCTGCTGGCTCGTATGGGAGATGAGCAGGTAGGAGGAAGGAATGGCTTACAGAACTAATGGACAGCCCCTTAGGAGCTCAAGTATATAGGCATTCCTGTCCACAACCTTGTTCATCCCAAGATTTAATATGTCTTCAGCATCACAGGGAGGATCCTTGAGAAGGTTTTCTCCTTGACGCTAGGGTACAAGAAATACCACATTTCATTTTCTAAGTCATTTTGTGAATGACTCAGCCACATCTTCCCATGTCAATGGGGAATTTAACTTTATTCTTTTTTTTTTTTTTCATACAACTTTTCCCTATCTCTTTCTGCCCATACTCCCTCGAATATACCTATAAGTAATCAGCCTCAAGGAAGACATTGTCCAAGAAAACTGATGGGCTTTTTTCCTCCCACTCCCCCGTATGTCATAACCATCATCCCTGATGTTCATTGACAAGTCCAGTGGTGAAACAAGTCAGTTATTACCTCACACCCAACAAAGAATCACAGAGTAGGTGATTGGTGGTGTCCGATAGACTGATTTATCTACGGGATGAGGTAGGAGACCAGGAACCTAGAGTATTGGTTGTTGGGAACAATGGTGGAAAAAAGAAAACATTGAGAGATGTATTAAAACTGAATTTTCAGAAAAGAAACATTTCTGTTTCTTACAAGCTTGCCCCCTTCTTTTTGTAAGTATCCTCCCATACTGTGTCAATGCCGCAGAGAGAATTTTTTCAGTTACGTGAGCATCCTTTCTCATAAAAGGTTGCAGATAGGCATTTTGAAAGCCAGTCGACCCTCTCTTAAAGAAAGTCAGTGGATGAAAGGACCAAAAATTTCACATACTCTCAAGCTCCATTTATGGGAAAATAGACAATGGATGTGGAGAAGGCAATGGCAACCCACTCCAGTACTGTTGCCTGGAAAATCCCATGGATGGAGGAGCCTGGAAGGCTGCAGTCCATGGGGTTGCTGAGGGTCGGACATGACTGAGTGACTTAACTTTCACTTTTCACTTTCATGCATTGGAGAAGGAAATGGCAACCCACTCCAGTGTTCTTGCCTGGAGAATCCCAGGGACGGGGGAGCCTGGTGGGCTGCCGTCTATGGGGTCGCACAGAGTTGGACACGACTGAAGTGACTTAGCAGCAGCGGCAGCAGACAATGGATGAGATATGCATTAGTTATTGAGAGAAAAATGACCTCAAAATGAAGAGCCTTAATATAACATTTATTATCTCATGGTTTTTGAAGATCAGGAATCTAGATCCTGGCTTACCTAGGTTCTCTGCTTCAAGATCCCTCACAGACTGCAGCCAATGTGTTAACCAGGAGCTGTGGTCATGTCCAGGCCTGGCAGACAGGGTGGGATCCAACCCCAGACTCACTCATGTGGTTATTTGCAGGATAAATTTCCTTGAAGGCTGTCGGGCTGCAAGTCTCAGCTTCTTGCTGGTTGCTGGCTGAAGGCTACCTGAGTTCCTTGTCAGGAAGACCTCTCCTTAGGGCAGCTCACAACACAGCAGCTGACTTCATCAGAGGAGATAAGCAAGAAGACACAGAGAGAGGGAGAGAGAGAGAGTAAGCAAGGCAGAAGTCACGGAAGACTGTTGTAACCTATGATGCTTAATTTTATATGTCAATTCAACTAGGCCAAGGGGTCCCAGATATTTGGCCAAACATCATTCTGGGTGGCTCTGTGATGGTGTTTTTCAGTGCAGTTCAGTTCAGTCGCTTAGTCATGTCCGACTCTTTGTGACCCCATGAATCACAGCACACCAGGCCTCTCTGTCCATCACCAACTCCCGGAGTTCACTCAGACTCACGTCTATCGAGTCAGTGATGCCATCCAACCATCTCATCCTCTGTCATCCCCTTCTCCTCCTGCCCCCAATCCCTCCCAGCATCAGAGTCTTTTCCAATGAGTCAACTCTTCACATGAAGTGGCCAAAATATTGGAGTTTCAGCTTTAGCATCATTCCTTCCAAAGAAATCCCAGGGCTGATTTCCTTCAGAATGGACTGGTTGGATCTCCTTGAAGTCCAAGGGACTCTCAAGAGTCTTCTCCAACACCACAGTTCAAAAGCATCAATTCTTCAGCCCTCAGCTTTCTTTACAGTCCAACTCTCACATCCATACATGACCACTGGAAAAACCATAGCCTTGACTAGACAGACCTTTGTTGGCAAAGTAATGTCTCTGCTTTTCAATATGCTACCCAGGTTGGTCATAACTTTTCTTCCAAGGAGTAAGCGTCTTTTAATTTCATGGCTGCAATCACCATTTGCAGTGATCTTGGAGCCCAAGAAAATAAAATCTGACACTATTTCCACCGTTTCCCCATCTATTTCCCATGAAGTGATGGGATCAGATGCCATGATCTTCGTTTTCTGGATGTTGAGCTTGAAGCCAACTTTTTCACTCTTGACTTTCACCTTCATCAAGAGGCTTTTTAGTTCCTCTTCACTTTCTGCCATAAGGGTGGCGTCATCTGCATATCTGAGGTTATTGATATTTCTCCCAGCAATCTGGATTCTAGCTTGTGCTTCTTCCACCCCAGCGTTTCTCATGATGTACTCTGCATATAAGTTAAGTTAGCAAGGTGACAATATACATCCTTGACGTACTTCTTTTCCTATTTGGAACCAGTCTGTTGTTCCATGTCCAGTTCTAACTGTTGCTTCCTGACCTGCATATAGGTTTCTCAAGAGGCAGGATGGTGTTTTTAGATGAGATTAAATCCGAGGTCAGGGGCTGCAGCCGAGAGGAGCAAGGAGTGGCGGCTGCATGGGCACAGGGACGCCAAGAGGAGCTACTCCATGTTCAAGGTCAGGAGGGGTGGCCATGAAGAGATATCCCTCGTCTAAGGTAAGGAGCAGTGGCTGCACTTTGCTGGAGCAGCCGTGAAGAGATATCCAACGTACAAGGTAAGAGAAACCCAAGTAAGATGATTGGTGTTGTGAGAGGGCATCAGAGGGCAGACACACTGAAACCATAATCACAGAAAACTAATCAATCTGATCACATGGACCACAGCCTTGTCTAACTTAATGAAATTAAGCCATGCCATGTGGGGCCACCCAAGACGGGCGGGCATGGTGGAGAGGTCTCACAGAATGTGGTCCACTGGAGAAGGGAATGGCAAACCACTTCAGTATTCTTGCTTTGAGAACCCCATGAACAGTATGAAAAGGCAAAATGATAGGATACTGAAAGAGGAACTCCCCAGGTCGGTAGGTGCCCAATATGCTACTGGAGATCAGTGAAGAAATAACTCCAGAAAGAATGAAGGGATGGAGCCAAATCAAAAACAATACCCAGTTGTGGATGTGACTGGTGATAGAAGCAAGGTCCGATGCTATAAAGAGCAATATTGCATAGGAACCTGGAATGTCAGGTCCATGAATCAAGGCAAATTGGAAGTGGTCAAACAGGAGATGGCAAGAGTGAACGTCGACATTCTAGGAATCAGCGAACTAAAATGGACTGGAATGCTGCTGCTGCTGCTGCTAAGTCATATCTGACTCTGTGCGACCCCATAGACAAGAGCCCACCAGGCTTCCCCATCCCTGGGATTCTCCAGGCAAGAACACTGGAGTGGGTTGCCATTTCTTCTCCAATGCATGAAAGTGAAAAGTGAAAGTGAAGTCGCTCAGTTGTGTCCAACTCTGTGCAACCCCATGGACTGTCACCTACCAGGCTCCTCCATCCATGGGATTTTCCAGGCAAGAGTACTGGAGTGGGGTGCCATTGCCTTCTCCGATGGACTGGAATGGGTGAATTTAACTCAGATGACTTTTTTATCTACTACTGTGGGCAGGAATCCCTTAGAAGAAATGGAGTAGCCATCATGGTCAACAAAAGAGTCTGAAATGCAGTACTTGGATGCAGTCTCAAAAATGACAGAATGATCTCTGTTCATTTCCAAGGCAAACCATTCAATATCACAGTAATCCAAGCCTATGCCCCAACCAGTAACGCTGAAGAAGCTGAAGTTGAACGGTTCTATGAAGACCTACAAGACCTTTTAGAACTAACACCCCAAAAAGATGTCCTTTTCATTATAAGGGACTGGAATGCAAAAGTAGGAAGTCAAGAAACACCTAGGGTAGCAGGCAAATTTGGCCTTGGAATACAGAATGAAGCAGGGCAAAGACTAATAGAGTTTTGCCAAGAGAATGCAGTGGTCATAGCAAACACCCTCTTCCAACAACACAAAAGAAGACTCTACACATGGACATCACCAGATATCAACACTGAAACCAGATTGATTATATTCTTTGCAGCCAAAGACGGAGAAGCTCTATATAGTCAGCAAAAACAAGACCGGGAGCTGACTGTGGCTCAGATCATGAACTCCTTATTGTCAGATTCAGACTGAAATTGAAGAAAGTAGGGAAAACTACTAGACCATTCAGGTATGACCTAAATCAAATCCCTTATGATTACACAGTGGAAGTGAGAAATAGATTTAAGGGCCTAGATCTGATAGATAGAGTGCCTGATGAACTATGGAATGAGGTTCGTGACACTGTACAGGAGACAGGGATCAAGACCATCCCCAAGGAAAAGAAATGCAAAAAAGCAAAATGGCTGTCTGGGGAGGCCTTACAAATAGCTGTGAAAAGAAGAGAAGCGAAAAGCAAAGGAGAAAAGGAAAGATATAAGCATCTGAATGCAGAGTTCCAAAGAATAGCAAGAAGAGATAAGAAAGCCTTCCTCAGTGATCAATGCAAAGAAATAGAGGAAAACAACAGAGTGGGAAAGACTAGAGATCTCTTCAAGAAAATTAGAGATACCAAGGGAACATTTCATGCAAAGATGGGCTCGATAAAGGACAGAAATGGTAGGGACCTAACAGAAGCAGAAGATATTAAGAAGAGGTGGCAAGAATACACAGAAGAACTGTACAAAAAAGATCTTCACAACCCAGATAATCATGATGGTGTGATCACTCACCTAGAGCCAGATATCCTGGAATGTGAAGTCAAGTGGGCCTTAGGAAGCATCACAATGAACAAAGCTAGTGCAGTGATGGAACTCCAGTTGAGCTATTTCAAATCCTCAGAGATGATGCTGTGAAAGTGCTGCACTCAATACGCCAGCAAATTTGGAAAACTCAGCAGTGGCCACAGGACTGGAAAAGGTCAGTTTTCATTCCAATCCCAAAGAAAGGCAATGCCAAAGAATGCTCAAATTACTGCACAATTGCACTCATCTCACACGCTAGTAAAGTAACGCTCAAAATTGTCCAAGCCAGGCTTCAGCAATACGTGAACTGTGAACTTTCAGATGTTCAAGCTGGTTTTAGAAAAGGCAGAGGAACCACAGATCAAATTGCCAACATCCACTGGATTATGGAAACAGCAAGAGAGTTCCAGAAAAACATCTATTTCTGCTTTATTGACTATGCCAAAGCCTTTGACTGTGTGTGGATCACAATAACCTGTGGAAAATTCTAAAAAAGATGGAAACACCAGACCACCTAACCTGCCTCTTGAGAAACCTATATTCAGGTCAAGAAGCAACAGCTAGAACTGGACATGGAACAACAGACTGGTTCCAAATAGGAAAAGGAGTTCGTTAAGGCTGTATATTGTCACCCTGTTTGTTTAACTTATATGCAGAGTACATCATGAGAAACGCTGGACTGGAAGAAGCACAAGCTGGAATCAAGATTGCCAGGAGAAATATCAATAACCTCAGATATGCAGATGACACCACCCTTAGATATGCAGAAAGTGAAGAGGAACTAAAAAGCCTCTTGATGAAAGTGAGAGAGGAGAGTGAAAAAATTGGCTTAAAGCTCAACATCCAGAAAATGAAGATCATGGTATCTGGTCCCATCACTTCATGGGAAATAGATGGGGAAACGGTGGAAATAGTGTCAGATTTTATTTTCTTGGGCTCCAAGATCACTGCAAATGGTGATTGCAGCCATGAAATTAAAAGACGCTTACTCCTTGGAAGAAAAGTTATGACCAACCTGGGTAGCATATTGAAAAGCAGAGGTGTTACTTTGCCAACAAAGGTCTGTGTAGTCAAGGCTATGGTTTTTCCAGTGGTCATGTATGGATGTGAGAGTTAGACTGTGAAGAAAGCTGAGCGCCAAAGAATTGATGCTTTTGAACTGTGGTGTTGGAGAAGACCCTTGAGAGTCCCTTGGACTTCAAGGAGATCCAACCAGTCCATTCTAAAGGAGATCAGTCGTGGGTGTTCATTGGAAGGACTGATGCTAAAGCTGAAACTCCAATACTTTGGCCACCTCATGCAAAGAGTTGACTCATTGGAAAAGACTCTGATGCTGGGAGGGATTGGGGGCAGGAGGAGAAGGGGACGACAGAGGATGAGATGCTGCATGGCATTACCGACTCTATGGACATGAGTTTGAGTGAACTCCGGAAGTTGGTGATGGACAGGGAGGCCTGGTGTGCTGTGATTCATGGGGTCGCAAAGAGTTGTACATGACTGAGTGACTGAACTGAACTGAACTGAACTGAATATTTAAATTGGTAGACTAGGGACTCCCTGGTGGTCCAGTGGTTAAGAATCTGCCTTGCAACGCAGGGAACACAGGTTTGATGTCTGGTTGAGGGACTGGGATCCTACCTGCTGTGGAGCAATTAAGCCTGGACACCGTAACTACTGAGCCTTCACTCTCTGGAACCTGTGGGCCACAACTAGAGAGCAAAAGATCCCACATGATGCAATAAAGATCCCGTGTGCAGCAACTAACACCGATGCAGCTAAATAACTAAATAAATATTTAAAAGAAATAAAGTGGTAGACTAAGTAAAACAAGTCACCCTCCCTATGTGGGTGGGCCTCATCCAACTGGTTGAACAAAAAGCCTGGATCTCACCCAAATAAGAGAAGGCCTTCAAACTGGGACACTGTTTTTTTCCTGTCTTTGGACTTGAACTGAAATATTGGCTCTTCCTGGGTCATGAGCCTGCAAGACTTTATACAGTAACCACACTATTGGCTCTCCCGGGTCTCTGGTATTGGATCTGGCTGAGAGTGTCCCAGGAGTATTTGGTAAGTCTCAGAGCTGGTGATCAAGGCATGGCAGGAAGAGGCCTGGACTTGGACTCAGAGGAACCGTGTTCAAAGCTCTGCAGAGGCACTTGCTGCCTGGATAGACTTGGGTCATGCTACGCAGTCTCTCTGAGATGAGCCTCTGCCTTCTCATCTGTAAAATGAGCATAGCAACACCATTTTCAGGTTCATCCCAGGGATGCTGGGAGCATTAAACTAAATCACATTTCCTTAAGAGTGTTCTACTAAAAGCTGGTCTTGTAGAATGGGACTAGGTTAAAAAAAAAAATCTACTACCCTTTCGATCTGGGAAATACTGGGTTACACAATGTTAAACAATTCTTTTTTTCTGAATCTTCTAGAATCTATAGTGAGATCCTTAGCATTCTGTGCCTGCAAAATGAAGATACCAGGCAGTGCTAACCAAATGTATTTGAACACAGCACTCGTTTTCCAAAAGAATTACATGGGATTTGTGTTAAATAATGAATTAGATAGTTCAAGTACAAATCCCTGCCCATAGATCCTGGCAGACCACCCACATGTAATCAGTACACGTAGACTCTGAATCAGATCATTACACACCAGTCATGGCAGCAAGCCACAATGGGACAGGCCAGGACTGAAATCACAGATGGCCAGCATTTGGGTAACAGAGTAAGTCTTCTGCTGCTAAATGTGCCTGTCCTGTGGATAAATGAGGGGCCTATCACGTAATGCTATGATAGACTATATTATGAGGCCATTAGGCCAGACCACACTCCAGTAGGAAGGGAAGGAGGGTCACTCTTGAGAAGAGAGGCTAGTCTCATACCTTTCACCCAGTAAGAGCCAGGGAAATGGCATCCTGAAGGCAGTCCTTAGCCAAAAAAGGAGAGAATTGCTAGTCTTTTTTGGATCCCTCTGAAGCTCAACCTCATGGTCTCAACCATGAGCAAGTCAAGGAGGCATCCCCTGCAAGATATCCCAACCTAAAGGAACATGTTCCTTTTTTCTTGATATTCCTCTTTTTCTTGATATTTTTGTTTAAAAGAAATCTAGCCTTGGGGGATGGCAGTGAAGGAGCCTCCAGCTGTGCTGCAGGGACCTGAGATGAGTGCTCAGCTCCTGGATCAGGAGAGGCAGAGAACCATGTGAGGCCAGTGTGATCGCATCTAGTATGACACTGGGGTGAGTCCCTGGTTCACATCCCTGGTCCTTTTGATGCCAAAGGCTCAGCTTCTCAGTACACTGGTGACTGCTGAACCAAACCCTGGGGACAGAGTTTTGGGTGAAGCAGATAAGGATATCTTTATTGCTTTGCCAGGGAAAGGAGGTAGCAGCTGGCTAATGCCCTCAAAAATATGTGTCCCTGCTTGGGGAAGATAGTGAGAAGTTTTATAGTAATTGCTCAAAGAGGGCATGATCAGCTCATGGACATTCTTCTGATGGGTTAGTATTGAGACAAGTGGGAGTCAACATTATCAACCTTCAGATCCAACTGATCTGGAGTCTACATGCTTGTGGGCAGCACACCATAACTGTCTCACCTGGAGGGGCTTTCAGTATCTGTAAAATAGGTCAAAGATACTGTTGTGTATATTCATTGCTGGGTAAACAGAATCTTGTCCCAAGTCTGCTCTTGGCTGTTTGTTTACTTCTCCCTGGTCTCATATCCCCTCCTTTCCCTAATGAACAACTGCTTCAATCTGCCCATTGGAACTCAGGGAAAGTCATGGAGGATGAATGAAGGCTGTTTCCTATAATCAAGTGAATGGAGGACATAGCAAGGTTTTCTGCCCAGGAACCCCACAGGGCCCTGCATAGTATCACTTTCCTGGGGACTGACCTTGATTCCTAGAGGTAGACCCCAGTAGCCAAGTCTTTACTTGGAAACATGAACCAGAGCTAATTTTTTCAGAGGTGAATGCCTAAATGAAGCTAAGCTAATCAGATTGCTTCTCCAGGGAATATGGAGTTTTGAGTTAGGAGAAATAGACAGTGAGGGAGCCACAGAGTGTCCTAAATTGCAGGTCCAGGAACTCCTGAAGTTGAGATCTTCCTTACTTCTCACCCTCCTGGTGCTTTATTTTTAAACTTAGAACTTCCCAGTAAAATTTTCTTTTTACTTAAACTAGATAAAGTCCATTTCTTTCTCTTTCACCAAATAAGTCTTCATTAATACATGATGGCAGTAGTCATCCTTTGTGAAAGTGCCCCAAGGGCAAGGCAAAAGGTAGAGAATAAGAATGACAGCTGGTAAACTTGATAACCCTCCCATCTGTAGGTTTACCATACAATGCTGAGCTGGGAGGCTCACCTAACTGAAAAGGGGGCCTGCTTATCACTTGTGAGATTGGGTTATATCTCACAGCTCAGAGTCTTGGGAGATGGGATGAGGCAGGAGCCTTGATGGACAAGCAGATGAGCACCAAGCAAAACACAAGCCTCACACTGTGATCTCCCAGTCTTCCTCTCCACAGTGTCACACCCCTGGGGCCTCTGCTCAACTCCTGAGCTGCCAAGAAGAAAGGGCAGCAGTGAAATACGAAGTAGGTCAGGGGCCCACAGCCCTCATCCTGCACGTAGCAGCATGTGGGGGTGGAGGAAAGGGTGTTTGTTTGTCTGTTTCTTCATGGCAACTCACAAACCTACTCCAATACAGATAAAAATGAAATGCACGAAATCTTTCCTAACTTTCTGACTCAGAAATGTTACTAAATGTGTATATCAGATGGAGACAGAATCCCCAAATCCTACTTGTGTGTTAGTCGCTTAGTCATGTCCAACTCTTTGTGACCCCATAGACTGTAGCCCACCAGGCTCCTCTGTCCATGGGATTCTCCAGGCAAGAATACTGAAGTGGGTTGCCATTTCCTTCTCCAGGGGATCTTCCCGCCCCAGGGATTGAACCCAGGGCCTCCTGCATCCTACTTACCAGCCCCTAAACACTGTTTCCTACCTGTTGGACTAGGCTTCCAGGCAGAAAGATCTCCCACAGGTCACCGAAATGGGCTTTCCCTATTGCTCAGTATTTATTTTCTTTCTTTCTTTTTTAAAAAAGTTATTTATTTTGGCTGCACTGGGTCTTCACTGTTGCACTCAGTCTTCAGTTACAGCTCTTGGGTTTCTCTAGTTGTTGCATGAGGACTCTAGGGCACGCAGGCTCAGTAGTGGAGATACACTGACTTAGTTGTGGCATGTGGGATCTTAGCTCCCCATGGACCACTGGACCACCGAGGAAGTCCCAGTCTTTTCTAAAATAAGCTAACTGGAAATCCAGTGCATACTCACCTTTCCCATATCTCCTCAGCTTAAAGGAACCAAGCACACCTGGAGATGCTTGGTCAAAATTTATGATAGATTATTGATTAACTAACCCACTCCTATCCTCTCTCTAGTACCCTCTCCCATCCCTCTCCTCAGTTACCCCTGTGACAGGACATGACTGGGTGTCCCAGGATCAAAGACAAAGCTACAATTCCTATGGGGTGCCTACTTCTGATGGGCTGAGACCATGATTCAGAAAGAAGGGCATGGATAGATTGGCCTATCAATCGGGAATAAGAGAGAATTGGTCATGCATTCCGAAGTAGATCTATTGTCTGGTCCCAGTAAACACTGTCTGATTATACTGGTTTACTTAGCAGTTGGGGCTTCCCAGGTGGCACAGTGGTAAAGAATCCACCTGCCAATGAGGGAGATGTAGATTCAATCCCTGGGTCAGGAAGAGTTCCTGGAGTAGGAAATGGCAACCCACTTCAGTATCCTTGCCTGGAAAATTCCCTGAACAGAGGAGACTGGCAGGTGATAGTCCATGGGGTCACAAAGAGTCAGACATGATGGAGTACACACACACACACACACACACAAACACACACACACACACAAAGGGGAAGGTAATTCTTAATGAACATTTCTAGGAGGGCCCCAGGTTTAGGTTTACCCGTATGTTTATCCCCTGACTTTAGCTGTGCTTAAAAACTGGTTGGAAGTGTGGGGGGTGTGAAGGTAGAGGGAATGAAGGCAAGTGTAGAACAGAGAGAATTCAGAGGTACAGTGTAAGGGTCAAAAGAATTTGTCACCAAACTTTGCAAAAGAAATAAAAATGTCTCCTTTCTTTGCTTTTTAATCCACCTTAACTGAGTGTGGGCTTCATATAAATTTATTTTCTTAACCTGTATTTGGAAAAATCATAGGTTGCTAGAAGAAGAAGGAAAACAAGTAAAAATAAATCATCCCCACCTCTTCATTCCCTGCCTATTGCATTTTCACGCTGAGGGGAAGATGGGGACAAAGCTATTAAATTATTCCAACTCCTACTTCAAAGCTCCTGTATCAGGACATGTCTTAGTCAATTTGGACTGCTACAACAAAATATCATAGACTGGGTGGTTTCAATACAAATATTTATTTCTTGTGGTTCTGGAGTCTACCACCAGGGTGCCAGTACGGGTGGGTTCTGGTGAAGACTTGCTTCCTCGTTTGTAGATGGCTGTCTTCTTGCAGAGAGTAGAGAGAGGAAGCAAACTCTGTAATGTCTCTTAGAAGGGCACTAATCCTACTCATGAGGGCTCCGCCCTCATGACCTAATACTCTCCCAAAGGCCCCACCTCCTAATACCATCATGTTAGACATGATGTTAGATTTCAGCATATGAATTTGGGAGGATACAAACATTCAGTTCATAGCAAAAGATGTCTGTGGCCTTGGCCTCAGGCTTCTTCATGTAAAGTCCTTGGAGTACTGCTTGACTGGCACATAACAAGTACTGTAGACTCATTTGAGTCTTGTAGTAGTATTTGCAGGGCTTCCCGGGGGGTAGAGAATCCACCTGCCAATACAGGAGATGCAAGAGATGTGGGTTCGATCCCTGGGTCAGGAAGATCCCTTGGAGTAGGAAATGGCAACCTACTCCAGTGTTCTTGCCTGGGAAATCCCATGAACAGAGGAGCATGGTGAGCTATAGCCTATGGGGTCACAAGAGTCGAACATGACTGAACACTCTTGCACAGTAGTATTTGCATTAGTGCTTATATCTTCAATGTAGAATTTTTGGTCCATAAACCAGTTAACCATAACCATAACCATAAACCACCTTCTCTCATGTCCTTGCCCTCAATATCATCCAGGGGCTTATGGCCTATAGATATTTATTCAGGATGTTTTGATTAAAATCATTGCTTCCAAAGAAGAGTTGGAAAGATTCACTTTTTAATGTAACTCTTGGAGAAGGAATTTAATCAAATTACTCTCAACTCTTTTTGTGTGTGGTTATTTACCTAAAGGATTTTTAAATTTTTGTTTATTTTTAATTGAAGGATAATTACAATATTGTGTTGGTTTCTACCATGGATCAGCCATAGGTATATATATTTCCTCTACACTCAAATCTTAATGACGAGAGAAAGAAAAATGTGCAGGCAGTCGTCACTCCTGTCCTTTCTAACATTTCATCCATTTTCTGGCCTGATGGAGCTGACAAACCCCTATATTTCACTTTTCACTTCATTGATGCACTCACTCAACAGTCTTCCTGCTGATTCATTGATTTCAAAGTGAACTTGTCAACATTGTGCCTTACTGATTCAGGAACATTGGGTGGAAAAAGAAGGTAAGTGGTGGCCACACCGTGATGGGAGAAGAAAAAAAATGATTCATTTCTTGCTGTTCTCCTTTCAATGACATTTCCAGGACTGCAATGTGGCTAAAAGCTGAGGCAGCCTACATGTGGTCAAAGACATGTTTGTGTGCTTCGTTATTGCAGAGGATCACAGACCTCGACAGGAGAGGCCCTGTCCCATTTAGGACGAGCAGTTCGCAACAATCAGGGAGTAAATGCAAAACAATGGAAAAGGCAGCTGTTAATGAAGCAAATACAAAGCAAAGTTCAAGAGGGTTCTGCAATAGATTTCAAGCCTGAACTATCAAACTTTATTCACTCCCCATAAGTCTGGATTTCTTCAACCTGAAAATATAAATTAGGTCACTTTTCTATAATTTATAATGACTTCAAGCCTCCCTTTCCAGGGAACCCTCAAAGGTGTTGGTATTTTATGTGCTTTCCTAAATCAGTTGCTCTCTGCCTCCTCAGGCTCAGGTCATCAATCTCCTCTCTGCCCACAGGCCCCTTAGCCCACATGCCAGTTATCTTTCATCCTTCCAGGTGCCCTGCCCCGTGGTGAATGCTGCTTCATTGAGCCCTCAGGGCTGGGTTGGGGAGGGACAGGAAGAAAGGAACTTGTTTCATCCTAGCCCCCTGTTGTCAAGTGTTCAAGGCTGTTTCCTTTGCACAGGTGAGACCAAAGCTGTGATTTCTGACAAGACTTAGTTTAGGGAAGGGAATTATAACCTTGCTGGTCTATAAGCAATCCATGCACCAGAAGTCACAGCATCACCTGGGAATGTGCCAGCAATTCTGTATCTCAGGTCCAACCTCTGCCCTCTTAAAACACAATCTGCATCTTAACAAGCTCCTCGGGCAGTCCATTTGCATATCAAAGTTAGAGAAGTATGAATTTCAACATAGGAACTTTCATCTGCATGCCAGATATCTACCATTCACCTCTCCACCCTTTTCTCTTCCGAGATGCTGAACTCTACAGACCTCAACCACAGGGCTCCAGTGCTGTCTGGCTGCTGGTTCACTTTGGCTAATGAAAAGCCCCTAGCAGGAGATCAGAGGAAGGGGGACAAGGCCTGTTTCAGGCTGGCTGTCACCCTCTCCATTGCTAACTTGCCTTGAGGCTCAGACAAAGAAGTCTGGTTTGTTCTATCCAAGATCTTCTGTTGAGAATTCAATTTCCTTCCCCAGGAACTGCCTGCTTTCATGTACTATTAGTAGTGTGAATATCCACTCTTCTCAACCACTATTACGCTTTCTCCTTTAGTCCCAATGGGGTAATAATGCTAAAACATAGTGGTCCAACATTTGCACATTTTCCAGCATCCAGACGGTCTTCCCTGGTGGCTCAGCGGTAAAGAACCCCCCTGCAATGCAGGAGACTTGGGTTTGATCCCTGGGTAGAGAAGATCCCCTGGAGTAGGAAATGGAAACCCACTCCAGTATTCTTGCCTGGAAAATTCCATGGACAGAGGAGCCTGGCAGGCTATAGTCCACGGGGTCACAAAAGACTTGGACACGACTGAGCGACTAAGTGACGACAATAACAGCAGCATCCAGACATCTGCAGTCCTGTCCCAACTGATCAGTAAAAACTGTAGATCCTGCCCTTTGAGCAGTGTGTCCTCTAGCATGAGGGCTGGGTCTGCACGTCCTTCTAGTCAACGTATCCATCTTAACCCTCAATCTCCTGCAAAATTACTCAAATAAGAATAGATACTTTTCCTATTTTCCTAAAACACCACTATTTTTGAGAGCTATAGAAGGGCCTCTGCTCTTGCCTATTTAAGATCCACTCTCCAAATCAGGAGCCAGAAGGCTCTTCCTAAACCATCCATCAGACCTCATTATCTTTCTGCATAAAAGCTTTACATGGATTTCGCTTGGACTGAAAACACAAACTATGGTGTGGCAGGTGAGTTTCCCCAGAAAGTAAACCCTGAGATGGAGGATGATGTACAGAATTATTTGGGTAGTACTCTCAGGATCAGCTCCGGTGAAGGATGTGAAGGAAGGAAGATTGGACAGAGAGAAACTAGGCTGCAATGAAACCACAACAGAAGCCTCAGTTGAGCAAGAGCCAGGAGGATGGTGCAGAGTGGCCTTTATTGAAGCAAACGGGGTTGAGCCTTTGTATTTCAGTGCCTACTCTTAGGAAGATAGCACAACCTTGGAGTTCCAGGCTCTCTTCAGCCAAGGGCAGCTGCTGAAACCCGCACGCCCTAGAGCCCATTCTCTGTAACAAGAGAAGCCCGTGCATCGCAACTAGAAAAAACCCCACACAGTGAAGACTCAGCACGGCCAAAAATAAATAAATAAATTTAAAATGTCTACTAAAGATAAAGACTTTGTTGTTCTTCTTTACCCCTTTTCCCTAGAGCCTAGCATAGTGATGGAAACACAGTAGGTGCGTGAATGAGTGAATAAGCAGTGTATTCTAAATTTGAGTACTTTTTATACTTTTCTGCCTCTGGAGATATAGCTTTCTCTGACAGGAGTGCATTCACTGTTTTTCCTCCTAACAAATTTCTACATGGCTCAAATGTCAACCTTTCTGTAAAACATTGCACATCTACCCCTGTGACACTGCCCTCGTCCTTATCCTGTCACTCTAAGCTCTCTGTGTCCAGTTCTACACTAAGCAACGAGGAGGCCACAAGAATAGCACAAACTTTTATTGAACGCCTACTATGAGCCCAGTATTGTTCTATGTGAATGAAACAGACAAGATCTTTGCTTTTGTGAATTTATATTCTAGTTGGGGGAAATGGTCATAAACAAAATAAGTCAGTTATATACTATAGCACGAATGATAGAGGACACTACATATTATTACAAAAATTAAAGAGAGTCATTAGAAGAGAAGACCTTATTGAGACCTGGAAAGGTATAGCAAAGAGTTCTGTGGATATTTGAGTACAAGCTATTCTAAGCAAAGACCAAAAACAATGACCTTGTGGTCAGAGTTCACTTGGCTTCTCTAAGCAGCAGCAAGGAAGCCAGTGAATTAAGAACAATGTGAGTGAGTGGAAGTAGTAGAAGACATTTAAGAGGTAATAGGAGTCAGATTGATGGTGGGGTCGGGCAGGGAGTGGCTTGTAGGTCAAAATCAGGGAGATGGGAGCCATCAAAGGTCCTGACATGAGTTTTGGGAACAGGTTGTAGGGAGAGAGCAAGAGTGAAAGCTGGGGAACCTTTGGGGGCCACAGAAGTGACCCAGGTGAGAGATGATGGCAGCTTGGACATAAAGGCATCAGTGGAGGTGGTGAGAAATGGTCAGGCTCTGGATATATTTTGAAGACAGAGCTATCAAGGTCTGTTCTTGGACTGCACATGAGGTGAGCATGAGTCGACAATGATTCTTGGGTTTCTCATCTAAGTATGGTATGACCATTCCCTGAGATGGGTAAGATGGCAGGAAGGTTGATGAAGAGGAGAGGAGAAATCAGGACTGTGGTGAGTTTGAGATATCTAATAGGCATCCAAATAGAGATTTGAAGTTACCCACAAACTAGGAGGAAAACTTAGGGTTCAAATAAAGGAAACATTTTATTAAAAATGAGTTACTGTAGCAAATGATATGATAGATCAATAAAAGGCTTTACAATAAGTGATAAAAGCAGGAAGAATTCAGCTACAGTACCAAAACATGGATTTCATGGATATGTTCTTGGAAAATACTCAAATTCTAGACAACACATGGATTTTTCTTATGTTACATGATAGCTACAGTTGGAGATAACTCTGTGTAGGAAAAATAAAAGATCAGGCTTAATGATCTTTAGATTCTTTTTTTTTCTCCTTCTCTTTCTTTTTCCTCTTTCCTCTCTCTTTTTCTCCCTCTTCCTTTCCTCTTTCAATTCTCTGTCTCCTGTCAATTCCTTAAGCTTGTCAATGGCCACTCCATACATTCTCACTACTCATCAACTAACTTATGTTGAACTCTAGTCATATGACCTAATTAAAACAAAATATATGTATTTTAAACAATTTTTTCTCCTCCAAAATCAGATTTTCCCCTATCAGTGTGTGCTTGATGGGCTAATATCTTCTGCTTCTGTTAGGACCATACCTAACAGAAGCAGAAGATATTAAGAAGAGGTGGCATGAATACACAGAAGAACTGTACAAAAAAGATCTTCATGACCCAGATAATCATGATGGTGTGATCACTCACCTAGAGCCAGACATCCTGGAATGTGAAGTCAAGTGAGCCTTAGGAAGCATCACCACGAACAAAGCTAGTGGAGGTGATGGAATTCCAGTTGAGCTATTTCAAATCCTAAAAGATGATGCTGTGAAAGTGTTGCACTCAATATGCCAGCAAATTTGGAAAACTCATCAGTGGCCACGGGACTGGAAAAGGTCAGTTTTCATTCCAATCCCAAAGAAAGGAAATGGCAAAGAATGCTCAAACTACCACACAATTGCACTCATCTCACACGCTAGTAAAGTAATGCTCAAAATTCTCCAAGCCAGGCTTCAACAATACATGAACCATGAACTTCCAAATGTTCAAGCTGGTTTTAGAAAAGACAGAGGAACCAGAGATCAAATTGCCAACATCTGCTGGATCATGGAAAAAGCAAGAGAGTTCAATAAAAACATTTATTTCTGCTTTATTGACTATGCCAAAGCCTTTGACTGTGTGGATCACAATAAACTGTAGAAAATTCTGAAAGAGATGGGAATACCAGACCACCTGACCTGCCTCTTGAGAAACCTGTATGCAGGTCAGCAAGCAACAGTTAGAACTGGACATGGAATAACAGACTGGTTCCAAATAGGAAAAGGAATACGTCAAGGTTGTATATTGTCACCCTGCTTATTTAACTTCTATGCAGAGTACATCATGAGAAACGCTGGGCTGGAGAAAGCACAAGCTGGAACCAAGATTGCTGGGAGAAATCTCAATAACCTCAGATATGCAGATGACACCACCCTTATGGCAGAAAGTGAAGAACTAAAGAGCCTCTTGATGAAAGTGAAAGAGGAGAGTGAAAAAGTTGGCTTAAAGCTCAATATTCAGAAAATGAGGATCATGGCATCCGGTCCCATCACTTCATGGCAAATAGATGGAGAAACAGTGGAAACAGTGGCTGACTTCATTTTTGGGGGCTCCAAAATTACTGCAGATGGTGACTGCAGCCATGAAATTAAAAGATGCTTACTCCTTGGAAGAAAAGTTATGACCAACCTAGGCAGCATTTTAAAAAGCAAAAACATTACTTTGCCAACAAAGATCTGTCTAGTCAAGGCTATGATTTTTCCAGTAGTCATGTATGGATGTAAGAGTTGGACTATAAAGAAAACTGAGTGCCAAAGAATTGATGCTTTTGAACTGTGATGTTGGAAAAGACTCTTGAGAGTCCCCTGGACTGCAAGGAGATCCAACCAGTCCATCCTAAAAGAAATCAGTCCTGAATATTCATTGGAAGGAGTGATGTTGAAGCTGAAACTCCAATGCTTTGGCCACCTGATGTGAAGAGCTGACTCATTGGAAAAGACCCTGATGCTGGGAAGGATTGAGGGCAGGAGGAGAAGGGGATGACAGAGGATGAGATGGTTGGATGGCATCACTGACTCAATGGGCATGAGTTTGAGTAAACTCCAGGAGTTGGTGATGGACAGGGAGGTCTGGCGTGCTGCATCCATAGGGTCTCAAAGAGTCAGATAGTAGCCTATCCCTTCTGCAGGGGATCTTCCTGACCCAGGAATTGAACGGGGGTCTCCTGCACTGCAGGTGGATTCTTTACCAGCCGAGCCACCAGAGAACCCCTGCTATCAGAGTTCTGTGAAAATAATTGGAAGAAATTAGTTAGTGCCACTTCACATTTTGAGGGGGAGGACCGGGAAGCAGAAGAGAGCATCTCACAATATACAGTTAATTAATAAAACTATTCGGAGTCTTAGAAAGACCACAGGCTGGTGTTTCCATCATGAAATAGGAAAATGGATATATTTGAAAGGACAACTGTATTATTCTTGCATATATTCACTGAGAGTTTTAAAAAAATGGTTTATAACTTTTCTAAAAGTTTTGGCAGTAAAAAAATCATTTCACATATTCTTTCATTGGTAGTAAATATACAACCAAGTTTATGTGGGCTTCCATTTTTAAATTACTGCTTATTAGAACCCACATTTGGTTCCAATCTCTTCCATTTAGAAAGATACAGTGTTTGGTTTGGCTCTTTTTTTTTTTTTTTTAAAGGAGTAGGCTTTATTAATCTAGCTCTCTAACACTAGAGGCTAAAATTCAACTGGATTATAACTAACTATATAAAGAGTGCTGCCGGCAAGCCACAAGGGGTTGGGGCCTGGCCACAGACATCCACCAAGATCAGCCTCCAAACACATAATTGGCAGGACTTTTGTCCTTTCATAGTGTTACAGAAGATAACAATGTGTTGTACAATTGATGTTATATTAAATTTGCTGAGTTACAGTACCATAAGCCTAAGTTTGTGTGTGGGTGTATGTATGAAAAAATATAGATCAAACAGCATTTATACTTAGTACTACAAATGGGCTAACAATTTAACATTAACAATCTGAGATATATTGGCAAATGTAGCATATTTATTTATTCCTTTGATAAACATGTTTTCAAATACATAATTACTGAAGGCACACATCGATTTTCCTGAGTGGTAAGAATACCATACTGAAAAAACACACTTAGTGACTGCCCTTAGAAATTTTAGTTTACTGGGAAATATGGGCAATAAAAGAAGTAATTAAAATGAGGTGCCATGAATGTTACAAAAGGAGAAATTTGGGGAACAATAGAAGTACAGAGCACAGAAACAAAAAATTCCTGTTGGAGGAAGTGATATTTTTGGCTTCATCTCAGAAATTAACTAGTGAATGTGACGTGTATGTGTCATGGTGTGGTGGGTATTGAGATCTTCTTCACACCATATTTACTTATAATTTACTATGTCTCTTTTGGAAAACATATATTGCAATTTTTTTTTTTTTTTGGTGTTGCAATTCTTTTTCTTTTTTGGAAGGAGAAACAAGAGAAATCAATGATAAGCAATGATACTGCCAACGCCCAGTTCCGTCATTTACTGTATCTACACATTTCCCTACTGATAAAAAGACACAATCTATTCTGAGAAACCAACATCTCTCCTAGAGAGGTTAACCGAAGCAGCAAAAGCTGACAGGTACAAAATAAGTCAAATATTAGGTGTGACCAGATCCTTATCCTGGACAATGTTGTGATATGGAGATTTAATTTTACCCTGCAGTTTGATGGAACTTTCATGGCCAGAGTCAATTTCAAGTAAAATTATCTGTCCCAGCTTAATCTAAGTGAAAGGAAACATTTTAGAGATTTTTGTAATGAGCACTACCTTCCAGACAGGGAGTTGGCCCACCCCTGTGGCCTGCAGGCCAAATCCTCCTTGTTTTAGCTATTTAATCACACAAAGGATCCCTGAAGGCCCACTCAGATGAGCCCAGATGAGCTCAGGGAAAACAGAGGGAGAAGAGCGAGTCTGTCCTCGGCAGGCACAGGGCGGGTCACTTGGCTTAGATGAATCTACTGGGCTTTCACATCTCTCAACCACCCCCTGTGCTCTTAGATGTCATCATTTTACCCTCCTTCTCAGAGCTGCCTTGTAAAATTCATGGGAAACTTTCAGAAGCTACTGAAGAAGTAACAGGGTAAAAAAAGCACCATAGATGTGTTCACAGCAGCTGTGAAGTAGGTTCAATTTTTAACAGCTATTCTGAATTCTCTTCTTCACATGGAAATAAAATTGGTAAATTTAAGCACTAATCTGGACATAGGAAAAGAATATTAGACACTTACAAGCAGCAAAATCATTTATGAGAGTTCTAGGTACATCATCTTATTATGCACATAATAAAAAGATGAGTTTTGAGCAAACAATTTAGTGATAATAAAACCAATAATTCCATCTGTCACTGACAAATAAACCTATGGTTTAAAAGGCCAAAAGACTAAAACAGAAAAGAAGAAAGAAGGAACTTCCCAGCAAGTTTACTGGCAAGATACACATGACTGAATTTTTTTTAAGTAGACACACATAGGTGTGGAAAGAAACTGCAGAGAGAAAGGATTAGGACAGTTCAGTTCAGTCGCTCAGTTGTGTCCAACTCTTCGCGACCCCATGGATCGCAGCATGCCAGGCCTCCCTGTTCATCACCAACTCCCAGAGTTCACTCAGACTCACGTCCATCGAGTCAGTGATGCCATCTAGCCATCTCATCCTCTGTCGTCCCCTTCTCCTCCTGCCCCCGATCCCTCCCAGCATCAGAGTCTTTTCCAATGAGTCAACTCTTCACATCAGGTGGCCAAAGTACTGGAGTTTCAGCTTCAGCATCATTCCCTCTAAAGAAATCCCAGGGCTGATCTTCAGAATGGACTGGTTGGAGAAGATCTCAAGAGTCTTCTCCAACACCACAGTTGAGAAGCATCAATTCTTCGGCGCTCAGCCTTCTTCACAGTCCAACTCTCACATCCATACATGACCACTGGAAAAACCATAGCCTTGACTAGACAGACCTTTGTTGGCAAAGTAATGTCTCTGCTTTTGAATATGCTATCTAGGTTGATCATAACTTTCCTTCCAAGGAGTAAGCATCTTTTAATTTCATGGCTGCAGTCACCATCTGCAGTGATTTTGGAGCCCCCAAAAATAAAGTCTGACACTGTTTCCACTGCTTCCCCATCTATTTCCCATGAAGTGATGGGACCGGATGCCATGATTAGGACAAAGAACCTCAAATTTCTTTAGGATCCAATCCCTCTGGTTTAATTAAAAGAAAAGATACAGAGAAAATAGTGGGGAGATGTGAATTCTGTATAAAATTTTGGATTCCCATCCAATTTAAGAAATGTTTAGAGAAGATAAATTACATTGAGTGATGCAAAGATGAGGGAGAGAAGGAAGATGGTTTAATCAGAGAGAAGGAAGAAGGGAAAGAGTCCACAGAGAGAGAAGTCTGAGAAAAGCAGAGGAGGGGCAAGTGAGGTTCTTGCTGAGGGAGTGTGTGTGTGTGTGTGTGTGTGTGCTAGTTGCTCAGTTGTATCTGACCCTTTGTGACCCCATGGACTAGTCTGTCAGGTTCCTCTTTCCATGGAATTCTCTACTCAAGAATACTGGAGTGGGTTGCCATTTCCTTCTCCAAGGGATCTTGCTGACCCAGGGATCGAACCTGCGTCTCTTGTGTCACCTCTGGTGGCAGGCAGATTCTTTACCATGTGAGCCACAAGAGAAGCCCGAGGGAATGTTAACCAACAATTATTACCAAAGGACAGTTTTTTAAGCTAGAAAATAAAAAGAAGAAAAGTCCTGCTCAGTAATTCTCAGAGATAGCCTTTAAAAACAGCGAGGTGTTCTCATGGTTCCTCTCGTGGATTTGCACTGAACTACCCCATTTATACCAGCAGTTGCACACGGGGATCTGTTGTCCAAATATGACCGGCTCCGTGTATAATTTTTCTGCGTAGTGATTTTGTATTTGTATGTTTATGGGGGGATTTTTGTCAACATTTAAATTTTGGCACTATTTACATTTTTTCTTTTTTAATAACAGATTTCTAGTTTCTGTTGAAAAAATTGAAAAATCTGGCAGGACTGATATCATTTGCCCAATTTTCCCCGATCATCACCAGCCATGTCATTTATTTCTTTTGACTGCCTCTGCAGACATTTCAGCCTGTGCTCTCCTCATCTACGCTTGTACCAGCATCAGGCATTTTCAGGACCTATTCAGAAACAGAAGGGGCCCTAGAGAGCACAGGATGACTGACTCCGAGATCTCTTTCTTACTTTCTTATTACAGAAATTTAAAAATTCTGTCAGTGCAACTAGAGATTATTATACTAACTAAAGTAAGTCAGAAAGAGAAAGACAAATACTGTATGATATTAATTATATGTGGATCTAAAATATGATGCAAAGGAACCTACCTATGAGACGGAAACAGAATCACAGAAGTAGAGAACAGACTGGTAGTTGCCAAAGGGTAGGGGGTTGGAGGAAAGATGGAGCAGAAGGTTGGGATTTAGCAGATACAAGTTTTTTCTGTATAGAATGGATAAATAACAAGGTAGGTCCTATTGTATAGCACAGAGAACTATATTCAGTATCCTGTGATAAACCATAATGGAAAAGAATATTTTAAAAAGGATATATATATATATATATATAAAAAATGCATGCATTGCATGCATACTCAGTCACTTCAGTAGTGTCTGACTCTTTGCAGCCCCCTGGACTATAGCCCGCCAGGCTCCTCTGTCCATGGGATTCTCCAGGCCAGGATACTGGAATGGGTTGCCATACTGTCCTCCAGGGGATGTTCCCAACTCAGGAATCGAACCCACATCTCCTGCATTGGCAGATGGATTCTTTAGCATTGAGCTACCAGGGAAGCCCATATATATAACTGAATCACTTTACTGGACAGCAGAAATTAACACATTATAAATCAACTATATGTCAATAAAAATATCGATAAGAAAATAATTAAAAATTCTGTCAAAATTACTTATTTGCCTATCTATTTTCCTACTAGATTTAAAACTCCACCAGAAAAAACAAACTGTTAAAAAACCTCAACCAATGTTTGATCCATCATTTCCTTCCCAGCATTTAATATAAGCAGTAAGGGATTCAATGAATCTTGAAAGCCACAGACAATCCCACAATAACCAAGCACTGGACCAGAGGCCCAAAACAGCTCAGACCAACACCCATGGAAACTCATGACTCACCGGAATACAGTCCTTCTGCCTTACGGAAACTAACTGCTTCTGTTCCGACCCACTTGATATGCAAGTCGACAACTGGAAAGGAAAATGTGAGTTTGTCAGTATGGCAAGATACTTCTGAACCAAAAGCAAAACTCCAGGATAAGAGTGAGAGGCGATAAAATAAGCTATATATTCATAGTAGAGTCAAATTTTATGCACAGCAATATAAATGTTTCACAGGGGAGGGAGTTGGGGCAGGTGGAGAAAACGTAGTTTTCATTAATGTCTATAGTGATCTCCTATTGCCTTCAACCCCCTAGTCCTGCTGATTCAGTGGAATAAATCTGTTAATAAAAAGAATGTTTTAAGAAATTATTAAAACCTCAGTCTCTTGCAATCTAAAGCAAATGCATTTGTAATTAGTCCAAAGTTTGAACACGCTATTAGACCATTTCATTTTTCTCAAGCAGTCTTCCTTCCTCCTCCTCTGTCTCAGTGTAACATCCAGACATCATGTTGCTCAGGGTCTCTGGTCACACAGCTTTCCTCTCAATCACCAGGGAATGATGTTGATGATCTCATGCAAGGTAACTGCTCTGATCTGGCCCTGGCTACTCTGAATTGTGTTGCATTCTACATTGTGGCACTCCATATTCTTGCCTGGGAAATCCCATGGGCAGAGGAGCCTGGAGGGCTACAGTCCAGGGGTGTGGCAAAAAGTCAGACACGACTGAGCACAGCACCACCACTACGTTGTGGCTAATCTTACATATCCTTTGGTTAAGTAATGGTTTTGTACTGTGTTTCTATTCTGATGCTAACCACCGTAGTTAGCACTAGATTCTACAGAATTAAGGACACAGTCCCCAACAAGACTACCTTCAGTGAAGATGCCAGTCACAAGTGCAGGGATCCCCAGGACACCACAAGCCTGACCAGCTGGCTCAAATCCTGGGAGTTCCCAAGATCTCCACTCAGGTTTGATCATTTGCTAGAATGACTAACAGAACTCAGGAAAGTGCTATACTTACAACTACAGTTTTATTATACAGGCTATAAATCTGGACTGGCTAGATGAAGAGACACTTAACATGAGGTCTGGAAGGGTCCCAAAGGCAGAGCATCTGTGCCTTCTCTCCATGGAAACCAGAGTGTGTCATCCTAATCAGTAAGTTCCACCAAGCTTAAAACTACACTTATCAAACTCGTCTTTAAATTCCATCCTCCCCTCCCCGTCTGCAACATCCACAACCACACACTTTGAAACTGTAATAAAACACTAGGTTACAAGAGAAAAGGGCTTGAAGCATATAGACAATTTTCCTCCCCAAATTGTCTAATTTTGATAAAATTAGGAGATGTAATTCGTGCTGCAATTCATGGGGTCGCAAAGAGTCGGATACGACTGAGCAAGTGAACTGAACTGAACTGAATTCATTTACATATTAGGAAATTCATTTTACAAAACGGACCCTTGAATATATCAAGTACTGGATACCTCTGTTGAGGGGAATGATGAGACTTTTACTTTTATACTGCATATAAAACATGTTTCACTTTCTTGTATTTTTGTGTTTAAAATGTTTTAAACAGATAGAAAAATTAGTCAGTCAAAATACATTCTTCCTCTTGTTTTCGAACAAGGATGTAGTTTCAAGAGGGACATAACTGGGATAATGAGAAAAGAAAAGGGTCCCATCTAGTTGCCCCAGATCAGTGCCTCTGAGACATGAGACCCAGGTCACTCTTGCATCCATAGGTTAATACAGGGGGAACACAAGTCAGGTGTTGATGCCATCAGGATTCTGATGGATTGTTAGTAGGATCAGGATGCCTTCTGCCTTCTCCCCAGACTCACAGAGCTCCTATGGACTCCTGTCTCTGAAAGTTTTCAGTCCTTCCAAGTTCTGTTGCACAATTTCTCACTCAGTCATATTCATACAACCCCAGTTCATGTTCCAAGAATTTGTCTGTTGATTTGAGTGTTTGGTTCCATAGCATACATTTTGCCATAGATGCTGTATTATAAATGATGGTTAAATCCTCAAAACTGCCCACGAAAAGCTCTTTAAAGTTAATGTATTTGAAATATATACTACAGATAGTACCATATTAACTATGCTTAACCAGCATGTATAATAACCATGTTTATAGAGAGGAAAACATATTTCATTTTGCAACTAGAGATGCCAGGATTGTACCTGGAGAGAGGAGAATTGAGAGTAAGAGGAAATTGGTCAGGGGGGAAACCGAGGACTTCATCACTTTATGGACATCAGAAGAAGTACCTGACCTGGCCATCTTTTGCCCTTAATCTGTTCATCTTTTATCCAGAAATGATAGTTTGACTTTACTTTGGAGAACTACCCCTATCCTTCTCCGTGTATGTGCTTTGGATGGTCTTACCTTCCCTATGACTCCAAGGTGGGGAATGCATGACCCAGGCAGTCCTGGCCACAATTTGCAGTTCAGCGATGGCCATGGTCTTTCTCTCCAGTTAGATCACAGACAACAGGAGGGCACATAGCATGACCTAAACACATTTGTATCTTCCAGGCGACATAGCACAGTGCGGAGTACTAACAACGCAGCCATGTCCAGGTAAGGAAGAGAAGGCAGCTGATCCGAGACCATGTGTCAGGCTTTTTACATAGCCTACTGAAGTGTTATGTAACTTCCTGGAACAATAATTGTTGCCAATTAGTGTTTTACCGGAAACCTGTTATATTCTGGAAATAAAATCTAAATAATCATATTAATTTTAAAATATTTAAGTTTTTTAATAGGACTATGATAAGAAAAATATGTAATTCTCCTTAACAATTTATAGTGGTACATAGCTCACTTGCCATAAGAAGGAACAATAATAATGTCTGCTCTACCTGACTCACAGGTTAAAAATCCTCTCTTGAGAGTTTTAAAGATTAAAAGGGATACATTTTGTGAATGAACTATGCACTATACAGATAGTATTATTATTATTATCATTACTGTTATTATTATTGCCATCTCTTATCCATTCAAATCAATTAAGACATGAAAAACAAGTCAGGACTGATTGAAGCCATGTAAGCTACAAACTTCTCTATAATTTGAGGTGAATGAATAAATTAAACCATATCTCACACACACACACACACACACAAACTCACACAACACCTGCCAAAGAATCTTAAATATGATTATTTCAGGATGAGATGGTTGGATGGCATCACCAACTCGATGGACATGAGTTTGAGCAAACTTTGGGAGCTGGTGATGGACAGGGAAGCCTGGTGTGCTGCAGTCCCATGGGGTCTCAGTCGGACATGACTGAGTGACTGAAATGAACTGAATATAAATAAAATAAGTGATAATTGTGTCCCTAGGGAAGTGATGAATTTTCTTATAATTCGGCAATGCTGCTGTTGCTGCTAAGTCGCTTCAGTCGTGTCCAACTCTGTGCGACCCCATAGACGGCAGCCCACCAGGCTCCTCTGTCCATGGGATTTTCCAGGCAAGAACACTGGAGTGGGTTGCCATTTCCTCCTCCAATGCATGAAAGTGAAAAGTCAAAGTGAAGTCGCTCAGTCGTGTCTGACTCCTAGCGACCCCATGGACTGCAGCCTACCAGGTTCCTCTGTCCATGGATTTTTCCAGGCAAGAGTACTGGAGTGGGGTGCCACTGTCTTCTCCAATTCGGCAATAGAACTCCTTAATAATAGGAATTTGCATTCATGTTGTTGGTTAACAGCTTTGCCTTAACACATGAAAGTATTCATCTCTATTCTAAACATCATTTTTTAGTAGTTGTTGTTTTTTGCCCAAATAATATATCTATTCTCTCAGATTGTTACCGGAGGATCTCTTTTAAAAACTGGCTGTGATTAGCTTGGCTTTGAGTTTGTACCGCAGGAGCCTCAGAGACCATACAGAAACCTTGATTTCCCTGGTACAAGTCTGTTCCTCATTATCTAAAATATATCCTTACTTGGAAACTACACCCACGTTCTTTCAAATATCATCCAGTCTGACACAGTATAATGATCTTCCCTATCTGAGGACACAGTAAGAGCAAGTGGCAGGAGAGGGAAAATGAATCAGTGACTTTTTGTCCCTGACTCTGCCCTGGGCATCCTGTCTCATTATCTGGGAGAAAGGGCAGAAGACTGCTTACCTCCCCATAGAGTACCTACCAACAGCTTAAAATATTCAGCCAGTGGTCTGAGCCTTACTTTCAGTGAGTTCTCAAAAAAACATGCGGCACTGGAGCACCTGAAGAACCAGCACGGTTAAACCATGGATGCTTTCAAACCAAGCATCTTGCTTTCATTTCCATTTGTTTAAAAAGTAAATCAATGAATAAATAATAAAAAGCTCCGGACAGAGCATTGTATAGCAAGGCATTTGTCAAAGAGCCAAAGAAATCTGGACATCATCAATTACACTGGAAAAGCATATTGTAATGCAGGATTAGGGCAATGAGGCCAGTACAAAACTCCAGCAGGGAAAGTCAGCATGAAATTCCACTCGTAAATTCAGCAGCAACTCTGACTATAACCAGTCCTTCAGCTATGAAATGAGAACCTCTTAGAAATCACTCTTCTTTTCATCTAGAGGCAACACGTGCTAAGTCCTTCAGTCGTGTCCGACTCTTTGTGACCCTATGGACCATAGTCCACCATGCTCCTCTGTCTAAGAGGCTTCTCCAGGCAAGAATACTGGAGTGGGTTGCCATTTCCTCCTCCAAGGGATCTTCCAGACCAATGGGTCGAATCCGTATCGCTTATGTCTCCTACACTGGCAGGCAGATTCTTTTTACCACTAGGGCCATCTGGGAACCCACCCAACTCTAATTCCAGATCTGCCCGACATGGACCAAGAAACTTGAGTAGAGCATTCCAGCAAGTGCCAAGGACAGTTCCCTACACATGGTGCACATTTGTGGCTAACTTTACATCTACCTCTCTGTTCCTAAGATTTCTTATTTAGAAAATCGCCCCATTAACACAGTAAATAACATTCCCATGCTTACACTGTGTACCACTACATCATTCTTCCTGGTTTAGAAACTATTCTCATATTCATACTCTCATGAAACATTCATATTAACTGTGGAACAAAGATGGAACAAGTGTTATTATCATGTCACAGACGAGATAAAGCTCAGGTTCATTAACTAGCAGTCACACAGCTATTAATAGTAGGTTGTGTAGCTATTTAACTCTTCATAGAGTTGTTGGATAACTTCCAAGAGAATGCACCTAAAATTACCCGGTAGGTAGGAAAGACCCCGTAAGTAGTAGTTACATGGAGAGGTAGGACACAGTAATTAAATCATAGGTTTTGAGTTTTGTATCTAGGCTTCATCACTTATCAGTGTTGTGACATTAGGAAAGCTTCTAAACCTTCTCGAATTCATTTCCCTCACCTGTGAAACAGGAATAAGAACTGCTACCTCATTCAATTGTTGTGAAAAGTAGATGAAAAACCATAGACAAAGCACACAACACATAACTCAGATTCTCCAAGCATGTTATTACCTCTGTAAGTGATAAATGTGAAAATAAAACAAGATAACTTACATGATGATAGAACAAAGTCATGACTGAAAACACTTTGAAGGAAAAATGCAAAGCAAAGAGAATGGATGAGAAAAAGAAGCAGACTGACTGAAAGTAAAAATCATTACTTCATTATAATAACTTACTAATTATTTTTGCTATCGAAAATCCATAGTATCATGAACCTAGCCCACTTCAAATGAGATAATATAATGGGGAAACAATTGCAAAGGACATGAGAGTGGAGAAAGAGTTGAGGAGACAGGAAACATACTTCAATTCTTAAAATGCCTTAGTCTTAGAATCATCTAAAGTTATTACAACTCTATATAAGGAAATTTAGCAAGAGGCAAAGACAAGAGAGAAGTTAAAAACACAAGGTTACCAAAGTGTGAGGGAGCAATTTGAGAGGAGTTGGGAAGAAAATGTTGACAATAAATTAAAGCCTTAAAGGAAGGAGATTTACCGAGCAGATTATGCTGATCCATCAAAAACAAGGCGTTACATCCACCACCTCCTTTTACTCTCAGGATCACTATCACTTATTAAAAGTGAGTTGGACATCTTTTACTGTGCAGCTATCTTTGTAGAAAGGTCTTCTCATTCTTTCTTTCCAGGAGAAGGTCACATCTGTCTCCTGGATTTCTGTACAAGAGATGCTGAGCAGCCTCTGCCTCCTCCTCAAACTTCAAAATGGCCGTTGAGGACTTTTTCAGACTCCGTCCAGGTGGGCAAGATGGTTTTGAGAGGCCAGGGTCATTTTTAAGAACCACAACTCCACTAGTAGCATTATGATGCTTATTTCTCTCCAAGGCCTTTCTGGCACCTGAAGGAATTTTTCATATTAATTTTCTAATGATCTATCTTGGAAGGAGACAGTAGTAGGCTTCCTCTTTTGTACTGTTTCCTTCAAAAAAATGCCAGATAGTTTTAATGGATTAGCATTTCAATCAAACTAATCCTTTCTTTATAATAAATTTTAATGATCTTGTAAAAGGCAGCATTGAGTTCAATCGCTCAGTCATGTCCGACTCTTTGCGACTCCATGAATCGCAGCACGCCAGGCCTCCCTGTCCATCACCATCTCCCAGAGTTCACTCAAACTCACGTCCATCGAGTCGGTGATGCCATCCAGACATCTCATCCTCTGTCATCCCCTTCTCCTAATGCCCCCAATCCCTCCCAGCATCAGAGTTTTTTCCAATGAGTCAACTCTTCGCATGAGGTGGCCAAAGTACTGGAGTTTCGGCTTTAGCATCATTCCTTCCAAAGAACACCCAGGACTGATCTCCTTCAGAATGGACTGGTTGGATCTCCTTGCAGTCCAAACGACTCTCAAGAGTCTTCTCCAACACCACAGTTCAAAAGCATCAATTCTTTGGCGCTCAGCTTTCTTCACAGTCCAACTCTCACATCCATACATGACCACTGGAAAAACCATAGCCTTGACTAGACGGACCTTTGTTGGCAGAGTAATGTCTCTGCTTTTCAATATGCTATCTAGGTTGGTCATAACTTTTCTTCCAAGGAGTAAGCGTCTTTTAATTCCATGGCTGCAATCACCATCTACAGTGATTTTGGAGCTCCAAAAAATAAAGTCTGACACTGTTTCTACTGTTTCCCCATCTATTTCCCACGAAGTGATGGGACCAGATGCCATGATCTTCATTTTCTGAATGCTGAGCTTTAAGCCAACTTTTTCACTCTCCTCTTTCACTTTCATCATGCACATATATGTGTATGCTACTGCTGCTGCTGCTAAGTCGCTTCAGTCGTGTCCAACTCTGTGCGACCCCATAGACGGCAGCCCACCAGGCCCCCCCCATCCCTGGGATTCTCCAGGCAAGAACACTGGAGTGGGTTGCCATTTCCTTCTCCAATGCATGAAAGTGAAAAGTGAAAGTGAAGTCGCTCTGTCGTGTCCAACTGTTCGCAAACCCATGGACTGCAGCCTACCAGGCTCCTCAGTCCATGGGATATTCCAGGCAAGAGTACTGGAGTGGGGTGCCATCACTTTCTCCGATATATGTGTGTATGTGTGTGTATTTGCATTATATTCATGTTCATTATACAAAAAATACAAGCCAAATATAAAAAATAAAACAGAATTAATTGGTTGATTCCCTGACTAATGTGTGTGTGCTCAGTTGTGTCCAACTCTTTGTGACTGCATGGACTGTAGCTCTCCAGGCTCCTCTGTCCATGGAATTCTCTAGGCAAGAACACTGGAGTGGGTTGCCATTTCCTCCTCTAGGGGACCCAGAAATTGAACCTACATCTCCTACATCTCCTGCACTGGCAGGCAGAGGTACAACATAGATATTATGCCTGAAATTAAATTAAATGGCATCTGAGTTTTCAAAGTCAAGGCAAGGGGCCCATAAGGGTACTTGCCAAAGGGGGTCTGTGGACACTACCTGACTTGGGCAGTCAGTGCCATGACTTCAAGTTCTGCTAAAGGGGTCCCTACAATAGCCCCCTAAAGAAGGAAGTGTCCTTAACAGTGGCTGATGTACAAATTTCCATGTCTATAATTTGTAAATCTTCCCACTTGACGGCAACTTGCTGGGCTATGATAGATACTTCACCAAGATCAGCCAATGTCTAAAATGATTCATAGCCTCTGTGAACTGAAGATGGAAATAGGTGTTCAGCTGAGGAATCAGAAAGGTAAACACAACAAAGCTGAGTTATATTAATGACAAACCATAATCCATGAATCATCCCACGTGGCTGGACAGAAAAATGGCGATTCTTTGAGTTTCTTCATCATCATGAGATTTGGCTGTTACTATGGTTTCTGGTCTTCCCTCAGAGCCTAGTAATTCCATTTCTCATGCATTTAAGAGGCCATATGGCTAAGATTTCTTATTTACATGTGTATCCTCTAACCACTTAGGCCTATTCCTTGGAAAGAAAAAAGCATAGTGAGCACAATGATTCTAAGAGTCTCCTTTTTTTTTTTCTCATGGAAACTTTTAATTAGAAAACCTTGACTCTCTCAACACTCAACTAATCCTGCCACAATGACTCTCTGCCCAAACCATGGGTGTTTACCCTGGACTGCCTTCTATTCATCTGTATGCCTTGTCTCCCAAATCAATTATGAGTTTTTGGAGGAGAAAGAACTCTGTCTGGATCTGGTATAAAGTTGACCAGTCATTTTCAAAATGGTCTGGACTAAAGATTGCACTTCATCAACACTTTCTTCAGTGGGTAAGCAAACACCCTCTTCCTCCAGGGATAAAAATGACGCAAGCATGTTCTATTTCTTATCTTTTTTGCTTTTTTTAAATTAATCTCTCCCAGCAAGCCTACATTCCCAAACCATTTGCACAATATATTCAGTATGTTTAAGGGATCAGAAAGCTTCCTAGTCCACTTAGGGGTATGTTGACTGAGACTTGTTCCTGTATACTTCTAGTATATTTTTTTAAAAATCTTATCTTTTTATCTTATGTCTTTGAAAATCTACATTTCTCATGTAGATCTTAAACATGACACATCATCACAGATACTATATTTGAGCATTTTGGTCAAAATTCTCTTTGTTTTTTACCCCATGATTTGTATAACCTCAAATAACTGTGGAATCTGTCATACACTTGTTCCTGCAGGAGAGATAAAAGCCAGTGAAAGCAAACCTCACAGTGACCTCACAGGAATTCAGGACTCCCCAGCACTCAGCATTCACAAGCTCACTAAGTATATCTCAGCTTGACTTCCAGGTGCAAAACAGCAGATCCAGCTCAGCATTATAAGTCAATTGTTTGTTCACAATATTCACACCTTCCTTGCACAACCAGTATGTGCCAGGTGCTTTCTAGCAACACTATTCCTCCATAAAGAGCACTGGCAGGAATAAAACATTCAAAGCAGATAATACTAGGTTTATAAAATAAATTGCAGCAAAGTACAGGCTAGAAATGGGGCTGTACCTATTTTTTTCCCACTATAACTGTTTATTAAAATATCCTGTTTACAATCAATACTAAAAACAGATTGAGGAAAAGAATTGATACATGTACATGTATAACTGAATCACTTTGCTGTATACCTGAAACTAACACAACACTATTAATTAATTATACACCAATAAAAAATTAAAAAAAAATTTTTAATGCTGAAGATTAAGAAAGATTGAATCCTAATGAAAGGAAATGTAAATATGTGTAGATATATGCTTTATGAGGTTGATTTTTATGTAAGATTGTATAAAAGCTGTGACTTGGATTTAGAGGTGGGTACTTTGCACCATAAAATACTTTTTGATCAATGTAACCCCACTTCTCACTTCTGATAAGTCAGGGGTCTGACTAGAGTCTTCTCTGAACTTAGAGTTTTTTGGGTTTGTTTGTTTGTTTGTTTGCAGAAAGGATACAAGTTTCTCTAGTCACTCTTACCTCATGCACAGCCACTAGCATTATCCAAGAAAACACTGACATTTTATGGTGCTAAGCACCTTGGTCAGTATCCCCACTCCTCTCTTCAACTTTTTACTTTCTTTCCTAACCCCATTCTCCAACCTCCATCTCCATCTTCCCACTCAGCAAAATAATTCTACTTGCGTCTTTTTTCCATAAGGATGTGTTTCTCTTATACTTGCATTCTCCTACTGCTTAACGAATCAACTGCAGCTGGCCTTATCAAAAAACATAAGCCACACGCTACACATCAGAATGGTTTAACACAGTGTCAGATTCTGACCTGCGTTTAGCTTTGGCTCTGTAAACTTACCCTCGATGCCAAATGTCACGTTTGACGTAGAAGCAAGTGCTATGCTGTTTAGATGTTCCTGACAGCATCTAAATCCATTACTTCATTGAGATATTTTGCTCAATGTCTTCTTCCTTCTATGGATGAATTAATTGTGCCCAACACTGGCCATCCTCACTCCAGAGCCCAGCCAGCTATGACAACCCAGTCAACAACTCTGGGATTGAGTCCCCCTCCCTCTTGATTTATGGAGGTTCAGACAATCTGTACCAGCAAGAAAAGAAAGTTGCATTGAAGGGAAAGACGACCAGGGTAGATTTTACTCTTTTACTTACGGTAGCTTGACTCATAGGAAAGTGATGTTTTGTCAGTCAAACATGGTCAAACAACAATTTTGTGATTCAGTGCAATGCATAAAACAATGCAGTCACAGTTCAACAAAGTCACAAACACTATCGTACTCCACGAGAGTGAAAATGAAAGGGGTCTTAAAAGATCAATGCCTGCTGTTATACATTAAACCCCACAAGTATGGAAATGCTCTTTAAAAGTGTATATGCTTGAAGGCTTAGCCTTCAATGCTTTTATTTTTAAATACTGAACAAGAGTGACAGAACCCCTGCTCCTCATCGGAGGAAATGAAAGCACCACACCCAGACAAGCAAGATGGATGGAAAAACATGAGAATGAAGAACACTTTTCTTATTTTGCTCCAGGATCCAAAGGACTGATTCAAGAGGGTGCTTCACTGCGGTTGATAACTCATCCAAACACGAACCTCAGAGGGGGCACCACCCTCCCACAGGGTATGGGAGGAGAGACTGGCCCAGAGAGGTATGACTAATGCAAGGTCATCCAGGAGTCCGCAGGCTGAACATGTCGTGAACCTCAACGCTACCAATGTCTGGCCTTTGCTTCACCAGGAGCTTCACTTCCTCTTTAAAAGACATCACCAAGGAATACAAAACCAAAGGCCTTCAGTGCCCCAGCCAACCCATTTAAGGAAGAAACACAGACACTCCTTTCAGCAGATCTACTCCTTTGAGAAATCCAGACATTTGATGGGCAATAATACATCTTTCAATTTTTTCCTTCCAAGGTCATCTTCAACTTCATATTCCCCAGAGTTTGCAATGTAAGAGTCTCTCCTATAAAACAACATATGCCTGTAAGCATATACACTAAGTATCTGAGTTCTATCTCAAATATAAGAATCAAGCAAAACTTAAAGCTCAAATATCTGTGGTGAATTAAGGGTACAGTTAAAAAGTTATTCCAATAAATGAAACTTTATTTAGACTATCCAGGGAAAATGCTACTATAAGGTTGTAATTATTATAGCACTGTATACTTTGGTCCCATTATTTCCAGACTTTTGCCCCAAAATATGGGTTTTAAATCAAAATGATATTCAGATTCTTTGAAAAAGAAATTCAGCTTAAATGATGGGCATGCTACACAGATACTGTGTGTGCATATCTGGAAAACATACATGCAAACTGGCCCCCAGAGCTGGGGCTCTATCCTAACAAACTTTTGAAGTTATTTAAATAGCTTACTTCAAATCCATTTAAAAAGAAAAACAAAATGGGAACATAGAGTTACCATCTAACCAAATCTCTCACCTCTAAATAAATAGAACAAAAGGATAACATGCATAATTGAAACCCACAGGCTCCCAAATCTTATTTAAGGCACCACTTTTCATATTAATTTTTACCATACTTTGACCAGAACCCCTAAAAATAAGAACCATATGTTCAAATTCTCCTTCTCCACATTTCAAACTTTATTCCACTTAACAAATATTTATTGAGCACCTAGACGATGCACATCACAGGGCTAAATGCTGATGGAAACATAAAAATAAAAGAGGGAATCATCCGCTTCCAGGAAAATAATATCCCAAAGAGAGAAAAATCACGAGACCATTAAGTCAGTTTCTCACCGTGTGCTCCTAACAACACACACTCCTTGATTTAACAGTTTTTATATGAAAAACCAGTTCCACAGCCAAATAGATTTGAGAACTGCAACACTGAGCAAAGTTAAATAATTTTTTGTAGCACCTTTCAGAAGCTTGACTGGGCACATATGAATTATGAAGCTGTAAGACAGGGAGTCTGTAGGACTTCCTGTGTAGCTTGATCATGGGGCCGGTTTTATGTGCATCACCTTCCACCAGGAACATTTGGGGAGACATTGGGCTAAGTGATTCATGGCTTATTGTCTGTTCACTTCACTTGGGAAGTCTAGAGGACAAAGACCAGGTGCAGTGTTTGGAGATCTCCCAGGGGAGAGTGAATCCTGAGCTGGACTCTGAGAGAATAGAATTTGGAAAAATAAAAGAGGAAAGGAAAGGAAGGGAAGGAAAGATAGAGATTTCTTAGAAGAGAACACATGAGTCCCACAAAGTCTAGAGCATGAATGAGCATGGCACATTTAGACGTCGACAGAGAGAATGGACTTCCTGGAGAGAAGGGCTCATGGGAAGGAATGAGGAATGGCAGCATAAGAATATAAAGGCTGAATGAATGAATCTGGTGTTAGCTAATTTTTCCAATTCTCCCAACAACCCTGAAAGATAGGCATTATTCCTGTGGTCATTTTACAGATCAGGAAACTGACTTAAGGAGAGTAAGATACTTCCCTAAGGTCTCATAGCCAGTAAATAGCCAAGCTGTATTTGATCCCAAGTGCATCTGATCAGTGGAGAAGGCAATGGCACCCCACTCCAGTACTCTTGCCTGGAGAATCCCATGGACAGAGGAGCCTGGTAGGCTACAGTCCACGGGGTCGCTAAGAGTTTAACATGACTGAGAAACTTCACTTTCACTTTTCACTTTTCACTTTCATGCACTGGAGAAGGAAATGGCAACCCACTCCAGTATTCTTCCCTGGAGAATCCCAGGGGCAGGGGAGCCTGGTGGGCTGCCATCTATGGGGTCACACAGAGTCGGACACGACTGACGCGACTTAGCAGCAGCAGCAGCATCTGATCAGAAAAACAGTGGAAATCAGTTGGATAGGACTTCAAAAGCCAAAATGGGATGGAGGTGTATTTTCGTATTAGAGACATTAGAGGTTTCCAAGTACCGCAGATTTCTCAGAAGGGAATTGGCATGAAGCTGGTGTTTTAGAAAGATAAGCTTAACAATGGTGCCCAGGATGGATTAGAGGAGGAAGGAAATCGAATCTGGGATGCCATGTGGAGGTTGTTTCAGTGACTCAACAAAAAGCTGGAGGAGCCTGAGGCAGTGGAAGTGAAGTGAGAGGACCAGTTGCTTGCGAGTGTAGTTTGGCCATTCAGAGTGGGAGAGGGAGAAGGAGCCACATTTGGTGGCTAATTGAATGTAGGTGTCAAAGGAGAGGAAGGAATCTAAAATGATTCCCCCCCTTTCTTGATTCTCTTCACCCCCAAATGAAGGTTTAAACACTGAACAATTGGAAGGATCCCTGAGACAGAAAAAGATATTTGATGGAGCTACACGATAGGAAGTGGGGCTGGGTTATCACAGAGGAACCACACTGAACAATTGGAAGGATCCCTGAGACAGAAAAAGATATTTGATGGAGCTACACGATAGGAAGTGGGGCTGGGTTATCACAGAGGAACCACATACACAGGTGCATATATGTGTTTCCTTAAACAGCGACTATTAAAAACCAGGACTACTATCCTTCAGAAGTTTTAAACTTTTGAGAGAAAGAGAGACTCTAGCAGGATAGACATTAGAGTCTTATGTAATGTAATCATATACACAATTGTATACATCTCATCCCTTTGGCAAAAGAGAGTCATAAGTTCCACCCACATTCCAGAGGAGGGGAACACATAAGAGTATAAGCCCAGGAGCTTGGAATTATGGATGCTACCTTAGGAATCTGCCTGCCACAATCCTTAGCCAATTTGGACTATTTTTGCCTGTTTTTGAATTTATGTATTTGGGATCATACACCATGTATTTGTTGTGTCTATTTCACTTTTTCTTCTCTTTTTTGTTTAGATGCATACCTACTTTTCTCAAATGATTTACTGTTTTTTAAGATTTATCTGTGTTTTGTATGTGGTTATGATTTACTCATTTTTATTTCTGTGTAATAAAAATGAGTACTTTGGCTACCTCATGCGAAGAATTGACTCGTTGGAAAAGACCCTGGTGCTGGGAGGGATTGGGGGCAGGAGGAGAAGGGGATGACAGAGAATGAGATGGCCGGATGGCATCACTGACTCTATGGACGTGAGTTGAGTGACTCCGGAAGTTGGTGATGGACAGGGAGGCCTGGTGTGCTGCAATTCATCGGGTCACAAAGAGTTGGACATGACTGAGTGACTGAACTGAACTGAACTGATGATTTACTCATTTTTATTTCTGTGTAATAGTCTATTTAATGAAAACCAATAAATTACTTTTTCATCCTAAAAAAAAAAAAAGAAGACGTTCCAAACTTTCCTTTAAAGGGAGAGTCTTTATTCTCAAACTTGGTTGAGAATCACTTATTTCAAAGTCAAAGGGAGAGTATCCAGAGGTCTAGTTCTAAACTGAGGGACCTTGAGCAAGTTCCTTCAACCTTTTCAACTCCAGTCTCTCATCTCCAAAATGGAAATGATGACTTAAGAAGAGCATTCAAGGCAGTAAATCCTATAATTCTCATAATCAGGACCAAATGACAGGTCTTTGGCTAGAGTTAAATGTCTTTGGGATGAGCTGTTTTCTGGTGCTTCCCACCTCTCTTTTCCAGAGGACCTAGCATATGTGAAAACTTTCATAGTCCTGAGACACAAATCCAGTCTTTATTCTGAGTGGCCTCTGAGCCACACACGTGAAGTGACCAGTAAGAGTTAGATTGTGACCAACAGCTACACTTCCTTCTAACACAAAACGAGTTTTACCAAGTATTCCAGACATCTACTAGATGAACCAGTCTCTACAGAGAAGCCACACCTGTTGCTTTCTTATCGATATATGAATGAACTGAGACCCAACACACAGTAAGCGCCTAAATCTCAATTACAATGCCTCCATCCCACTTGTTTATTAGTTAAAAAAATAAATAAATAAACTTGTCCATGAATGTGTAATGATTGCACTAAAGGCATGTAAATTTTTCATGAAATGGTCAGACAACCATTGAAAACCTCGGTTCAAGTCACATTAATTTCTTTTACTGAGTTCACCTTTCTCCTCGTAAGAGAAACATAAGCCCTTGCTTTTTGATTGGCTACAAACAGAACCTTTTGAGAGTCCCAATGTGGAGCTAATTTCTATCTCTAGGATCCTACCAGCATTTCCAAAATTCTTCATCAGTTTATATCTTCACAAGCCCTTTCAAACAAAAGGTAAAAATGAGATCAAGAAAGCTATAACATGACTACAAAAGGTGAGAAACCTTGCCTGGGGAACCCACAGATTGTGCACAGAATGAGGACTGCCAGAATTATTGAGATGGACACATCTTTCTTGCTGTTTCCTTACATGAGCCCAGCTAGGTGCTGCTTTATGTCAATAGCATGGGTCAACTCCCACAGGCGTCTGCTCACATGGAAAACAGATAATGTACAGACCACATGAGCACTGCTTCACACTGTTTTCTCCCTGGAAATGAGAATGGGACTATGGCCAAGTTGGGGGCTCAATGGAAAGAATGAAAAAGCCCATTTTCTGAAACAGTCAAGGAGACTGGGGTCTGTCAAAATGGAATCCATCACTAACACTCAGTGATGGCATGCACTTTCTTTTGGAGTAAGGATGAAGCTGGAAGGATCCCAGAATCTAAAGTTGGTTTTGCCCAGAACAGATCCCAAGACAACGATTTGAGTGCGAGTAGATAAAAGAGATCCTTGGAAACACGGGAAGGAAAATGGGAAAGTAAGCAAGGGGAAAAAAATAATACAGAGGGAAGACGCTGTGTGTAGCTGAGGCTTAATCCCCCTGGGTACCACTAGGATACAGGATGGACTGCATCCCAGAGTTGTCCCACTGAAGGGTGAGGACACAGGAATATTTATCCTCCACCTCCTTCTTGTCACTGATGAGGACTACTACAGGCACAGTAATTCCCTGGCAAGTCCTGATTGCCCTCACATAAGCCAAGAGAAAGTTCTCAAGCAGGATCACTGTGCCTGCAGGGAACATTTGCTTCCTCAAGCACTGAAAAGACAAGCGCCAAACAGACACAGCGGGGGCTCCGAAAATGTTTGCTAAAGTGTGTTGAAGAACTTTTAGGTATAATTGAAAACCAATAGGAGAGCGTTGAAGAGGTGGCGCACAGAGGATTTTTAGGGCAGTGAAAATATTCTGTAGGATAATATTATAATAGTGGATTTTACATGTTATTATACATTTATTCGGAGAAGGCAATGGCACCCCACTCCAGTACTATTGCCTGGAAAATCCAGGGGACGGAGGAGCCTGGTGAGCTGCTGTCTATGGGGTCACACAGAGTCGGACACGACTGAAGCGACTTAGCAGCAGCAGCAGCAGCAGCAGCATACATTTATTCAGACACATAGAATGTGTAATACCAAGAGTGAACCTTAAGGCGGACTATGGACTTATAGGTGATTACCATGTGTCAATGTAGATTCAATAATTATCACAGAAGTACCTCTGTAATAGGGGATGAACAGGAGAAGCTATGCTCGTGCTGTGGGCTTCCCCGGTGGCTCAGACGGTAGACAACCTGCCTGCAATGCGGGAGACTCGGGTTCACATCTCTGGGTCGGGAAGATCCCCTGGAGAAGGAAATGGCAACTCACTCCAGTATTCTTGCCTGGAAAATCCCATGGATGGAGGAGCCTGGCAGGCTACAGTCCATAGGGTCGCAAAGAGTTGGACACAACTGAGCGACTTAAAAAAAAAAATGCATGTGCTGTACTTGATACCTCTGCATCCTCTTCCAGTTGTACTGTGAGCCTAAAACTTCTCTTAAAAAAATAAAATCTATAAACTAACAAACAAAAACTAATGAGAAGTTTGTGATTCCTTTAAATGCCATCCAGCTCCAGTTAGGATCACCTAATGGAGGGGCATTCTCTTAAAAATATGATGGCTGGGAACAGGGCTGAAACCAGCTGGGTGTGGTTACTGTGTTCCATCCTGTCTGCCTCTACACTTGATTCCTATAGTAGCTGTTTAAAGTGCTTTCCTCCTTCCAGGCCCACCTGCCTCCCACTCTCCCCCCAACACACATGTGCCAAGCCAAGCAAGTGAACACTAGGTTAATAAAGTACATTCCCTTAAATACTTAATTAAATGCAATACAATCATTGTACTCTTAAAATCTTTTGTGAAAGTGAATCTACAAAGCAGAAACAATCCTTTGTCATATCTTACACCCCAATCTGGATGCCACAAATTGTGACCATGCAGTGAAACAATTTCTAGAATATATTGTTAAGATAGAAAAAAAACAAACAAACAAAACATAAGCAAACAACAACAAAAAACAAGATACAGACCAGGGTGGAATGTAAGCTGCTGTTTGTGTGAAAGAGGGGGAAGGAGAGAGAGAGAGAAATGGACATATGAATGTATATGTCTAGACAGAATATCTCCAAAAGGGTCCACAAGAAACTAGATACAGTGACTGTCTTTGGGAGGGAGATTTTTCATCATTTGCCATTGCATATTATTTGAATTCTTATCATGTGCATGCTTTATTGTTATCTTCAACTTGTATGAGATAGATAAACAGACATTTAAGATGTGAGGTAAAGGAATAACGATAAATATTGTTCCAGTTTCTAGCCTGCACCTTCTGCTCCATCCAGACTTACCTCTGCTGCTGCTGCTGCTGCTGCTAAGTCACTTCAGTCGTGTCCAACTCTGTGCGATCCCATAGACGGCAGCCTGCCTTCAAATGAGCAATATCTAGTACAAATATTTTAAGTCTGTGAGTCTAATAAGTGCTTTCCTCGTCGTGGCTGCTTCTTCATAGTATGTGCAGCTCAAGTGTCACTTGCTGTAAGAAATTTCCCCCTCATAAACCCAGACCAATAGGACCACCCACCCACAACACCAAATCCTACAGCCTTCCTTTATTTCACAGCAAGCACGTTTGATCTGTAGTAAAGAAGTTGCCTTATCAAGGACAGAGTTTGCCAGTCCAAGCAACTTTCAGCTAAACCAGGGAATTCTCAAGCAGTGAGGACCTTCTTAGTATCTTCCAGGTGTCAAAAGCTAACTCTAGACAACATACTACAAAGAGAGGATTGGCACAGGACAGGAGGTAAAGTGGGAAAGACCCCTGGTCTAGACAAGAGAAAAAATGCTGGTGACTCAAAGAAACGGCCCAGAAGTCACCCTCCATTAAGTACCCGCCTCAACTAAGGCATCTTCCAATTTCTGCCCTGGCTGGCCCTCACTGTTCAGTCTTTTTCTTCACTTTTTCCATACTTCACATACTGGTGGTGTTACTTCTTTAAAATTCAAAGTCTTAGGATCCCAAATATTCTGCCTTTTGTTTCACTATTAGTGAACATACTTGCTTTTTTTATATAAAAGCAAATCTCAAGCTCAAAGTTCCTTCCTATAGATATAATTATTTTCCCTTCTCAATTACAACAGGCTATTGTTTCCCCTAGCTGGTTTTACAGGATAAAATTGGAATATAATTGAGAGCATTAGTCACAAATCAAAATTTATTTCCATCAAGTTTCATACTATCTAAACATGTCTAGTTTTTCTCTCTCTCTCTTTTCTCTCTCTGCTTTTAAGTTTTCGTTTTGTCCAAATGAAGCAGTTGGTGGCTCAGAAGCTGTTTCATGCTCAATATAAAGTTTACCTCTGTCTAAGTCTTTACTTTTCTGGCCTTGGTACTGGATTCACAGTTTCCGTAGAAAGAAAGCTATCCAACTACTTTTGGAAGAACAATGCCTTTTGGTAATCTACCAGAATGATTCCATGTTAAAGTTATTACAGCTTTTCAGATATCCAACTCCTTACACATGATAGAGTGGAAAATTAAATAGAAATGTCCCTAGCTTGCCAAAGGCACTCTGTGCACCGTTATAATCATGAAAATAAGATGCCCATTTTAACTTTTGTTGTTTTTGTTTAGCTGCTCAGTCATGTTCAACTCTTCTGCGACTTAATAAACTGTAGCTCGACAGGCTCCTCTGTGCCTGGGATTTCCCAGGCAAGAATACTGGAGTGCGTTGCCATTTCCTTCTCCCTGGGATCTTCCTGACCCAGGGATTGAACCTGCATTTCCTGCATTGTAGGCAAATTCTTTACCACTGAGCCACTTAGGAAGCCACTCATTGAACACATATTGCCAACCGATTCAGTAGTTCTAAAATCTCTTTTGACTTTTCAGTCATCGTCTATCATTTTAGAGCAACACCCATTGTTTACAAAGATTGAAGCTTGAGACTTGTTAGGTTAAAATAAGTAATTTCTGGAATCTAAACAAGAAAATTTTCCAGGGCAACAGAAACAACATAAAATCACTTCTCAGTAATTTCCTTCTTCACCCTGTCAGTGATATTCTGTATAACATCTTCTTCCTTTGTACTATTAATTGAATAACTAGAGATGGGGAATTTTCTCAAGTAATAAAAATAAGAGAACTACAGCCTGGGGAAGTGGGGAAGGGCAGGGGATGTAACTGTCCCTGAAAGCACCGCATTTGGCCAAGTAAACCATCAGTAGTGCTTATTGAATCTAGCACAATGACAAGAAGGTAGAAAAGAACAACATGAGACATTGAATTGAAAAATTAAGAAATAACCACTGCTGAAAAGAACCTAATTGAACATAAGCATGCTCCCTTTCTGTTCTGGTTTCAAAAGTCTTTGAGCAGAAATAGGGTCCTAATCCTTTATAGATGATGCTGAGTCCCCATCCCTCAGATCAGTCTGCAATCTCTTCTGGCCAGCAATGGGAGCTGGATGCAAGGCAGAGATAGAATGGCCAATGAGAGGTAATAATGTAGTTAGTGGTAGGATAATGGGACAAAATAGGATGCAGAGAAACTTAGGAGAAGACAAAGGCCTTTGGTTTCCAATTAAAAGATACTCTAGAATCCATGGTCCATTTGGATAAAAATACCCAGTTACTTCACGGCAAATAGATGGGGAAACAGTGAAAACAGTGGCTGACTTTATTTTTCTGGGCTCCAAAATCACTGCAGATGGTGACTGCAGCCATGAAATTAACAGATGCTTACTCCTTGGAAGGAAAGTTATGACCAACCTAGACAGCATGTTAAAAAGCAGAGACATTACTTTGTCAAAAAGGGTCCATCTAGTTAAGGCTATGGTTTTTCCAGTAGTCATGTATGGATGTCAGAGTTGGACTATAAAGAAAGCTGAGCCCTGAAGAATTGATGCTTTTGAACTGTGGTATTGAAGACTCTTGAGAGTCCCTCGGACTGCAAAGAGATCCAACCAGTCCATCCTAGGGGAGATCAGTCTTGGGTGTTCACTGGAAGGACTGATGTTGAACCTGAAACTCCAATATTTTGGCCACCTGATGTGAAGAGCTGACTCATTGGAAAACACCTTGACATGGGGAAAGATTGAAGGCAGGAGGAGAAGGGGACAACAGAGGATGAGATGGTTGGATGGCATCACCCACTCAATGGACATGAGTTTGGGTAAACTCCGGGAGTTGGTGATGGACAGGGAGGCCTGGCGTGCTGTGGTTTATGGGGTCGCAAAGAGTCGGACACGACTGAGTGACTGAACTGACTCATAAATATTTTTTAAAAATGAAATAAACAAAAATTCTGCATTTTCCACCATTCCTTGATCCCAGACCTAGAGAAGAATAAGTAAGGTCTCCAAATAAGGGCTGAGACTGGGTAGATGAGTGGACACTTAGAGCTCAAGTCTTTCCTTCAGACTCCGGAGAGTTGTAGCCATCCCTGACATATCCTTTGAGTCCTTAGAACAATAAAAACAATAACAAAAATAAAATAGGGAGGGAGGGGATATATGTATACTTATAGCTGATTCCAATAAGTCAATTCTTCGCATGAGGTGGCCAAAGTATTGGAGTTTCAGCCTCAGCATCAGTCCTTCCAATGAACACCCAGGACTGGTCTCCTTTAGGATGGACTGGCTGGATCTCCTTGCAGTCCAAGGGACTCTCAAGAGTCTTCTCCAACACCACAGTTCAAAACCATCAATTCTTTGGCACTCAGCTTTCTTCACAGTCCAACTCTCACATCTATACATGACTACTGGAAAAACCATAGCCTTGACTAGATGGACTTTTGTTGGCAAAGTAATATCTCTGCTTTTGAATATGCTATCTAGGTTGGTCATAACTTTCCTTCCAAGGAGTAAGCATCTTTTAATTTCATGGCTGAAATCACCATCTGCAGTGATTTTGGAGCCCAAAAAAATAAAGTCTGAGAAGGGGATGGTAGAGGATGAGATGGCTGAATTACATCACCGACTCAATGTGCATGAGTCTGGGTGAACTCTGGGAGTTGGTGATGGACAGGGAGGCCTGGCGTGCTGCAATTCATGGGGTCACAAAGAGTCGGACACGACTGAGCAACTGAAGTGAACTGAACTGATGATGATTCATACTGTTGTACAGCAGAAACTAATGCAACATAGTAAAGCAATTATATTCCAATTTTTTAAAAATACATAAATAAATAACAACACATGTACTGAGCATATGTTATGTGCCAGGCACTGCGACAACTACTTCACACGTAAATGCCTATTGAATCCTCCCAACTAGAACTAGGACCTCACTTTATAGATAAGAGCACTAAGATTCAGAGAGGCTCAGCAATTTGCCCAAGGTTATGTTTGTACAGCTACTAAGTGATGAAAGCAGGATTCAAACACAAGCTGGGAGATTTCAGATCGCACTTGACCTTTAATGGCCCCTCCCCACTTCCCGAGACGGGTCACTTGGATTATTCCATTTGACCCCCAAAATACATCTACAGAAGCTCCTCCCCAGGGATAACCAAGCATCTGTTAGATTTACAAGTGCTCTGAACATCACAGGGAGGGGTCCTCTGAGGAGGGCCCTGGATGATATGGCTTGAGGCAGAGCTGGTGTTCTAATTACTCAGTCACTAGCCGGATGGTCAGTGGGAAAGCACTCTCATGTAGACCTGCAACACTGTCTCGTGATGAAGACTGGAAGGTCGCTGGGGAGGCCACAGGTTTAGAGCATCTTTTAGGCACTCAAACAGTGCCCCTCGGTGCAGGGGCGCTAACCAGGCTGCAGACCCACCTTAGGACAACGCTCTAGAATCAGGCCTCAGGCTTTACTTAGGCAACAGGGATCTCTGATCCAGGAAACTTCTTTCTGATACTGGGGTCTCCTCCCATATGTTCTCTGTTCCTTAAGACCGTATCCCTGTTGGGAAGACTCTTCGTTGGAAAGAGATTAGGTTCCCACTACCCTTGAGCAAAAGCATTTGCAATCCTGCATACCTGCTAGAATACCTGGAGACCTTGGTGTTTAAAACCAGAGGGCCCTATTACCCCCCTCTGGATGGAAAGAGAAGCATTTTCATTCTCAAGGCAAGTGAAGGGTACTAGGAGACAAGAAATGAAAGAAAGAGGATTCATATTGAAAGCATAACCATTGCTTAGATTACCTCTCCAGTACTCTGACTTTAAACTGATAAGAGCAAGATGAGAACCAAACCTCATCTTCCCATAGTCTGCGGGCATCTCTGTGCTCTCATAGCCCACCTGGCCACCTCCTTCCCAGCATGTACCCCAGGGCACTAGGCCACTAGTGGCCTGTCCGCCACTGTACTGCACAGGAACTGGAGAAAAGTGGATGCTCAGTAAATGTTGTGGAACAAGTGAATGAATGGGCAAGCACGCACATATCACAGAGAAAGAGCAGGAGAATTTCACTTAAATGCCTCACCTGTTGCCTAGAGTCGTCCCTTTCATGCTTGTGCTGCACCTTCCACTGGATTCCACACCTTCCTCACAAATGTGTAGTCATCAATCCATTCATCCATCCATCCACTGAATAAAAGTTTTGAGTTGCACACCACTGTGCTAGGCACGGGGAAACAATGGGCAAGTGAAACACGCGTGCTGAGGTTTCCGTAGCAAGCTTTCCCCCTCTATTTTTCACCGTCAAAAGAGAAAAACAAAAAAAAACAATACAGGAAGCAGCTAAATAATGTATTTAACTATCAGAGGGAACACAAGAGATACACTCAAGACAGAAAGAAATGTCTTTCAAAGGTGATTAGAAAGACATCACACACACACACACACACACACACACACACACAAAAGTCCAAGGAAAGATTAGAGAAAGCAGAGAGGTGTCTGGTAGCCCCTTAGTGGTGAGAAAAACCAAGTTCTCCAACCATTCTTATATGGCTGAGGGGAAAGAAAGGCGACCTGGCTTGCTTGCAGACTCTGAGGAAGTCCAGCTGTTCTCTGGGACAGTAGAATGCCTGCCTCGAGAGCAGAAGTGAGCTTTGCAGACCAATTAATAAAACATGCACAGCTAGAGAATAAACACAAAGCTCGAGAATGCCCTGCTGTGTACTTTGTGGTCAGGGCAGTACTGTTGCTCTTCTAAGAAAGCTATCATCTGAAGCTGCTGACTCGTGTTCCTAAACTCTGTAAAAGCCATCCATGTTGTACTGCTCTTCTAAAAAAAAAGCCATCTGTCCTTCTTGTGGAGGCTTGATTTGAATTTCCTGATAAAATGTTTAATGATACTCAAAGAGATTCTTTATAGAAGACTGGAACCTGAAGAACAATTGCTTTTATGACACTCCACTTTTTTTTTTTTAATAAGCTTTGGCTGATCCATGCATCCGCTGTATACTCCCATCCCTCCAAATCAACCTTCCAAGTTTCAAGCAAAATCGTTCCTTCTAATCCTCTTATCTTAACACTTAACTTAAAAGGAATGAATGCCAACTGGATGGCTCTAAGAGAACTGTTTGTTCCAAAATTCTCATAGTGGGATTCTGATCTGATGAAAAGAACAACAGTGAATGGTGTGTAAGACTGAACACGTGGGATATTTCAGAATGTTCTTCTGGTGTCTAGGTGTAGTGTTAACGTGGTGTGGATCGTGATCCTTAAGTCTTAAGTAAGCCACCTGTCCATGAAAGAGGTCCCTGAAAACTCCTCCCAGAGAAAAGAAATAGTGGATACTTTGACTGTTAAATGGTTGATTAACCCTGGATATTCACTGAAGGATGGATGCTGAAGCTGAAGCTCCAATACTTTGGCGAGCTGATTCATTGAAAAAGACCCTGATGCTGGGAAAGACTGAAGGCAAAAGGAGAAGAGGGAAGCAGAGGATGAGATGATTAGATCGCATCACCAATTCAATAGGCATGAGTTTGAATAACCTCCAGGAGATAGTGAAGGACAGAAGAGCCTAGAGTGCTACAGTCCATGGGGTCACAGAGTCAGACATGACTTAATGACTGAACAACAAAAAACTTTTTCTGTATTAATTAAGACCCATGTGAAAAATAACTGATAATAATAACTAGCATGTGCCTGTGTGTGTGTTAGTTGCTCAGTCATGTCTGACTCTGTGACTCCATGGACTGTAGCCCATCAGGCTCCTCTGTCCATGGGATTTTCTGGGCCAGAATACTGGATTGGGTTGCCATTACCTTCTCCAGGAGATCTTCCTGACCCAGGGATCAAATCCATGTCTCCTGTGTCTCCTGCATTGCAGGCAGATTCTTTAACCCCATAGTGGACTTTGTGCCTATAGTAAGAAGCTAAATGAATTGAATTTTTCTCCTTCTCCTTTCTTAATAGCTAGATTATTTAGTGTAGGTCACAAAATCTCCATGGGAAATTAAACTACATTAGGTTCCCTTGGAACACATTTGCAAAGCATCCAAGGATTTAAAAATTGGGAAATTCAACCTAAAATCCCAACCCCAAAATTGGGAAATTCAACCTAGATTTCTGACTTAGATTTAAAAATCTAAAACCCTAGGCCAAGCATTCCCACAGGGGATCCTAATCAGCAAAGGACACATATTCCTAAGTTGACTATCATCCCCATCACTCCCTGTGGTCTCCACCTGCAACACTTTTCTCGATCATGAGAATTTCCTGGTCTCTATAGTCATTTGAATTAAACCTCTTAGTCTATGGAGCTAAACTCCATTCCAGTGTTGACATTTTAAAACTCTACTGGGTATTTAAAAACATAATATGTATGACTTAGCAGAAGACACACAAATATTCACTAGTAACCCAGAAATGTAGTGGAGAAACAGGCCAGTATTATAAAAAAGTATAGAAAGGCATTTGTTAAGCAGAGTTTGCCTAACAACTTAGTAACTCAGCCTAGAATTGCCCAAGATACATTTGTTCAACTTTAATGATAATGTTTGCCTTAAGATTTTCCTTTTAAAAAAATTTTCAGAGTTGGGGAGAATGTTTTATTTGACTACTACTCTGTTATAAAACTTAACATTCCTGAAATAAAACTGAATATATAGAAGGCACAGTGAAAGCTAAAGATTTATATTATGTGACTCTTTAACTAGTATGAACTGGAGACAACCGGCTCTAGCTCAATGGCTTTAAAATAAATACATTGGATGTAGAATGAGAGAAATGGGGCAAGTTAAGAGAATACAGTGTTCAGAGTCACAGGCAAAGTATGTCTGAGTCTCCAAAGACATTTAACCCACACCAAAAACCACACCAAAACCCAAACTAATTCTAATTTGAGAGGGTAGTGCTTCCCCTACCCATTCCTCTCTTTCACCTTATTTTCTGTATATTAAGTTTCTGTTCCAACCTTTATTTAGAAATGTAGCAATCAACATACATTAGTATATAGTATAGATACCATATAGTGTGTGTGTGCGTGTGTATATATATACTAGGGCTTCCCTGATAGCTCTGTTGGTAAAGAGTCTGCCTGCAATGCAGGAGACCCCAGTTCAAGTCTGGGTCAAGAAGATCCGCTAGAGAAGGGATAGGCTACCCACTCGAGTATTCTTGGGCTTCCCTTGTGGCTCAGCTGGTAAAGAACCCGCCTGCAATGCAGGAAACCTGGGTTTGATCCCTGGATTGGGAAGATCCCCTGGAGAAGGGAAAGGCTACCCACTCCAGTATTCTGGCGTGGAGAATTCCATGGACTGTATAGTCCACGGGGTTGCAAAGAGTAGGACATGACTGAGCAACTTTCGCTTTCACTTTCACATATGCATATGATTTAAAAATATATCTTTTTCTTATGCTACTGTGGCAAGCTCTGTAATCTAGCTATCCAATATTCATTCTCCCCACTCCTCCTTGCTAAAAGTACCTCTGTTTTGTTTGGTATACCTTCCCCAGAAAAGATGACTTTTAATCAAAAGTATTTAAGTTTCCAGCTTCCCTTGCACACAGGGGTGACCATGTCATGACTAGCAAGTTATGCAGGGAAGTCTGCTGGGGACCTTCTGGGAAACGTTTTATTTTTTCACTTAGGGAAGATGTGGTTGGCACTGCATTTCTAATTCTTCTATTTCTAGGCATCCACAGTTGCCGATCAAACCACCTCAAACATAGTGATAGAAAACAACCATCACTTTATTATGCTCAAAATTAATTCTGTGGGTCAGGAATTTATACAGAACATGGTGTGGATGGCTTATCTTTCCTCCATGAAGTCAGGGTCTTTATCTGGGGATATTTCGAAGGGCCAGGGGCTGGAATCATCTGGAGGCTTCTTCACTTCTTCTCTGCCACCTGGGCTGGGGTGACTCAAAGGCTGGGCTCAGTTGGTACTGAGCCATTGACCATTGACCATTATAGGTCAATCGAAGCACCTATAATGGACTTTCTGTATAGCTTGGGCCTCTCACAGCATGGAATTTGAATTTGGAAAAGGAGAATTCCAAGAATGTCAAAAGGAACATCCAGATAGTAAGTGTTCCATGAGAACGAGGCAGAAGCTACATGACATTGAAGATATACCCTCAAAAGTTACATAATGCCACTTCTACCATACTCTACTGGTTGAAGCAGTCACAAACCCCCTCGAGGTTGGGGGGCGGGGAGCATGGAACCCCTGCTTGAATGGGAGACGCATCAAAAGACTTGAGGCTACATTTTAAAACCATTATACTTGTCAATTTTCTCTTTTGAATAGAGGACTTCGTGCCTGGGACTGAAGCAGCTATCTTGCAATCCTGAAGGAAAAGCCAAGAAAATCAGAGACACACACCCTTTGGAAATGTTGCGCTAACAATCCAATCGGAAAACTGTCACCTCCAGCCTTTTGATAATGTAAGAAAAATTAACTCCTATTTGTTTAAGCCATTTTTAGATTTTTGTTACTTGCAGGCAAAAACCCTTCTAATCAATACACTACCTCTCCCAGAGATAGACTCAGAATGGTATTAATAGATGTGGATTTAGAGCAAGCATGGGTATAGAGTTAAGAAAGCTATATGGAGGTGTTTTGGTCTTTGATTATTATTTTCAAGTTTTCATCTGTTCTGGCTAAGCCTCAGAGTAAAGCATATTTTAATTAGTTGACATAAATTTTGTATATAAAACCGACATGAAAAATGCTTTATCCTTAAAAATTGGGGGAGCACTTAATGACTGCAAAGCATTGTACAGTCTTTATCCCCACAATTTGAATAGGTGGTTTACACTGTTATTCCCAGTCAGGGTCAACCCTCCACAGTGTCGGAAATGGAGATGTTAATCTCTTCCAGAAATTATACCCACAGAAAACAAAGCCTGTTAGAGAGGCAGCAGGGATTGTGAAAGAACGAAGAAAAGTCAAGCATCCTTCCAAACGGAAACTCGAGAAAAGGCATCTTTTCCCTACAGTGGGACCCATCTCTGCTCCGTTGTCTAGATAAGGAAACAGGAATAGAGAGTCCCCTACACACCCAGTCCCTCTAAGAATTATGTCCTGAGCTCACCAATCTGAGTTTGCAGTAGCCTCTTCTTAACTTCGGGGTTGAGAACCTTGCTTCTGACAATGCACGCTCATTTCATGTGGAAATGAAGTTCAGGAAAGTAAATGAGTTTATCTTTCAGACAGCAGCTGTCCCAAGATCAGGCTCCCAGCACTAGATTCTAAGCCTAGGTAGACTCACATCAACAGTTGCTCTAGAGGTTAATGAAGCTCTAATATATGCCATCTGCCTTTGAGACACACCGAAGGCTTTGAGCTTGGTGGTCACAACAATAGAAAATGCAGGAACTCTCCTCAGAGAGGCTTCTGCTTCCCATCAGATCCTGAAATTCATGATCCCCACAGACATGTCAGTGTGTGCTCAGACCTCACACCACACCATCCTCCTGGGGGAAGTTTCCCACATTGAATCAGTGAAAGCGCCGCTTGCAGGTCGTGCCACATCCACAGAGAGGCTCAGCTTTGAGCACATGGACTCTGTCCCAGCAGCCCTCCTTCCCAGCATGCAGCAGGACTGGAAGCTGGCATGTGAGAGACCTCCGGAACGGAGAAAGCCCTCCTTCCCAGACTCCACAACAAACTACAGCATCCCTTATCAGCCCAAAGGCTAGAGCTGGGATCTTGTATCCCATGGGCTCACTGCAGGCCCTAAAAGACCTTCAAAATTCCTCGGCTCAGGCTCCTAAACCCCCCCTTCCAACCAACAATTCTGTGTAATTCTTTGGACTCTGTAAACCCTAGGGCTGGTGTCCTGGGCATTCTAACAAAATAGTATGACCCTAATATAAGGCAGAGTCTTGATTTTTGAAAATAAATAGGGAAGCACAATTGCAGTGTTTCCAAAGCTTCCAATTTTCTCAAATTTTCCATTTGTATGGTATGCGTTAAGCCCATCCTTAGTGACCCCAGCTAGTCATTATCATTACTAACAACAAAATATAGCAGATGTTTATTTGGATAATGAAGCTGACTCAGTAGTCTAGAGGGAACACTCTTACAGAGGAAGGAGAAGCAATCAGCACTGTGCATGTGATCAGCATTTGGCCCTGAATGGGGCAGAACTGAGATTCACTGGGGGAATTGTACATGCCCCCATTCTAAGGTGATGCTGAGTGTGTGTGTCTGTGTGTGTTCACTTATGTGCATAGGTAAACACTTGTCATCTGTTCCCTTAAAAGAAATGGACTCTCTTATCTTGTGAGGCATTCTGTTTTGCTGCTTTTCTAATAACACATAAACCTTTCTTATTCTGAGAAAGTCAAGGCATCTTACAGACGTTATTTCAGCAGCCCATGTAAGAGCCTAGCAAAGTTCGCATGCTGCTGCTACTGCTGCCGCTGCTAAGTCGCTTCAGTCGTGTCCAACTCTGTGAGACCCCATAGACGGCAGCCCACCAGGCTCCCCCGTCCCTGGGATTCTCCAGGCAAGAACACTGGAGTGGGTTGCCATTTCCTTCTCTAATGCGTGAAAGTGAAGTCCCTCAGTCGTGTCCACTCTTAGCGACCCCATGGACTGTAGCCCACTAGGCTCCTCCATCCATGGGATTTTCCAGGCAAGAGCACTGGAGTGGAGTATTATTAATTCCAGAATCAGTGTCCCGTTGCAGGCCCCCAAAGAGTTCTTGAATGATAACCAAAGCAGCCTCACTACTTCAAAGTTCATGCTTAGACTTGAAGGTGAAAGTTCAAGGAAGGTGGTTTTCTTCCTTTCTAATTCCTGCCATCTGGTCTGAATTTGACTCCAGAGAGAAGCAGGCAGGCAGGTGACAGCTTAGAGCATGGCTGGTCTTTACAAATGCCACCCAACCCTCTTCTGCATAATTGGTACCTTAATTTGCATATATATGCATAAATTATACATCCATCAGAATCTTTTCTGTGCCCATTTAGGATTAAAATAAATTTTCTATTTTTACGGTGTCAATTCTAGGTGACTTTTTCATTTTATAAAGTTGTGTTGCCTATGCCCTCTCTCAGATTTTTATCAGACATCTCTCTAGTAGGGCTCCCCCACAGCAACTGCTCTGTCCATGGCAAAGTCATTCATTCAATAAATATGTGTTGCATACATGAATGAAGCCAAGATCTTGGCTCTTGACCCTAGTTGTTGGTCCTGAGTCAACATCTGAAGGCTTTCTTGGGCTGGAGGGCATCTGAAAGCTTCGCAAGATGTGAGGAGCACAACAAATGTGGGGACTGCTCACCAAGTGGCCACAGGGAAGACGGCAACTGCGGTGACCCCACAGCACATCTGACGTCCCTGAGCCAGAGGAAGGGAGCATGGTGTGAGGCTTCTCATGCAATTCCTTTCCATGTGCTGGAGCACTTTGAGCTCATTGTCTGTGTGTCTGTCTCCTCCTTTAGGGCCGAGATGGAAGAGTTTGGGAGTGATAAGTGGGATCAAGACAAGGTTGGAATTTGCCCACTGAGAGACAGGCTCCTCCTCCAGTTTTCAGGGGGTCTTGCTGGCAGTCGCTCATGTTGACACTCTGCTCTTTTCTCTGATAACACTGCTTTCTCCTCAGCTTTCTGAAGGCTTCTAGAGAAAAGCAAATCTCCTCAGGCCCACTCTCCCACATGAAAATGAGACTTTGCGCGGTTAGGGAGCTCTTTCTTTCTCCTACGCCTTTGTTGGACATTCTAGAAGATCCTGGCATGGAGCTCACACAGCCCTCTGCTTCCCTAACCTGAACATATATCAGCACCTTTTGGAGAAGCTCTGCCCTCAGAGAGTTAGATTAAATAGGTCTGGAGTGCATTCCAAGAATCCAAACATAGATGTTTCAAAGCACCTCAAGGTGATATTGAAAGGCAGTAGAGCTGAGAACCCCTAACTCAGTCAGTTTGCCCAGGAAGGAAATTTGGTTCAGAGAGATGTGATCTATGGAAAGCCATGCCCTGGAACCAGAACTCTTTCTTGTTTCAAAAGAGGTTCCTGGGTTGCAGTTAAGAGAAATGTGTGTCTGTCTTTAAGGTGATGACATATGGGGTAAAGTGGAGAATGAAGTCTTTCTGAGGTCAAAAGCATGGTCTACTGAGCTTCTACAGAATCTGAAACTGAAGGAGGAAACAGACAGAACAGGCTCCACCTTGAAAGCAGGACTCCATCTTGGGCCGGACTGTGGACTTTGAGCTATATGCCCAGTATCTATGGAAACGACATACCAACTGGAAAACCAAGCCCCCCGGATGGAAGAACCCCAGGGCTCATACCTAGACTCTCTATTGCCTAAAAGAATACACTAATTATCTGTGTAACCAAATAGAATCATAAATTTTATTGTGCTTATTGGGGTATGACCACAGGCCTATTGATAATTGTCCACTGTTAACTACCTAGGCTTAAGGCATATGAATCACAGGTTAACTTTGATTGTATCTTTTTCTTCCTTTGTTCAGACTTGTTTCAGGGAATTTGGGGAGGTGGGTTTGGGCACATACACTTAGGGTATATAGGGTTTTCACAAAAACTGGTCAGGGTCCTTGGCTAAGAGGAGACTCTGCCTTGGGCCCGCCGGTGTAATAAACTGCACTCCACTATCTGCATTGTCCTTCTGAGTGAGTTTGTTTCCCGGAACATGTGGCTACAACAAAACTAGGCGCTACCAGCAAAGCCTGTTAAAGAAATGAATCCGCTTTGTGACGCAACACCCTGTTCACGAGCCATAACCCAGGGCTCCAACCAGATCTTAGCTTCTCAGCTCAGGTTTCTGGTAGTGTCCGGAGGTAGTATAGGGGAATAAGAAATGAACACTCCTTAATATTAATCTTTCAAGACTTCAAAGGGTTCTTTAGTCACTTGGCCAGAAGTCACGGGCCCTGAGTCCAAAAGTCATTGGGATCGGAATTTGGCCAAATAGCAGTTTGAACAGCAGTATGACCTCCTTGAGGCATCTTCTGGGGTCCCTGGGTCATTTTGCAGCCAAAGAATATTAGAGCTTTCATCTAAGACCCTTGGAAATTCTCTCAAAGCTCAAGACATTTTTAGAATACAAGACTGCAATGGTCAAGTGAGTCTTCCTGGTTCTCCCTAACTTTGTTTTCCTGAGACTGAAAGCTACCAGAAATATAGTTCCAAAGTCTATGCTACTAAAAAAGTGCATTTTATCTAAAGGCAATTGGGGCATCATGACTGCACCATGCCTGGGCAAATGATGCCCCCGCCTAGACAAATGTGCGGGCTGTATTTACACTGCATGGCTTCCTTTACATTATGCAACATCTGGGTTTTATGTGCTTCCCAACCTAACTCCCACAAAACTACAATTGAGCACCCATTGTACACACAATGCTTTGAATGTGTTGTATCATCTCATCCACACAGACATCTCTTAAGGTAGGTGTCACCATCCTTTACAGATGATGAACCACCCCTGCCCCCTGCCCCCAGATCACTCCCAAAGCAGCAGTGCCAGGATTTAAACTCATATCTGTCCAACTTCAAAGGATCTGACCTTCCCTAATTATGCAATCTCTGCCCAAAAAGGAAAAAAGCTGGGCAACTCTCCTCTGCTCTAGAATAACTGACCTAGCCTTGTGTTTGAAAATATAAGCTGATATTTTTTAAGTCCTTATGATAACAATTCCATTTTGAGCCAACTTGACCACACCATTCTCTATCTCTTTCCATGCTCTCATCTATCTATCTCTGTCTCTCTCTCTTTCCAGCTTTCTATGTCCATACCTTTTCCTTCAGCCTGCTCTTTCCCATTCTAAAATAGCTAGCCTTACTTTACTTCTTTTCCCTTAAAAAAGTGCATTTCCACACCTCAAACTGTTTCTAAGCTAAAAACACAATTTACTTTCCTTGCATACAGGGTTGCAAGAAAAATTTGCAAATACTATTTGTTAATATTACCATTTCTAATGGAGCTTCCCTGGTGGCTAGACAGTAAAGAATCCACCTGCAACACAGAAGATCCAGGAAATACATGTTCAATCCCTGGGTCAGGAAGATCCGCTAGAAAAGGAAATGGCAACCCACTCCAGTATTTTTGTGTGGAAAATCCCATGGACAGAGGAGCCTGGCAGACTACAGTCTATGGGGTCGAAAAGAGCCAGATACATCTAATTAGTTTTAATTACTTTAAAATTCTTAACCCTTAAAAACTTCAATTCCTTTTGAAAATTAAGAAGTAAACTGTTTAAAGAAGCAAACTGTTATGACAACGTTCTTAGATTTGCAAATTTGTGAATACATTTCATAACCTTTAGAAACATATACTCTCTCATGGTTCAATTTTTCTTTTTTGGTAATAAGCTAAAAGAGAATAAACCTCTGTTTAAAAACTAATGTTTCTGTATTTTATTTTATTTGGAAATAATCTAGATATTAAATAAATTTCCATTATTTACTCTTACTTTCAAAGAAAGAAAATACAAGCTGAGCCTCAAATCATAACAGATCCCCCAGAAATAGGGGAAAGGCAGAGTGTATTTCCCGAATTCCCAAGAACTTTGAGGGCTGCCCTGGGACCACAGGCAGCTTTTGCCAGGCAGCTTAAAGATGCACATTTCCAGGAAGAGAGTTCCTTAGTTAAAACCTGCTGTTTTGAATTTCCACAGCTAGGGCTTTGCCTAACTTCCTACAGCAGATGGGTTTCAAGAATTCATCTTGTAGTGGCTTTTGCCATACATTGACATGAATCAGCCATGGGTGTACATGCGTTCCCCATCCTGAACCCCCCTCCCACCGCCCTCCCCATCCCATCCCTCTGGGTTGTCCCAGTGCACCGGCTTTGAGTGCCCTGTTTCATGTACCAAACTTGGACTGGTGATCTATTTCACATATGGTAATATACATGTTTCAATGCTACACAATACTGTAAATAATTAGCCTCCAAGTAAAATAAATAAATTAATAATTTAAAAAAAAAGAATTCATCTTACAAGGCCTGGAAGCTAGGAGCAGACTTGCCTGCTTAAGATGGCTCAGACCGGTTTTGTTTGTTTGGTTTTGAGTCTTTTTTGGTTGTTTTTCTGATTCTGAGGGATGCAAAGCCACAGTGAAACATTTAGTTGTCTTCCAAATAACGTTCTTGCTACAGATTTAAAACATTTGCACGGTAATCATATGTCTTCAGTGTCAGAGAGGGAGTCATTGAACTTCTCATGGAGATATTTCTACACTTATTACCAGTCCACATGCCAACAGGGGCCAGGAATGATTTGTTTTCTCCTGATTTTCTTCCAAACAATTCAAAATTTTATATACCAGCAGAGAGCTTTGAATGGGGTAAGACATCCTCCACGATTGTTTTGAATGAATAAGAGAATGCAAGTCGGGTTGTTCTAAAGTTGAGAACATAAGACCCTCTGGGTAATGGACACTGACCTATGTCAACTGAAAAAAGTGCATGACCTAAAGGCTGAGGCTTATGATTTATTCAGTGAAGTTGCTGAGGACTTAAACCCAGAAGATAGCCTTTCAGACAGCTCTGAGGAACTGACTGAAGAGATAAGGGAGAAGCCAGGATACACAGAGGTTTTTGCAACAAAGACCAGGTAGTTAGAACATAAAAAGATTACCATTAATTAAAGAAAAACTGACATCTCAAGTTATGAATTTAGCTCTTTTCTATATTTGGTGGTTTTGGTTGCTAAGTCATGTCCAACTCTTGCAACCCCATGGACTATAGCCTGCCAGGCTCCTCTCTCCATGGAATTCTCCAGGCAAGAATACTGGAGTGGGTTGCCATTTCCTTCTCCAGGGGATCTTCCCAACCCAAGAATTGAACCCAGGTCTCCTGCATTGCAGGCCGATGATTTATTAACCGAGCTATGAGGGAAGCCCATGATGCAAGAGTCTGAGCTCATTAGAATCATTCCTTTAACGTGGACCTTAAACGTTTAGGGCCAATATCCTGCTTTTCTCAGGGTGTACATTCAGTTGCTGTTGTTGTTGTTGTTTAGTCGCTAAGTCCTGTCCAACTCTTTGTGACCCCATGGACTCCAGCACGTCAGGCTCCTCTGTCCTTTACTACCTCACGGAGGTTGCTCAAATTCATGTCCATTGAGTCGATGATGTTATTTAACCATCTTATCCTCAGCTGCCCCCTTCTCCTTTTGTCTTCAATCTTCACCAGCATCAAGGTCTTTTCCAAAGAATCAACTGTTCACATCACGTGGCCAAACTGTTGGAGCTTCAGACCATTGACACATTCAGGGGCAGCTGCAAAGCCTGATGCCTTGATGGCTGCAACATCCTTTGTTAACTGATAGAGCAGATATTTTTCATCCACACCTATCGAAGGCCCTAAAGCTTGTTGCACTCAGCACCTTCCCGGCAGAAACTCAGTAAACCTTCACCACAACCCTATAAAGTAACAGAATACTTATTACAAATGAGAAAGCTCATGCAGAATGGGCGTAAGCAACGTTCCCTGGTTCTCACAGTTGGCAAGAAGCAGGAGCCAATCCATGCAATCATTCCTACTCAGCCCATCACTTGCTTCCACCCCAAGGCCGTGAGTAGCTGATCTCATCAGGAATGAGATTTTGGTTTTCGGCTTGCTATCAATTAACTGCACTGCAGACTCAGCAACAGATTCTCCGAGAAAAGTGCTATCACCCCAGAGCAATATGAGTCCTGGCAACTCTGGGATGATTTCTGAGTAATGAAGACTCTCAGCACTGTGCTGGTTTCACTCGCCCACAACAGTGCCAAGCAGATCAGAGGAGGTGGTGACAGATGTGAAACCCAGGGCTTTCTGTTTTACCCCAAACTCTCCTGAAAGACAGATACGTGCTAATCAGCTCCCAGCCTCTCAAGACTTCCTGTTTCCTTTGGTGCCTCTCACATCTGCTGGATTAAGTTTATGGTTCACTGAAAAACAAAGCTAAAGAATTAAGGGTGAGACCACCACAGTGCTCTTTTTTCTCACTATCTAAGGTAATTCCTAGATAAGGCTCTTCCACAGCCTGTTTACAGGGATCCATGCTAAGAGACTCTCCCTGTGAGTTGGGAGAAGTCTCAAGAGAATAACATAAACCATTAGTTAAAATAAAAAAATTGTGACCAAAATGTCACATTTCCACCAGCAGTCACTAACCTCTGTACTTTTTACCATACCCCATATTCCATTCTTCTCCAGGATAAATGATTCACTTGTTAATGTGCTGCTGCTGCTAAGTCGCTTCAGTCGTGTCCGACTCTGTACAACCCCATAGACGGCAGCCCACCAGGCTCCCCCATCCCTGGGATTCTCCAGGCAAGAACACTGGAGTGGGTTGCCATTTCCTTGTCCAATGCAGGAAAGTGAAGAATGAAAGTGAAGTCGCTCAGTCATCTCTGACTCTTAGCGACCCCATGGACTGCAGCCTACCAGGCTCCTGCCTCCAACGGATTTTCCAGGCAAGAGTACTGGAGTGGGGTGCCATTGCCTTCTCCATGTTAATGTGCACTGAAACCCAAACTGAGGTGAAATGAGATGATTTAGCACCTTCTTTCCTTATGTTTATAAGAGCTACTTTTATTATTAAATTCAAACATTTAATTACAAGCAAGACATTAAAAAATTACAATGAAGAGATATGAAACAGTTCTTGGTGAAATTTCTTTTGGGACCCATAATCCTTCATCTTTTGAAATGTATTCTTTGTTGTACTATTTCTGGTCTTTTTGAGCCAAATTAGGCATTTATTTTAGACGAAAACTCTTCTCAGTTATGTTAGTAGGAATCAGTACATAAAATAGAAAACTATATTGAATATCAATATCAGCACTGGAATTTATAAAATGTGAAAAAGAAAACATGTCTATATGGCAGAAGGTGAAGGTTCTATCCTTGGGTCAGGAAGATCCCCTGGAGAAGGAAATAGCAACTCACTCCAGTGTTCTTGGCTGGGAAATTCTACACACAGAGAAACCTGATGGGCTATAGTCCATAGGGTCACAAAAGAGTTGGACATGACTTAGGGACAAAAAAACAAGCAACAAAATGGCTGGTATTATACTTTTTTTTCCCTTCTAATTTTATGGAGATAATTGACATATAGCACTGTGTAAGTTAAAGATACACAACATAACGATTTGACTTAGGTATTATAGTATATGTTACAGCCTTTTTGCTCATTTCCATGGCATTATGAGGGGCTTCCCAGGTGACTCAGTGGTAAAGAACCTGCCTTCCAATGCAGGAGACACAGAAAACATGGGCTTGATCCCTGGGTCAGGAAGATCCCCTGAAGTAGGAAATGGCAACTCACTCCAGCATTTCCATTTGCCTGGAAACTCATTTCCAGTTGCCTGGAAAATTCCATGGACAACTGAGCCACTCAGCAGAGCAGGACACGGCCTGGCACTATTACAGCCCCAGGTGAGCTATATAAGGTCAAAAACACCCCCTTCCCAATACATAGGAGGAATCAATGATGGAAAACTCAAAGAATGAGGAAGAAGGTGGTCTTCTCCACCTCCCCACTTTCCCTTTGATTATAAAAATCTAGCCCACTAAGTTCTTGGGGCAGTACTCCCTTGCCTGCTCCCTTGGTCTCTCACAAGAGTCCTATACAAATAAACTCTCTCCTTACCTCTCTGCCTCTTCCTGAATTCTTCCTGTGCTGAGACAGAAGAACCCGTGCTCTCCTAAGTCCCAAAACTCATTCTGTGGTTTTGTTTTTACCTTTATCCACTTCCCCCTTTCACCACCTCTTATCTCTGGAAACCACAAATCTGATCTCTTTATCTACGAGTTTGTCTGTTTATTTGTTTTTGAAGCATAATTGTCATAAAACACTGATAGAGAACATAGTGATTCAATATTTCTATACATTTCAAAATAATCACTATGCTAAATCTAGTTACCTATGTTACCATACAAAGGTATCAGCTTATTATTCACGACATTCCTTTTGTAATTGAAAGTTTTACCTCTTGATCTCCCTCACTTATTTCTCTCATCCTCCTCTCTGGTGACCACCTGTTTGTTCTCTGTATCTTTGTTTCTATTTTGTTATATCTGTACATTTGTTTTGTTTTTTAGATTCCACATATAAATGAAATCATGTGGTATCTGTCTTTCTCTGTCTGACATTTCATTTGTATAATACCCTGTAATTTCATCCATGTAGTAACAAATGGCAAAATTTCATTATATTTTATGCTGAGCAGTATTCCATTGTGTATATATCCCACATCTTCTCTATCCATTCATCTATTGATAGGCACTTAAGTTCCTTTTACAGCTTTCCTATTGTAAATAGTGCTGCAGGAGTACATACATCTTTTTCTTTCCTTTTTTATTGAAGTATAGTTGATTTACAATATTAATTTCAGGTGTACAATATAGAGATTCATTATTTTATAGGTTACACTTCATTTAAACTTATCACAAAATAATGGCTATATTTCTTGGTGCTGTACAATATATCCTTGTTACTTATTTAATTTATACATAATAGTTTGATTTCTTAATCTCCTACTCCTATCTTGCCCCTCCTCCCTTCTTTCTCCACACTGGTAACCACTAGTTTGTTCTCTATATCTTCATCTGTTTTTGCTTTGTTATATTCATTCATTTTATTTTTTAGATTCCACAAATAAGTGATAACAGAGTATTTGCATTTCTCTGTCTGACATTTCACTGAGCATAATATCCTCATGTAATATTTATTTATCCATGTAATATTTTGTACTTAGTGTTGTCACTTTCTCCATATAAATGCTCAGGAGTAGAATTGCTGGATTATATGATAGTTCAGTTCAGTCGCTCAGTCCTGTCCGACTTTTTGTAACCCCATGAACCGCAGCAGACCAGGCCTCCCTGTCCATCATCAACTCCCGGAGTTTACCCAAACTCATGTCCATTTAGTCGGTGATGCCATCCCACCATCTCATCCTCTGTCGTCCCCTTCTCCTCCTGCCTTCAATCTTTTCTGGCATCAGGGTCTTTTCAAATGAGTCAGTTCTTCCCATCAGGTGGCCAAAGTACTGGAGTTTGAGCTTTAGCAGTCCTTCCAATGAACACCCAGGACTGATCTCCTTTAGAATGGACTGGTTGGATCTCCTTGCAGTCCAAGGGACTCTCAAGAGTCTTCTCCAACACCACAGTTCAAAAGCATCAATTCTTCGGCACTCAGCTTTCTTCATAGTCCAACTCTCACATTCATACAAGACCACTAGAAAAACCATAGCCTTGACTAGATGGACCTTTGTTGGGAAAGTAACGTCTCTGATTTTGAATATGCTATCTAGGTTGGTCATAACTTTCCTTCCAAGGAGTAAGCGTCTTTTAATTTCATGGCTGCAATCACCATCTTCAGTGATTGTGGAGCCCAGAAAAATAAAGTCTGACACTGTTTCCCCATCTATTTGCCATGAAGTGATGGGACCAGATGCCATGATCTTCATTTTCTGAATGTTGAGCTTTAAGCCAACTTTTTCACTCTCCTCTCTCACTTTCATCAAGAGGCTTTTTAGTTCCTCTTCACTTTCTGCCATAAGGGTGGTGTCATCTGCATATCTGAGGTTATTGAGATTTCTCCCAGCAATCTTGATTCCAGCTTGTGCGTCTTCCAGCCCAGCATTTCTCATGATGTATTCTGCATATAAGTTAAATAAGCTGGGAAACAATATACAGCCTTGATGTACTCCTTTTCCTATTTGGAACCAGTCTGTTGTTCCATGGCCTGTTCTAGCTGTTGCTTCCTGACCTGCATACAGGTTTCTCAAGAGGCAGGTCAGGTGGTTGGTATTCCCATCTCTTTCAGAATTTTCCACAGTTTATTGTGATCCACACAGTCAAAGGCTTTGGCATAGTCAATAAAGCAGAAATAGATGTTTTTCTGGAACTCTCTTGCTTTTTCCATGATCCAGCGGATGTTGGCAATTTGATCTCTGGTTCCTCTGCCTTTTCTAAAACCAGCTTGAACATCTGGAAGTTCACGGTTCACATATTGCTGAAGCCTGGCTTGGAGAATTTTAAGCATTACTTTACTAGCATGTGAGGAGTGTAATTGTGCAGTAGTTTGAGCATTCTTTGGCATTGCCTTTCTTTGGGATTGGAATGAAAACTGACCTTTTCCAATCCTGTGGCCACTGCTGAGTTTTCCAAATTTGCTGGCATATTGAGTGCAGCACTTTCACAGCGTCATCTTTCAGGATTTGAAATAGCTCAACTGGAGTTCCGTCACCTCCACTAGCTTTGTTCGTGGTGATGCTTCCTAAGGCCCACTTGACTTCACATTCCAGGCTCTAGGTGAGTGATCACACCATCATGATTATCTGGGTCATGAAGATCGTTTTTGTACAGTTCTTCTGTGTATTCTTGCCATCTCTTCTTAATATCTTCTGCTTCTGTTAGGTCCATACCATTTCTGTCCTTTATTGTGCCCATCTTTGCATGAAATATTCCCTTGGTATCTCTAATTTTCTTGAAGAGATCTCTAGTCTTTCCCATTCTGTTGTTTTCCTCTATTTCTTTGCATTGATCGCTGAGGAAGGCTTTCTTATCTCTCCTTGCTATTCCTGGGAACTCTGCATTCAGATGGGTTTATCTTTCCTTTTCTCCTTTGCTTTTTGCTTCCCTTCTTTTCAAAGCTATTTGTAAGGCTTCCCCAGACAGCCATTTTGCTTTTTTGCATTTCTTCTTCTTGGGGATGGTCTTGATTCCTGTCTCCTATACAATGTCACAAACCTCCATCCATAGTTCATCAGACACTCTGTCTATCAGATCTAGTCCCTTAAATCTATTTCTCACTTCCACTGTATAGTCATAAGGGATTTGATTTAGGTCATACCTGAATGGTCTAGTGGTTTTCTCCACTTTCTTCAATTTCAGTCTGAATTTGGCAATAAGGAGTTCATGATCTGAGCCACAGTCAGCTCCCAGTCTTGTTTTTGCTGACTGTATAGAGCTTCTCCATCTTTGGCTGCAAAGAATATAATCAATCTGATTTCGGTGTCGACCATTTGCTGATGTCCATATATAGAGTCTTCTCTTGTGTTGTTGGAAGAGGGTGTATGCTATGACCAGTGTATTCTCTTGACAGCACTCTATTAGCCTTTGCCCTGCTTCATTCCGTACTCCAAGGCCAAATTTGCCTGTTACTCTAGGTGTTTCTTGACTTCCTACTTTTGCATTCCAGTCCCCTATAATGAAAAGGACATCTTTTTTGGGTGTTAGTTCTAAAAGGTCTTGTAGGTCTTCATAGACCTGTTCAGCTTCGTCAGCGTTACTGGTCGGGTCATAGACTTGGACTTCCGTGATACTGAATGGTTTGCCTTGGAAATGAACAGAGATCATTCTGTCATTTTTGAGATTGCATCCAAGTACTGTATTTTGGACTCTTTTGTTGACCATGATGGCTACTGCATTTCTTCTAAGGGATTCCTGCCCACAGTAGTAGATATAATGGTCATCTGAATTAAATTCACCCATTCCAGTCTATCTTAGTTCACTCATTCCTAGAATGTCGATATTCATTCTTGTCATCTCTTGTTTGACCACTTCCAATTTGCCTTGATTCATGGACCTAAATTTCCAGATTCCTATGCAATATTGCTCTTTATAGCATCGAACCCTGCTTCCATCACCAGTCCCATTCACAGCTGGGTGTTGTTTTTGCTTTGGCTCCATCCCTTCATTCTTTCTGGAGTTATTTCTCCCCTGATCTCCAGTAGCATATTGGGCACCTACCGACCTGGGGAGTTTATCTTTCAGTGTTCTATCTTTTTGCCTTTTCATACTGTTCATGGGGTTCTCAAGGCAAGAATACTGAAGTGGTTTGCCATTCCGTTCTCCAGTGGACCACATTCTGTCAGACCTCACCACCATGACTTGGCTGTCGGCATGGCTTAGTTTCATTGAGTTAGACACGGCTGTGATCCATGTGATCAGATTGGCTAGTTGTCTGTGACTGTAGTTTCAGTCTGTCTGCCCTCTGATCCCCTCTCTGTGCCTACCATCTTACTTGGGCTTCTCTTACCTTGGACGTGGGGTCTCTAACAGTATCAATTCAGTTCAGTTCAGTTCAGTCACTTAGTCATGTCCAACTCTTTGCGACCCCATGAATCGCAGCACGCCAGGCCTCCCTGTCCATCACCAACTCCTGGAGTTTACTCAAACTCATGTCCATCGAGTCGGTGATGCCATCCAGCCATCTCACCCTCTGCTGTCTCCTTCTCCTCCTGCCCCCAATCCCTCCCAGCATCAGGGTCTTTTCCAATGAGTCAATTCTTCGCATGAGGTTGCCAAAGTATTGGAGTTTCAGCTTTAGCACCAGTCCTTCCAATGAACATCCAGGGCTGATCTCCTTTAGAATGGACTGGCTGGATCTCCGTGTAGTCCAAAGGACTCTCAAGAGTCTTCTCCAACACCACAGTTCAAAAGCATCAATTCTTTGGCTCTCAGCTCTCTTCACAGTCCAACTCTCACATCCATACACGACCACTGGAAAAACCATAGTCTTGATTAGACAGACCTTTGTTGGCAAAATAATGTCTCTGCTTTTGAATATGCTGTCTAGGTTGATCATAACTTTCCTTCCAAGGAGTAAGCGTCTTTCAATTTCATGGCAGCAATCACCATCTGCAGTGATTTTGGAGCCCCAAAAAATAAAGTCTGACACTCTCCACTATTTCCCCATATAATAGTATATGATAGTACTATTTTTACCTTTCTGAGAATTCTCCATACTGTTTTCCACAGTCTGACAGCATATACACTTCCACCAATACTGCATGAGGGTTCCCTTGTCTCCACATCCTCACCAACACTTGTTATTTGTTGTCTTTTTGAAAATAGCCATTCTGACAGGTGTGAGGTGATCTCTCATTGTGATTTTGATTTGCATTTCCTTGATGATTAGTGATGCTGAGCATCTTTTCATGTGTCCATTGGCCATATGCATATCTTCTGTTGGAAAAGTGTCTATTCAAGTCCTCTGCCCATTTTTTGACATTATTTGTATGAGGTTTTTTGTGTGGTTTTTTTTTTGCATCTTTTGTATATTAACTTCTCAGTCAATACATCACTTGAAAATACTTTCTCTCATTGAGTAGGTTGTCTTTTTGTTTTGTTGATAGTTTACTTCACTGTGCAAAAGCTTTTTGGTTTAATGTGCTCCCATTTATTTATCTTTGCCTTGTTTTCTCTTCCTTGGAAGACATATCCAAAAATCTACTGTTAAAGTCAGAATCAAGAGCACACTTCCCCTGTTTCCTTCAAGAAAGTTTATAGTTTCAGGTCTTACTATTATTGTGTTACTGTCAATTTCTCCCTCTGTTGCTATTTACTTAATGTATTTAGGTTCTCTTATGTTAGGTGCATATATATTTACAATTGTTTTATTTTCTTGGATTAATTATTATGTAATGTCCTTCTTCAGAGAAGGCAATGGCACCTCACTCCAGTACTCTTGCCTGGAAAATCCCATGGACGGAGGAGCCTGGTAGACTGTAGTTCATGGGGTCGCTAAGAGTCGGACATGACTAAGCGACTTCACTTTCACTTTTCACTTTCCTGCATTGGAGAAGGAAATGGCAACCCACTCCAGTGTTCTTGCCTGGAGAATCCCAGGGACGGGGGAGCCTGGTGGGCTGCCGTCTATGGGATCGCACAGAGTCGGACACAACTGAAGTGACTTAGCAGCAGTAGCAGCAATGTCCTTCTTTGTCTCTTGTTAGTCTTTGTTTTGAAGTCTATTTTTTCTGTTGTAAGTATTACTGCCCTGGCTTTTTTGTTTACATTTGCATGGCACACATTTTCCTCTCCTTGTTTTCAGTCTTTGTACCTATAAAACTGAAATGAATCTCTTGTAGACAATTTATATATGGGTCTTGTTTTTTTATCCATTCAGTAAGCATTTAGCTCATTTAGATTTAAAGCAATTAGTGCTAGATATGCACTTACTGCCATTTTGTTCATTGTTTTCTGGGTTGTTTTGTAGTTCTTTTTTGCTCCTTTCTTCTTTCTATCATCTCCTTTGTGATTTGATGACTACCTTTGGTGTTATGTTTGGATTCCTTTCTTTTTCGTGTGTGTATCTACAATATTAATAGATCTTTGGTTTGTGGTTCCATGAGGTTTATATAATATTTCCCCAGTGACTCAAGTGGTAAACAATCCACTTGCCAATGCAAGAGACCTGTGTTTGATTCCTGGGTTGCGAAGATCCCCTGGAGAAGGAAATGACAACCCACTCCAGTATTCTTGCCTGAAGAATTCCATGGACAGAGGAGCCTGATGGGCTACAGTTCATGGAGTCGCAAAGAGTTAGACATGACTTAGAGACTAAAGAACAACAAATATATACATGTGTGTCTGTGTATGCATGACTATTTTAAGTTGCTAATCTCTTAAATTCAAATACATTTTAACAACCCTGAATTTTTACTCACCTCCCCAAGTTTAATGCTTTTAATGTCATAATTTATACATTTTGGGTTTGTATACCTCTTAACTATTTATTGTAGATACAGATAGTTTTACTACTTTTGTCTTTTCACCTTCCTACTAGTTTTATAAGTGGTTGATCTACTACTACCTTTACCAGTGAAACTTTATGTGCCTTATGAATTCAGAAAGGCAACCGAAAGAAGACCAGCTCATAAACATATATGTATAGTCTCATCTCTTTCTGCGGAAACCAAAAGACCTCTGATTAGTGGAGACTGTGACTTGGGCATTGATTGAGCACCAAGGGAGTTCAGAATGAGAGCTCTCTCCCTTCATGTCAGTGATTCGGCTCAACTCCAAACCACACCCAGGAAACCTAAGCCACGCCATCGTAGTCTGTGTCTACAAGAAAATCTCCAAACCTGTTTTTGGTGTCACCTAGCACACATCTCCAAAGATTCTATTACATTCCTTAGAACACTGTTTGATATATTATTTTGATATGACACAATACACACATCAGAATCCCACAGCTTATAATGTAATAATGTACTTCATCAAAGCAAAGAGGACAAGGAAGTGGATAGAGCTATTTGAAACTAGAAGTTCTTACAAGTTAGGAACTTCTTAAATGCTTAATCAATAGGAGGTAAGTTTTCCCCTCAATATTTACTTCCTTTTAATGAAGACTGTGTACCTGTATATTAGGTCAGTGCAATCACTGTTACACGGATAAGGGTACAAGTTCAAGTTACGCTCAGAAAGTTAACACTATACTGCTGCTGCTGCTAGAGGCTGCTCCAAACCTCTTTTTAACTTAGCCTTGTCCTTGAGCCTTACCTTTAGCCTGCCTAACCCATCTTTAGCAATCAGCTAAAGTTAGCTTATCAGCTAAGAATCAGCTAAGTTAGTTTATCTGATCAAATTCCTCATCCTCCAGCCTTGACCTCCAGCCATGAAATTAAAAGACGCTTGCTCCTTAGAAGAAAAGCTATGACCAACCTAGACAGCATAGTAAAAAGCAGAGACATTACTTTGTCAACAAAAGTCCATCTAGTCAAAGCTATGGATTTTCCAGTGGTCATGTACAGATATGAGAGTTGGACTATAAAGAAAGCTGAGTGCAGAAGAATTGATGCTTTTGAACTGTGGTGTTGGAGAAAACTCTTGAGAGTCCCTTGGACTGCAAGGAGATCCAACCAGTCAAGAAAGAAAATCAGTCCTGAATATTCATTGGAAGGGTTGATGCTGAAACTGAAACTCCAATACTTTGGCCATCTGATGCAAAAAACTGACTCATTGGAAAAGAGCCTGATGCTGGGAAAGATCGAAGGTAGGAGAAGAATGGGACAACAGAGGATGAGACGGTTGGATGGCATCACTGACTCAATGGACATGAGTTTGAGTGGACTCCAGGAGTTGCTGATGGACAGGGAGGCCTGGTGTGCTGCAGTCCATGGGGTCACAAAGAGTCAGATATGACTGAGTGACTGAACTGAACTGAACAGCCTTGACATCTTACCACTGACCTGCTTCAGCAAGAATACCCCTGCCATTGATGTCTCTCCTTAGTAATTTTCCATCCACTGGCCCACCCCATGCTGATCATTGACTACAAGTCCCCAGCTGTCTTTTCTGTGTCTAGAGTTGAGCCCAATCTCTCTCTTCTATTGAGATAGTCTTGACATCTATGGCAGCAGTCTTGTAAAAATTCTTCCTTACTATTTTAGCAAGTGTCAGACTAGTTTTTTTTCATTAACAATAGTCAGGCTGTGTTATTTGTCATTATAAACCAAAGCATTTACAATCTCCTCTGAGTTTTACAGTTCAGTTTCAGCCACAGGTATTAAAATATGATCTGCTGTTGGGAACCAAAAGGCTACAAAGCCCTTACTGCAGTTGCACTTAATCCTTTCTCCTTTCCCCGCTCTCTTCCCCACCCTCCCCCCAACCCCTTTGTGGAACAAGAAAAGCTGTGACTTACTTAAAACTGCTGTTAGCATGAAAACATTCCAGAGGAGTAGGGCTGGATGCATGGGGAGAGGGCAGCAGCTCGACTTCAGACCATAAAAAGGTAAGTGGGGACTTCGTTTGCCAATATGGGAAGATAATGCTGGTGAATGGGTGGTGCCAGGAAGGTATCACCAGGATAAGGTTTTATGGGTCATTGGAAAGAAAAGTGGGCTAACAGCATCCTTTTTGAGGTGATAGAAGCAGAGTAGAAGAAAGCCTGAAAGACAATAAAGAGAAAAAAAAAACGTTAAGGAAAAAAGCTGAAAGTAGTAGGAGGGGAAGTGGGAGCTTTGAGATTCAGGGTAATTTCCTGGCAGAACTCTAGCAAATGCCTGTGCAAAACCACAGTAATCTGATGATGCTGTCATCCTCGTCTTTTCCTGAAGCCAAAAGGCTGCTCCCCAGGCTTAGGGAAGAGGGAAACTGAAGGCATTGATTTGCCTGTTCAGTAGCTTAAACACATACAAATCAGCCTGAGTTAGTTATTCCAGCTTATTTTGTGGGCTGTTGCTCAGGCACTTGAGTATCACCAGTGGTGGGATATTGGGTAATTTGTTGCAGTATAGTATTCCACTGGTAGTAAATGTAAAGATATCTTTCACAAATTTTCTCTTCCCTTTGCCTTTTAAGCGCATATAGTTGTTAGACCACACATTTGACAGCTGATACAAAGTGTCAGACATGGCTAAAGTGAATTAGCACACACACACAGAGGACCCATAAAACAAAGGCAGCTTTCCTCTGTTCATTCTATGCCTAAAACAGAAACTTCTTCCATGCCAGTTTCCAAGAGCTCTACAAACCCTGCTGACAATTTGGATCCTTGGCTTAAAACAATGTTGAGAGTTGCCTTTGACTTTCTTCTGTGCTAAATATGTGATTCCTGAACAAAACGAAGGTCAGCACTGTGGACTCTGATGAAGACACATGTCATGAGATGTGAGAGTATAAGCAGATCACTGTTCAGTCCGTGCCTTCTCTTTCTTTCATTGTCTTTTAAGATTTATTGAGTATATTAATATACAAAAATTGCAGAAACTTAGTGTACACATTTTGATAGGGATATATGGATGTACTCATGGCCGCATCGGGGCTTTCCCAGTGGTGCAATGATAAAGAACCTGCCTGCCAACGCAGGAGACGTTAGGAGACATGAGTTTAATCCCTGGGTCGCAAAGATCCCCTGGAGAAAGAAATGGAACCCACTCCAGTATTCTTGCCTGGAGAATCCCACAGACAGAGTCCACGGGCGGGCTACAGTCCATGGGCTCGCAGAGTCGGATGTAACTGAGGACATATCCAATGCGTGACAGCATTACCACAATTAAGGTAATAAACTCGTCCCGCACTTCCAGGAGATTTATTTTGTCCTCTTGCTCTTATTCATGGTAAGAATACTTGGCATGAATTCTACCTTCTTAATAAAATTTTTTAATTGATAGTTGATTAAAAATGCTATATTAATTTCAGATCTACAACACAGTGAGTTGGTATTTTCATAGATTATATACTCAATATAAAGTTATTGTAAAATATTGGCTATATTCCACTGTTCTCTGAAAGGAACTAGTCATCAGAGCAGTGAAGATCACAGCATTGGCCTTTCCATGCAGAGAAGCCCACTGGGCTGGGGGTCCATTGTTTATATCTGTAGATCCACTCCGCACTTTTCCCCCATTCTGTTCCCTGGGAGGCTGCACTCTGGCTAACATCACTCTAGCTCACTTGTCCTCTATCTTCCATTAGATTTGGCCAATGAGAGGGACTGGCAAGAAATCAAAGAGTGAGAAGGATGAGTACTTTCAAAAGTGAATTTCCTCCCACACAGCCTCTTCCACCCTCCCTCCTTTCCTCCAAGGATCAGCTTGCAGTGACTGCAGTCTTTAACACAAGACCACTGTTTCTGTCCTCTTTTGTGTGGACCATCTGATTCCTGCTAGAACCTTGACCACTGTACACACATCTTCATTCACTGTTGGGATTTTATACCTATCTCAATTTTTCAATGCATATTTCCAACTTGAAATTTTTTTCACATTTATGAACACTTTTAGACTACACTGGTAAAAAGTAGCTATAAGCTCCACTTCCCCAGTGGCCACATGAAGAGTTCTGAGGACCCATTCCCCAGAGAAACAATCATAACTGATGGAAAATATTTTCTAAAAATATTTACATCTCAAGAAATTGCCCTAAGGCCATATAGAACATTAAAAAAAAAAAGTTTATTCAAGACAGTCTACTAAATTGGGAGAACAGTAAGTCTGTGGCACTTGAACCTACTAATCCCCACTACCCTCAAGCTCGTGTGGAGGGAAGCTCCAATCTGTATGAGACTCCCAGAAAGTAAGGCTCCCTCTCCGCCTACCTCCCAGTTAAGGGATGTGGTATCTCACTGGAGGTGCAGGGCACCAGCATTGCTTCCCCGATGGCTCAGTGGGTAAAGAATCTGCCTGCCACGCAGGAGACACAGGAGACGTGGGTTCAATCCCTGGGTTGGGAGGATCCCATGGAGAAGGAAATGGCAACCTACTCCAGGATTCTTGTCTGGAAAACCCCATGGACAGAGGAGCCTGGCAGGCTACAGGCCAAAGGGTTGCAAAGAGTTGGACACACGGCAACTTCAGATTGGAAAGGCTAAATTCCTGGTGACTGTGGTTGAGAGGCTGAGGTTCCCCATCTTCTGCTCAGTCTCGTCTAAAAGGACCTCTGTACAAGATATACCAAATCAGTACTAAGGATCCGGTTATTATCCCCTCCAGCTCACTTTTCAGATAGAGGCTCCACATCCAGAGAATTAAGTCAAGAAGTGCAGAGGCTCCTACCCCCTGCCCAGCACCCAAAGCAGTGGCTCAGAGGTTTTTGCTCAGGAGGAAAGACAATCCATAAGAAAGGGCTCCAAAACTCTCCCTAGAAGAACTGACTTTATTGTAAACAGAGTGTGGGGGAGTTCACGCCTAAGGATGCTCTCCAAAAAAATGAACATTTTGGTGGTGAATAATTAAAAGGAGACTCTGTAAGAATAAAAAACTGAACCACAGGCAAAATAGTTAACAAGAGAAAGCCAGGGAAACAGCCAAGAAGGGCACTGCAGGAGTCAGAAAAAACCTCAAAGATTGACCTCAAAAACTACTCCTACCTGAATTTAATTGGAGGAGACTATGGAGCAAGTTATACACCAGGCATTGTCAAAAGCAATAGAGAAATCAGCCAGCAATTGATGAAGCCTAACTTCTTGGTATAGTATCAAATAAGGCAGATAGCTTAATAGAGAACTCAATGAAAGAAAAATGTCAAGTAAACTAGCAGACGTAAGTCCAATTGTAATAATAATAACATGCAATATGAATTTACTAAATAACAGAATAAAAAGGCAGAGATTGTCAAACTGAATAAAAAACCAAGACCCAACAATATGCTATGGATACAAAAACAAGATCCAGCTATATGCTGTCCACAGGAGATATAATTAAATTCAAAGATACAAGTAGGTTAAAAGATAGAAAATATTATATCATATAAACTGCAACTATATGAAAGCTGGAGTAGCTACCCAAATAGCAGACAAAATGGACTTTAAAATAACAACAAAAAAATGTTGCTAGATATAATGAAGGATATATTATAATGATTAAAATGTCAGTCTCTCAAGAAGATATAATTTTAAATACATTTACACCTAAAAACCAAAACTCAAAAAAAAAAAAAAAAAAAGAAGCAAAAACTGACAGAACTGAAGGGAGAAATAGACAGTTCTACAACTATAGTTGGAGACTTGACTTACTCCACTTTTAATAATGAATAGGATGACTAGACTGAAATGAATAAATAGACTGAACAACACCATAAACCAACAAGACTTAACAATCATCCATAAAATAGTCCAATCAACTACAGCAAAATATACTTCTTCATAAGTACACATGGACATTCTCTAGTATAGACTTTATGCTAAGCCATAAAACATCAGTTTAAAAGAATTACAATAATAAGCATTTTCTAACCAAAATGGAGTGAAATTGGAAATTAATTTTTAAAAGTTGGGGAAATTTACAGATATGTGAAAGTTAAATGACACAATGCTAAGTAGCCAGTGGATCAAAGAAGAAACTACAAGGAAATTAGAAAATATTTTGAGATGAGTGAAAATGAAGATATAACATATCAAAACATATGGGATGCAGCTAAAACTGTGTTTAGAAGAAATTTTTATAGTTTTATAGTTCTAAAATCTTTTTTTAATAGATCTAAAATCTCTAGATCTATAAGAGCTAGAACTATAAAACTCTTAAAAGAAACACAGGCATAAATCTTTGTGACACTGGATTAGCAATAGTTGCTTAGTTATGGTATCAAAAGCACAAGGAAAAATAGAAAGCTTGGAGATCATCAAAATTAATTTTTGTAGTGACAAGGACATCATTTAGAAAATTAAAAATATAACCTATAGAATGGGAGAAAATATTTGCAAATCATATATCTTATACTTGAATTAAGAATAAGGTAAAGAACTATTTTAGCTTGATGATAAAAAGACAATCTAATTAAAAATGAGCAAAAGATGTAAATAGAGAGCTCTCCAAAGTAGATATACGAATGTGTAATAAGTACATAAAATGATGCTCAAAATTATTAGCCATCAGAGAAATGCAAATTGAAACCACACCTACTAAGATAGCTATACGGTATTTTTTTTTAAAAAACAGGTAGGTATTGGTGAGTATGTGGAGAAATTGGATCCTTCATATATTGCTATTGGGAATATAAGTTTGTATAGCCACTATAGAAAACAACATGACTCAGCAATTACATTCCTAAGTCTATATCCAGAACCCGGGTCTTCCGCGTTGTAGACAGACGCTTTACCGTCTGAGCCACCAGGGAAGTCCAATTAAAAATGAGCAAAAGATGTAAATAGAGAGCTCTCCAAAGTAGATATATGAATGACTAATAAGCACATAAAATGATGCTCAACATTATTAGCCATCAGTTCAGTTCAGTTCAGTCACTCAGTTGTGTCCAACTCTTTGAGACTCCATGAATCAAAGGACGCCAGGCCTCCCTGTCCATCACCAACTTCTGGAGTTCATTCAAACTCATGTCCATGGAGTGGGTGATGCCATCCAGCCATCTGCTATAAGGAACTTTTTTTAAAAAACAGGTAGGTATTGGTGAGTATGTGGAGAAATTGGATCCTTCATACATTGCTGTTGGGAATATAAATTTGTACAGCCACTATAGAAAACAACATGACTCAGCAATTACACTCCTAAGTCTATATCCAGGAGAAGTGAGAACATACATTCACTCAAACAACATACATTTGAATGTTCATAGCAGTATTATTCCTAAAACCCACGAAGTGGAAACAGCCCAAATATCCATCAATTGATGAGTAAATAAATCAGCTATAGAAAGGAATGAAGTACTGATACATGTTACAATATGGATAAACCTTGAAAACATTACACTAACTTTAAAAAGCCATTTACAGAAGACCACGTGTTATATGATTCCACTTAGAGGATCTATCCAGGCAATACCTAGGCATAGAGGCAAAACATTTTTGTCTCTTTAAAGAGACAAAAAGTTGATCAGTTGTTGCCTAAAGCTGGAAAGAGGGAAAATGAGAAGTGACTGCTAATAGATATGGGGCTTCTTTGGGGGCAAATAAAGAGATCTTGTAAAACTGACTGTGGGATATTTGTACAACTCTGTAACTAAACACACAAAAAAATGAACTGTACACTTTAAGTGTACTTTGTAAGGTATGCAAACTGTATCTCAATAAAACTAGGGGGAGAGTGATTACAATTTCTTTTTCTGGCCTTGGAAAGCAAGCCCAAGCCCAAGTGAAAGTGTTAGATCCTCATTCATGTCCAACTCTTTGCAACACCATGGACTGTAGCCCAACAGGCTCCTCTGTCCATGGGATTTTCCAGGCAAGAATACTGGAATGGGTAGCCATTCCTTTCTCCAGGGGATGTTCCCAAACAGGGATAGAACCCCAGTCTCCTGTACTGCAGATTCTTTATCATCTCAGCCACCAGGGAACTAACCATTAATAAAACCAGCATTTCTTCCAGTTCACATTCACACTCTTCACTTCACTCAAACCAAATTTCTGCTGCGTGAAAAGTCTAGGCAGGATTGTGTAATGGCTGAGAGCCAGCTTCCTGTGTTGGAATCTTGATTTAATCACTCACCCGGTGTGGGATGTTGGAAAAGTTCCTTAATCTCTCTGTGCCTCACTCTCCTTAGCTATAAAATGAAAATAATAATAAATTCTAGTTCAAAACGTTTTTAGAGAATTTTATAATATAATACCTATCAAGCTTTTAGAACAGTGCTTGCTGCTGCTAAATTACTTCAGTAGTGTCCAACTCTGTGCGACCCCATGGACAGCAGCCCACCAGGCTCCCCCGTCCCTGGGATTCTCCAGGCAAGAACACTGGAGTGGGTTGCCATTTCCTTCTCCAATGCATGAACGTGAAAAGGGAAAGTGAAGTCGCTCAGTCATGTCCAACTCTCAGCGACCCCATGGACTGCAGTGCTTAGCACATAATAAATGTTATACAAGTATTGCTTTATTATTAACCCATTTCCCCTTCCTAACATGACCTTGAGTTTCCCTCACCAGGAAGATAAACTAGTCATCATATTCCATCCCCTTGTCCACAGTGATTGGCCCAGAAGCAGGTACATGAGTTAATCAGGCCAGTCAGGACCAATGAGACTCGATTCTCAGGCCTCGGCTGAGCTGATGGGATAGCAGACTCCCTCCTTTCAACTGGCAACAAAACAAGAAAGTCTTTAGACCCCAGAAGTTCTGGCAGTCTTTAGAGGATCACAGGGGTGAACCCACAGAAAGAAGCAGGCACAGAGGTAACAGTTTAAACATCAGTTTCTCTTGGAAGCTTGTCCCCACTATTGCTACACACAGACCGGATTAAGTGTTACTGCTTCACCATCCCATAATAACCACTAGGGGGTTCCCAGATGGCTCAGTGATAAAGAACCCACCCACCGATGCAGGAAATGCAAGAGATGTGAGTTCAATCCCTGGGTCAGGATGACTCCCTGAAGAAAGAAATGCAACCGAATCCAATATTCTTGCCTGGAAAATTCCATGGACAGAGAAGCCTGGCAGGCTATAGTCCATGAGTCACAAAAAATCAGACAGGACTGAGTGACTGAACATACACACACACAAACACAATAACCGCTAGAGGCCCTAACCCTAATGTTAGGCACACAGTTTGTCCAAGGCGAAAAAAATAAAATAAAAGTGTTAGTTGCTCAGTTGTGTCTGACTCTTTGGGGCCCTATGGACTATAGCCCACCAGATTCCTCTGTCCATGAATTCTCCAGGCAAGAATACTGGAGTGGGTAGCCATTCCCTTCTCCAAGGCATCTTCCTGACCCAAGGATCAAACCTGGGTCTCCCACATTGAGGGCAGATTCTTTACCATCTGAGCCACCAGGAAAGACCTTTGTCCAAAGTGATCTGAGCTTAAATCTGTTGGCCCAACATCATTACTAAAAAATGCTCTTTTCACCCTCAAAAGAGCTCCAGATGGGATGATCAAGTAGATATGCATCTTCAGTTCAGTTCAGTTCAGTTGCTCAGTCGTGTCCAACTCTTTGCGACCCCATGAATCGCAGCACGCCAGGCCTCCCTGTCCATCACCAACTCCCAGAGTTCACTCAAACTCACATCCATCGAGTCAGTGATGCCATCCAGCCATCTCATCCTCTGTCGTCCCCTTCTCCTCCTGCCCCCAATCCCTCCCAGCATCAGAGTCTTTTCCAATGAGTCAACTCTTCGCATGAGGTGGCCAAAGTATTGGAGTTTCAGCTTCAGCATCATTCCTTCCAAAGAACACTCAGAGCTGATCTCCTTTAGAATGGACTGGTTGGATCTCCTTGCAGTCCAAGGGACTCTCAAGAGTCTTCTCCAACACCACAGTTCAAAAGCATCAATTCTTTGGCGTTCAGCTTTCTTCACAGTCCAACTTTCACATCCGTACATGACCACTGGAAAAACCATAGCCTTGACTAGATGGACCTTTGTTGGCAAAGTAATGTCTCTGCTTTTGAATATGCTATCTAGGTTGGTCATAACTTTTCTTTCAAGGAGTATAGGTTGGTCATAACTTTTCTTTCAAGGAGTAAGCATCTTTTAATTTCATGGCTGCAGTCACCATCTGCAGTGATTTTGGAGCCCAAAAAAGTAAAGTCTGACACTGTTTCCACTGTTTCCCCATCTATTTCCCATGAAGTGATGGGACCAGATGCCGAGATCTTCGTTTTCTGAATGTTGAGCTATATCACAGTATTTATGCACTATATATTGTTACACGTTTATCTGTCATTGACTACTAAGCCTTATAAAGGGAAAGGTTTATGACCACTTTGACCACTGTTCTATTCACAGTGCCTGGCATAAAATAGGTGTTTAATAATTACATGCATAATACATGAATAAATGAATAAAATAATTTTTTAAAATTATCACCATATTTAGTCCTAGCCCAGACATTTTCATCTTTCAAAATTATCACCCTTAACACAGTCTCCAGTATTTCACTTTCTTCTTTTTTAAAATTTTTTATTTTATGTTGGAGTATAGTCAGTTCAAAATGTTGTGATAGTTTCAGGTGGACAGCAAAGGGACTCAGCCATACATGTATCCATTCTCCCCCAAATTTCCCTCCCGTTCAGGCTGTCATGTAACATTAAGCAGAGTTCCATGTGCTATTCAGTAGGTCCTTGTTGGTTATCCACTTTGAATACAACAGTGTAAACATGTTGATTCCAAATTCCCTAACCACCCCTTTCCCCATTCTTCCCCTTAGCATTTCATTTTTAAGCTGATTTCACAATAAATTAAAATATATCAAATGGGCAAGCACATGATAGTCCTATAACCTGTACTCTTTCAAAGCAGCAATGTTTGCTCCTCTGGGAGCTAGTGAATGAAAATATCCTATTTTCTTGCCTTCAAACAAACACATCCCTGGTGGCTCAGACTGTAAAGCATCTGGTTACAATGCAGGAGACCCGGGTTCAATCCCTGGGTCGGGAAGATCTCCTGGAGAAGGAAATGGCAACCCATGCCAGTACTCTTGCCTGGAAAATCCCATGGACAGAGACGCCTGGTGGGCTACAATCCATGGGATAGCAAAGAGCCTGACATAACTGGGTGACTTCACTTCAAACAAACATAACACCTGAAAAGTTTAGGACACCAAGTTGAGTAAAACAAAAGTTTTTTTAGTTAAAACTTGGAGCTCAGGATAAAATTCTCTGATGCAGAAAAAAGCCCTACCAGAAGTATTCTCTCATTAAAAAAGAAAGAAATGGAATCTTATAAAGCTTTTGTAGCAAATTTAAGATGTGCAAAAGAGTGCTAAAAATGACTTTCTATTTTCCCCACCTGCTTTGCTGGTCTTCACTGGGCTTCTCTGCCAAGTATCTCAACTTAGGTTCTGCACGCAAAGCTTTCTTGAATCTACAAAGGATCTATTAATAATACCTCCATAATTTTTGCCATGACTTTTTTCATAGCTGTGAGAAATAATTTTCTAAGAAGTTTGAGGACATTTTCCATTTTCAATAGCTGGAATTACAATTCTAACTGAAGGAAGAATGAGGACAAATTTGGAGCATGATCCCCTTACACAAAATCACTGATCTGTTTGATAGAAGGGGACGATGAAAAGAGTAGGGAAAACACACACTTCAGAGTCTTTTTGGCATTAATTAACCTCACTAACAGTGCCCCAGAGGCAAATGTGGCCAAATCTAAAAGTTTTAGCATATGTTCTAAAGTTAAACTTAATTCAAGTTATTTTTATGCCCCATGGGTGTGCAACCAATGTTCTGAATCTAAAGGCTGGCTCAAGGGAAAGAAAGGAGAGACATGGAAAATATCAAACAAGCAAGTTATATATATTGATACTTAGGAATGGTAGTAAAAACCAAACAAATATTTATTGCGTCAATTCAAACCTTGGCCCATCATTAAAACAAAAATATTTTTAAGCTTTAGGACAAAATATTGTTCTCAAAACAATTCCCATTGTTCTCTGCACTTCTTTACTGCTGATTCTCAAGATTATAAAAAAGAGAGACTATGCATCCAATGCCTCTTGATTAAAACTCTGAGTCAGAAGAATCAGTGACCTAATGCAGAGCTACACTATATGAAAAGCCATTCTCTCCCCAAGTGCTTAGCACTGGCTTTGTCATTTCCTTTGTACACTCCAGCCATGGCCAGAAAAAGAATTTTGAGCCATGAATCTTTAGCCAGATGGAGAAGTCTTTTCTTAGCTCTGTCATTTTCTTCCTTCTCATTTAATCCTTTCCCTTCCTTTCCTGTTCTTTAATTTCCCTATGCACCTTCTAGAGAAATTTATTTATTAAACTATTAACTAACTTCCTTTGCAGTGCTATACACTGAACTACATGTGAAAATCCTTTAAGAGTTAGGATGATGACTTCAGAGTTCTGGCTCTTACCTCCAAGATAGATTGGAAGCACTTACTAGGCTATATGTACAAGACGTCTGGACAGTGGTGTCTATGGACTTGTCTTCCTGGTATAATAAAAACCTAGATTAATTCTTTTTTCATTTCTTTACTTTCATTCTCTAAAGGACAAATGGTCACTGTTTTTGTTGTGTTCTGTTTTAAAGACATGTCAGTGTGCCCACTACAGAAAACAAATCTTATGCATCAAAATCTGAACCAAGAAATCATTTAAAATTATTTGCAATTCAAAAGGATTAATCTCTTCATGGAAAGATTCTTCATTGGTTTCTTTTAAATACAACAGTAAGCTTTTTTAATAAATTTAAATTATCTAATTATATTTTAAGATTTATGCACAAGTTTTCAGAGCTTCACATTTTATATTATACAACAAATGTATTATTTTTCCAAGTAGATTGACTATAAATCTCACTATTAGTTTTTTCCATTATTCTGTCTACCACTGCATTATTAATTGATATTTCATAGAAATCTCACCCTGTTCAAAATATATATCTCAAATTATTTAATCACTTACCAATTGTTTTTAATGAGTCATTCATGCAACCAAAGGCTTATGAAACATCCATGAGGTTTCAGATCTTTTATCCAGTATACACCATGGCTAACAGCATTTTGTATCTTCCCTGTACTCTGGGCAGCACAGGACCTGCTGAGTCAACCAACTTCAGTTGAAACTTTTAATATTTATTATTTTCAGTAGAGTAAAAACCCTGCAAGGAATATAATCATATATGAAAGCTTAACATATGGTATGACCAATATATCAAATTGGTGGGGAAAAGATAGACATATAACTAAGCAGTATTGGCCTAATTAGATAACTCTTTTAAAGAGAAAAAATGAATCTATTTCTCATATCATAAAATAGGATAAATTCCAAATGTATCAGAAATGTAATCAAATGAAACCATGCAACTGTAAGATGAAAGCTTGAATGAACTGCTGTATTATATGAGAGTACAAAAGTTTTTCATAACCATGACTCAAAATCCAGAAGCAAAAAGAGAAGGGACGAATAAAATTGATGTAAAACTTTATAGAAAGAAAAAAACCTTTACATGTGAAAAGCATTATAAAGAATATAAAAAGATAAGTGACAAACTAGGAAAAGTAAGTACAATGTATATTACAAGTGGTAAATATCCTTAGTATATGAATGGCTTTTAAATTTTGAGAAGAAAAGATGAAGGCCCTTATATCATCAAAAGTGATTAAAAAGCAGTTCATAGGCAAATGTAAGTGGCCTACAAGAAACTCATCATTGCTAATGAGAGAAGTATCATTTCAAACTTCATCAGATACCAATTCTTACATACCAGATTGGGAAAATCCCCCAAATTTCACAATACACACTTTTGGCAAGGCTTTGGGAAAATAGACACATGCTTTACTGGTGGGAATGCAGTTAGTTATCTCTCTTAGAGGGAAATTTGCTAATCTCTTCTAGAGGTCCCTTGATAGATACTGACCCAGCAATCACATTTCTAGTAATCTAACTCAATGTTAGAGAGGCAAAAATACAAAAAGGTTCAAGAAGCTATTCACCACAATACAATTTGTAAAGTTAAAGGACTTGGAAGAAACCCAAATGTCTATAAGAGAGGACTGACTGAAGAAACCAACATATAGCCACACGATGGAGCATAAGGCAAGTGTAAAAGGAATGAGGATTATCTCTACACCATTCTGGACTGATCTCCAAATAAATCAAAAGTTAAAAAGGCCGCTATATAAAGATGTGCATCATTAGGAAGGAGGAGAAAGATATGAATGCCTATAAATACTTGCTCATTTAAAAAAAAAGCAGTGGAAGGATTAACGTACTTTTTAAAAACATGGTTACCTATGAGAACTTATTTAAAAAGCAAAGACATCACTAGATATCCAGTAGTCATGTACAGGTGTGAGAGTTGGACCATAAATAAGGCTGAGTGCAGAAAAATTAATGCTTTCAAATTGTGGTGCTGGAGAAGATTCTTGAGAGTCCCTTGGACTGGAAGGAGTTCAAACCAGTCAATCCTAAAGGAAATCAACCCTGAATATTCACTGGAAGTAAAATATTCATTGGAGGGCCGGATGCTGAAGCTTTAGCTCCATTAATTTGGCCACCTGATGTGAAGAGTGGACTCACTGGAAAAGACCTGATGCTGGGAAAGACTGAAGGAAAAAGGAGAAGGGAGCAGCAGAGGATGAGATGGATAGAGAGTGCTCATTGTCTCAATGGACATGAATCTGAGCAAACTCTGGGAGGTAATGAAGGACGGGGGAGCCTGGCGTGCTGTAGTCTATGAGGTCACAAAGAGTCAGGCACGACTCAGCCACTCATCAACAACAAATAAGAAATTATATAGAGGACAGGGGACAAGACAAGACTTCTTGGAATATACCTTGATGTGTAAATTTGAGTTTCGCACAACATAGATATTTTACAGAGTGTTAGTCACTCAGTCATATCTGACTCTTTGTGATCCCATGGACTATAGCCCACCAGGTTCCTCTGTCCATGGGATTCTTCAGGCAAGAGTACTGGCGTAGGTTGCCATTCCCTTCTCCAGGGGATCTTCCTGACCCCGTATTACATGCAGATTCTTTACCATCTGAGCCATCAAGGAAGTCTGACGTGTTAGCCGCTTAGTCATATCTGATTCATTGTGACCACTTGGGCAAATTATATAACAAAATTAAACATAACAAAATGTAATTCTTAAAAATTGAGAGCAACAATTCAAAGACCATAGAATGTTTGCAGTAGGGCTAATGTGCATCACTGTAGCCTATGGAAGGCTTTTTTGGTGTTTATTTTTGTTTTTTTGTTTTGTTTTGCCTGCCCTGGATCTTTGTTGATGAGTGTGGACTGTCTCTAGTTGCAGCTCTCTGGCTGTGGTGTGCAGGCTTCTCATTGCAGTGGCGTCTCTTGTTGCAGAGCACAAGCTCTAGAGTGGTGAGCTCAGTAGTTGCAGAGCAGGGGTTTAGTCGCCCCACGGTAAGCCAGATCTTCTTGGATCAGGGATTGAACCTGTGTCCCCTGCATTGGCAGGCAGATTCTTAACCACTGGACCACCAGGGAAATCCTGATTTTGTTTTTGGTTTTGCACTTGTGTATATTCTCAGCAAGTGAGAAGTAGTGGTCTTCCATAATAAAACAGATTTTTGGTTAGCACAAAAGTTTTTTTTAATTGAGAGCAACATTTATCAAGTGAATGAAACTGTGTATCTTGTAGGGGTAAAAATCACACAGCCGAGCTAATTGAAGCACTGTAAATTGACAATATATCCTTATTAGGACAGACCCTGAGGACCAAAAGGACTGCAAACAAATCTTAAACTGCTTTCAGTGATCAAATCCTTGATTCTAGTGGTAGGTATTATTTTCCTGAGTCTATTATGTGTGTATTGTGAGATGAAACAAAATAAGTAATTGTGCTGATGTCGTCAAACATCAGGATTCTTGGCAGGAGGGAAAGGAGGTACAGATGTAAGATTTGTGAGTTAATGCCCTGTTGTCCTAAATTTGAACCAGAACTATCAGCATGAGCTTATGTATTTAATTTTTTAAAAATACGTATTTCTTAGCTCTGTCTTCTGAAAAATTCTGAAAACAATGACCAACCCAAGAGCAATGAGAAGCCTTAGGTCTTACACCGCTGTTTCCATAAATAATTTCCAACTTAAAGGAATCATATTCCTTTGGGAAAATAGCTGATTCTAAGTCTGAAAAAGGAAATGGACCATCTTGTCAGATCGTAACACAGGGACACTCTCAAGGTTAACAAGATTGCCCAAGAGAATCAGAAAACAACTTGAATATACTCTCACTGCTCGAAAAGGGACATTGGAGCATCAATAAGAATAATGACTGCAGTGACTGAAAACACAACAAACATGCTTATTTCACAATGAACATTTTTAAAATCAATGGGTCATCTTTGAAGGTTGCTAACCAAGTAACATTTCCTGGTAACTCAGGTGATAAAGAGTCTGCTGCAATGTGGGAGACCCAGGTTCAATCCCTGGGCCAGGAAGACCCCCTGGAGAAGGAAAGGGCAACCCACTCCAGTATTCTTGTCTGGAAAATCCCATGGACAGAGGAACCTGGCAGGCTACAGTCCACTGGGTTGCAAAGAGTCCAACATGACTGAGCAACAAACACTAACCAAGTAATGTTTTTGAAAATCAATTAAGGGGAATAATTAAGTCTTTATCCAAGGTTCGCTTATCAAACTGTTCGTTTGATAAGTTTATCAACTAAACTTACATAAACTTTGATAAACTAGTTCGTTTATCAAACTGTACTAGGGTAACCAAATGGTCGATAAGGCTGTTAAATTAAAGCAGGATGACAGAGTTTAGACAGCATCATTTTTCAACCTTTAATAAATTTATAGAGATTGGCAGTAATTATCAGTGGCTGATTATCATTGTACAGTGATTATCATTGTACAAAAAGACTAGTAGATGTATATAACACCACTTAAATTATCTTCTTGTAAGAAAGAAATAAAAAAAACAAAAAGAGAGAAACCTGGATCTGATTAAACCTCAAAATCTAACCACTAGTTTATAAGACATACAAGAATACAGGAACATGTTAGAAAGTCTTTCAGCGATACAATTAGCAAAATCCAGGCTGGAGAACCCATGGGATGAATTACCCAGTTTCTTCAACAAATGCATTACCAAGAAATAATAAGATGGAGATGAAGAAAGAATTTGTAAATCAAAAAACAAAACACTAGAGATCAACCAACTCAAATGTATGGCCTTATTTAAGTCTTATTTTGAAAAATATATATATTTTTTTTAAAAATCTGAGACAACTGGGAAAATTTGAAACTAGACAAATTATTTGTTTATATTGAAAATTATTGACATTCTGGCTTGTGAAGGGAATACTTAACGTGAGGTATTTACATATTAAATCAGAGGAGATTTAGGATTTTATTGAAAATATTTGCGACTGAGGAAATGGTTGGGGTAATAGATGAAATAAGGGTAATATATTAAATTAACTGAGCCACTTGTTTATAACTATTGAAGCTGGATGATAAGCACACATAGTCCTTATACTATTTTATCTAATTTGTATATATTTGAAAATTTACATTAAAAAGTATCTTAAGAAGAATATACAGAGGTCTAGAGGACCCATAAACAAGATATCATACTCCAGATAATAGACAAATCCTATTTTTCCCTTTCTGAGGTTCAGAATTGTCTCAAATGTTTTAAGTATACAATTTTGAAGCCGAAAAAACAGTTCAAAGAGATTGGCTTAGATTGATTGTTAAAGGGGAAAGTGGGTTAATGAGAAAGTGACTCAGGAAAATATGTTGAAAGAGAGGAATTGGTTGAAAGCAAGCTTTGGGATAGTGCATGATTCTGAACAATGTGAATAAACCTTCTCAAGGAGAAATGAACCCAGGACAGGTGTGATCTGTTTGCACATTCCCTAGTGAGGAGGCTGGGAATCTTCTGACCTTTGCATTCTTCAGTGCCTGGACCCAGAATTGGGGCCTGAAAATTGGAACATGAGTGAGAAGGCAGATCTATTTGAGACCTGAATCATAGAAGAAGCTGAAGAGCTGCTGTTAACCAAAATCTTTAGAGGGGACCTAAAGTCCCCACTGGAGAAGGCACTGGCAACCCACTCCAGTACTCTTGCCTCCAAACTCCCATGGACAGAGAAGCCTGCTAGGCTGCTGTCCGTGGGGTTGCTAAGAGTCGGACACAACTGAGCGACTTCCCTTTCACTTTCCACCTTCATGTATTGGAGAAGGAAATAGCAACCCACTCCAGTGTTCTTGCCTGGAGAATCCCAGGGACGGAGGAGCCTGATGGGCTGCCATCTATGGAGTCACACAGAGTCGGACACAACTGAAGCGACCTAGCAGCAGCAGCAGCAGCAGCAAAGTCCCCACTAAAGGAAAAAAGGCCAGGAAGACTAACCTCAGTCTTTACGTTTGTAAGACAGAGTCAGAACTCAAAATGGAAGCTGAAGCCAAGGAAATTTAGACTAGAATTGGAAAGACATCCCTGGTGATTCCCTCAAGTGAATTTTAAATGTCCAATTTGTCTTTCTTGGACACCAGTCCCACAATGCAGAGAAGAGGGGTGGACTGAATGGACTAACTTAGTACCCTTGATGTGTGATGCTTTGACGTAAGTTGTGTGGTTGATGGGCTACCAAGAGCAACACTCAAGTGTGTGTACGTGTGTGTCTGTTCGACTCTGTGACCCCATGGACTGTAGCCCACCAAGCTTCTCTATCCATGGAATTTTCCAGGCAAGAATGCTGGAACAGGTTGCCACTTCCTACTCCAGGGGATCTTCCCAACCCAGGGATCGAATACAAGTCTCTTGTGTCACCTGCATTGGCAGGTGAATTATTTACCACTGCACTACCTAGGCAGCCTGCAACACTCAAGATCAGAGTTTAAAACTGACACACAGAGTCATTCTTAAGCTCAGATATAATACCAATCCACTCATTTCCTCAACAAAGACCACACAGCATGATAGATACTGAGAAATTCACTACAGAGGAAAAGGCCATAGGACCACTGGGCCTCCCATGCCACCCTCATTCTGCCAGTTCCTTACCCACCAGAACTACTCTTTCTTGAAACAAACAAAAAACTAACCGTGTCATTTCCGTGCCCTCAAATCTCCATTTGGAACACCGAGGTTCACAGCACAACCTCCCACCTACCTAAAAGAACATCAGACCCTTGACAACATGTGACTCAGTGACCTCATACCCTTCTCTGGCCTGAACTAGAGCCGACATCTCTCCTCCACACCTCAGCATCTTTGTGCATAGCGCACCTCCTTCCCCCTTCTCTACCCTGCTTCCCAAACTTCCAAAGCCAGTCTAACTGTTACCTTCTCTGGGCCTCTCCACAGAGTTAGGTTAAGGCTCCTACAGTGTGCACTCATGGTATTATGCTTTATCCCCACGTGTATCATAATTTCTTATCATGGCAAATCTAGCTCATTTTTTGCTCTCATGGAAGATAACATTCATCACAACACATCTACAGTGTAAATCTCTTTACTCTGTCACTTTAAGGTAGAAACTAAGGGTAAGTCGTCTCTGTATTTCCCTGCTCTGAAAGTTGCTTGGCAAGTAAAAAGTATTAATAATTCATTTATGTGGGTTGTGTTGGGTATGGGATTCAGGAGCAGTAGGGAAAAGAAAACAAAACCCAGCAGTTAGATTGGGTGGTTGATTTGCAATTTCAACTTGAAAATTCCAGTAACTGTAAATACATGAAAACTCACAAATAATGACAAAATTTGAGTTTACTTTCTCCCACAAACAGAAGGTAGCTTGGGGGGAGGATGAAGTGAAAGGAAGTGGAGAGCAGAACAAGAGGGAGCCACGGAGAGCAGCAGTGGTAGAAAACTGTGGCAGTCCCCTTTGCTGCTTTGTCATCTCCTGTGATCCAGATACGCTGCCAGACAGGCACTGTCCCCAGCCCACTCCCCAGCTAGGTGCACTGTGAGTCAACATGCCGATAACATCAACGTGAGAAATGTGTGTGCAAATGGACAAAGACAGGAAGGAAAACACATAGGTGAGCCTATTCTGTTAGAGCAGTACAATTATAGTTATTTACTTTTTTTTGTTTCCTTTGATGTTGTAGTTAAAATAGTGGGGTTTTGACTTGACAATAGATATTCTTTTTTTACTAAGGGACCACATTTGACAATAGATATTCTTAGCAATAGCTCTTAACTGAAAATGGCAAAGCTGCTGATATACAAATTAGCACTAAGATTTAAGTGATTGATAACGATCTTAGGGGGTTGTTCCTCCCAGAATGTTGCTTACGTTGGAATAATAAATCTCTCCTGGTAGATTTCATGAAGAAGCATGAGGATAGGAAAACCACTTTGGGGTAAGTTTCTTTCCAAAAACCTCTTGTAATCTCTAGGGAAATGTTTACTCTCCAGTTTTGTAGGAACGTAAAATATAATTTCCCCCCAGTACTTCTGGCAAAAGATGGTAAGCATATTTCAATCAATAGTTACGGTAAATTATTTGCTGAAAACAATAAAAAAAATGGAAATTTTTTCTTAAAAGGAAATGACCGCAATGTTTTGACTTTACTAGTAACCTGGCCCTTTTGTAAAGAAAGCACATGAGCTGTGAAGCCGTAGCTGAATCCAGCAGACATTAAAGCAACAAAGTATGAATAATTGAACTATTGCCCAATCTATAACAATTCCTTTCTAGAAAATTCTCTACTTAAAAATAACTAATAATCCCATTCATTTTGCAGTTTTCCCATTGTACGTTCTTCTCTGTCTTCAAAAAAATATTATTATACAATAAAACAGATGTGCATATTTAAAAGTTTAAACCTATCTTCAAAGTTCACCGAAGATTCATTTTTGTTTAACTTTCAGTTTTCTACTGAAAGTAAATAATTCAACAATTTTAAATATGTTTATAAAGAAGTACCTAAAGGATCTTATCTGACCCCAAAATGTAAACTAAAAAGAAATTCTCTGTCATCTTTTTGCTAAATGTCATCGCTCGAATATCTAACTCACCCACCAAGACACCTGTGCAAAAGCACAGATAGAACTAAGCACAACTTTGTAGGGAGACTGAAAGAGTGTTCAGCCCTGACAATGACCTCCTGTTCAAACAACTGGCCCACCAAATACATCCGACTGTATCTGGACAAATGAGCAGAGAAGTTCCAAAAAGAAAAAAAATTATTCCCCACTGATCTCCTAAAAAGCCTAAAGAGCCCGACCGTGAAAAATAACTTGGCTTAAGCTACTGCTTCTCGGGGCTTCATTCAAGAATCCTTGACAGAAGAAGTGAAAACAAACTCCAGGAGACCCAGACACTAGCCCAGAGTAGATTACCAAAACTAAAAGTGTCTTTTTTGCTCATGCTTGATTTTTAAGACACGGGGAATTTTGATTTCTACTATAATATATCTCTTTACTTGTGTATGTGTGTGTGTGTGTGTGTGTGTTAGTCACTCAATCATGTCTGACTCTTTGTGACCCCATGGACTATATTCCAACAGGCTCCTCTGTCCATAGGATTCTCCAGGCAAGAATACTGGAGTGGGTTGCCATTTCCTCCTCCAGCGGATCTGCCCGACCCAGGGATGAAACCCAGGCCTCCTGCACTACAGGCTGACTCTTTACTGTCTGAGCCACCAGGGAAACCCATCTCTTTACTTGCTTTAATGTAAAAATAAAGTGGGTTCCCTTCCAAAAAAAAACCAAGTTAATGTGAAACTCCAGGAAAATATGGAATGCATATTCTGTGAATTTTTCCCTACACACAAGCCATACTGGCAGGCCTGAACAGAGGAAAGGCATTAAAGATCCCAGTCGGATAAAATGGAAATGGGTTGTTTTTAAGCCGGTGCCTTTTTGCAGTTGGTTTTTATCAGCCATTAACAGCTTGACGTGAACTGATTTATGAGACAAACTGGCCAGTCTCCTAACAAGGCCTTGAAATAATGAAACCCAAAAAGAGCAAGTTTAAACAGTAGAGTTATAAACTGGAAAGCCAGGTAAGAATATTGAACCACCACCTATAGGGTGGTCTAGAAGAAAGGGCAGAGGAGAAACTGAGGCAGTGTGAGAGAAAGCCTGGAGTCTGAAGGGACAGACAGGAAGAGCAGAAAGTTTTCTATAGAGGGAAGGAGGCCTCCGAGATAAACTTTTCCTACATCTTAGGTTTATCTAACACACCCCCAACCATATCGGCAGGAATGAAAACATAAACATGGGCTTAAAGCAAGATCAGCTCACTGAACTGGAAAGGAGCTGGAGAAAGTTCCTTCCATGGATTCTCTGGAGCCTGTGAAGAGTGAACAAGAGATAAAAAGAAACCAACTCCTTCTAGGCCCTAGGCACGCTTTCTCTTCACCGTTTCCACCAAACACTGATTTGTAGAGGAAGTCACTTTCTAGGCAGCAAATATATTCTTCGACAAGTCATAAGAGCTCAGTTTTTAAAACAACAACAACAAAAAAATCAAACTCTACAATGGTGATGTCTTTTATGAACAAAAAAATACAAAACAGGGTCACCTATATCGAGCAATTATTTCCCAAACAAAGATAAACCTAGATTCCGGAAAAGCACACCAGTCAATTACAGATGGACTACACCAAAAGATGAGTAAGAGGCGATGCCTGGAATATACATTACAGAATGCCTCTCAAATATCTGAGAAATGTACATTCCAAAGTACCACAAGGACAAAATAAACAAGAAGGTAATACTTAAAAACGGGAGATTTCCCGGACTTTGTATAAAATAGCTTGCTAACTCACTCCAGACTCTCAGGCTATTTATCCTTCTAGGGATAGAACGAAAGATGATTTTGTTGCCTGCCCTCTCCCTTCTCTCTCCCACTTCTTTTTTAATATGTTTTCCATATTTAAGAGAAGCCTTTTCTGGAAGGGATAGTACTTCCTGACATTAGAAATAGCAGCTTGCTTTGCATTCTTTCTTTTCAAAATTAAATCATCATCTCCTTGAAAGCAAAGACCACTGTTTACTTCTTTTGTCTGTTCCAGGCAATGCTCTGTATGAGAGTCCAACAATTCCCAGAGGGGTTTGCCACAATACCCAGCATGTCCAGGTGGTTCAGAAGGTGTCACAAAATCCTTAAAACACAACAAAATTAAAAATTAATAAATACAGTAAGTTCCATATTGACATCAAAAATTAATAAATACAGTAAGTTCCATATTGACATCAAAAATAATTGCCTGCCATAAAGAACTATTTTATAGAAAGATGCTAGATGTTATAGAAATCTAAAAACTCATTAATAAAATTGATTTTTCCCTCAAAAAAAAAAATTTGTCCCATTCCAAAAATCTGGGGGAACCACCACAGTTCAACCTGCTCCACCACAGGCTTCAGCCTGCTTCTATGTGCAGGAACCCCAAGGTAGAGCATGTAATTTAATTCAAGGTCCTCTACATTCAACATCAGGCACAGGTTGCTGCTGTTGCTGCTGCTGCTAAGTCGCTTCAGTCGTGTCCAACTCTATGCGACCCCAGAGACTGCAGCCCACCAGGCTCCCCCGTCCCTGGGATTCTCCAGGCAAGAACACTGGAGTGGGTTGCATGAAAGTGAAAAGTGAAAGTGAAGTCGCTCAGTCGTGTCCGACTCGTAGCGACCCCATGGACTGCAGCCTACCAGGCTCCTCCGTCCATGGGATTTTCCAGGCAAGAGTGCTGGAGTGAGGTGCCATTGCCACCCCCCAATTCAGCTTACTCTCACCAGCAACTCAACTGTTCAAGCAAGGACAGCCTGTGGCCTGAGCAGCGCCCTCCCCCACACTTTCTTCCCATCCCCTCAAAGGACCTTGCAAAAGCTACTCCCGGGCTGTCCTCATCTACCGCAACTCACAGTCTGCTTGATTCTCCCCCACATCATCTTTCTCTCCCCGATATGCACCCACTCACTCAACCATATTTTTCCTCTTTTCTTTAATTCTTAACCAGTGACCTCAGGAAGAGGAACATGGCTTTTAGTGGATCCTGTGATTTCAGGACTGAGAACCAATCTGCCATGGCTGGGGGTGCTAGTGATCCATGGCTGTCGTGGCTGTTCCTTCGCAGGGACTGTGCTTAGAGGGCGAGTCACCTGGCTCAAGATCACACCCCCTTCCCTGGGAGTAACCCGTATCCAGCGACTAATGAAGGACCAGATAAAAATCTCCACCACTTGCCTCAAGGTAGGACAACTCTGAAGGGTTTGTACCTGGTCCATGGCTCCCAGAGCATCCGCTGAGTCTTTTGTGGTGGCTCCATCTCAGCCAAACATCCCCCTTCCCCAGTCCTGTACCTTCACCACCCACCCCCAAAAGGGTCTATCCTAAGTGTGAAAGTCACTTAGTCATGTCCAACCCTTTGCGACCCCATGGACTATACAGTCCATGGAATTCTCCAGGCCAGAATACTGGAGTGGGTAACCTTTCCCTTCTCCAGGGGATCTTCCCAACCCAGGGATCAAACCCAGGTCTCCCACATTGTGGGTGGATTCTTTACCAGCTCAGCCACAAGGGAAGCCCAAGAATACTGGGGTGGGTAGCCTATCCTCTCTCCAGTGGATTTTCCCAACTCAGGAATCAAACCGGGGTCTCCTGCATTGCAGGTGGATTCTTCACCATCTGAGCTATCAGGGAAGCCCTAAGAGTACTACCCAATAATCTTCTTGTACACGAATTCAACAGACTCAATTCCAGGAAACCCAACCCAGGACACTCTCTCTTTTTCTCTGTATTCCTTCTTTGTGAATAAAAATGAACCCTATGGTGGCTGCTTGGTATCTGTAAAACATGGATATCTAAAGAGAGTTTTAAAGTAAAATTATTCTTTAACATATGAAGCCTCTAAATGTCCTGAGAATTTCCTCTCAATAATTCCACAAATCTCTAACTTCCCTCTCATCCTCATAAGATTTAAAAAATGCCATGATAGAAGCCATGTTATATACATAAGAAACTCTTAATTAATTCAGTTATTTTCAATTATAATTAATGGATTTGCAAGCACAATCTTCACTTTTGTATTATAATATTTGATTCTTCTACTGCTTTTCATTACAAATGTATGATATTTCATCAAGGTTTAAATTTAATAGATTTCTACGGGCTGGCTTTTTTTCCTTTTCTCATTACTTTTGATAGAAAACAACTGATTTTGAACTAAACTGTTGGAACCCAACCCATCTGTAAGTGGAAGGTCACTATTACATCAAATAATTGGCTTTGGAAACAGAGAGAAGCTTGACACCATTTCAGGAGCTTGAAACAACCTTCGGGTTTCCTCAGATGAAGCAGGTGTCCAGGGGCCTAACCATATAATAGCAGAAGGGTCCCAGCTAGGCTGTTGCAGTTTGATTGCCTGACTTCAGGTCACTGCTTGGCCCACACCCACACTGACTATCTGAATAGTCTAGCCACTCACAGGGCAATTAGGACAGCCTGGTCACATGTGCAAGTGGGCAATGATTCTTTCCAACACATAGGGTATGTGAGGTCACCTAACGTATCCATCCAAAACATCTCCTCACCCCCTTTATTTTTAGAGATGAAGTAAGGCTAAACATTTCATTCCATTTTTTAGTGAGTTTTAAACTATTTTATCACCAGCACTGTGTGAGAGCCCAGAACTATAATACATATGAACAAGTCCAGAGCTTATTCATTGAGAATAAAGATTCAAATTAACTCAGACACACCAGTCAAACTGAAGGCAATGAAGAAACTGGTATATACAAATATGCCAAAAACAAAGAGAAGGTAAATTTTCAGTTATTAATTGTTACAGAATGAGTAATCAAAGCTGCTTTCTTCAAATGTTCAAAGGATGAACAGCAGAACTAAAGCATCCCATTGGATCAGTCAGTGATATGAAGACCTATTCAGCTGCCGATGGAGCACCAGCTGAAAAGTGGAGGCCACCCCAGCCAAGAGAGAGGCATCCCAAGTGGCACCGGGAGGGGCCTGGAACAGTCTTTCTTCTGGCTTGAGCCGGAGCTGGGAAGAGGTACTCTCTAGTGGGAGGAAGACAGTTGCCCCATCCTGGAGCTAAAGCCTGGAGCCCCAGTCAGCTCACCCTCGGTGGGGACAAAGAGAAGACTGAAAGAATTCTGGTATATAGGATTAAGTCATATTTCAATGCAGGATACCAGAGGGAAAGGTCAGAGTAGAGACAGATGAGAGCAGAGTGGCCCCATGAGGACACATAGAGAAGCAATTCACCCAGGGCAGAAGGCAGTGCTCCATCACTTCCTCCAGTCCTTTCCACTTAATGTATTTATTGCTCTATCCATAGGAGAATGTTTCTTAGCTATTTTTTTTTATTAGCACTTCCATAAGGGAAAGAAATGAAGTTAAATTTAAATTGTCTCTAGTGAGAGAAATTAAACACTAAATAATAAGATTTTTTTCAGTAGGATTGAGTTTTGATAAGAGCCACAAACCATCTTAACATCTAAGACTTTTTTCCTCCCCTCCCCTACGAACCAATTGTTAGCCCCTTGGAGACGATATAACCCTTGATGATGCATATTCTTGGCTGATATGTCCCAGGGATAAAAGTACTGATGGAGCCACTAAAATATTTAATAGTTTTAGGTTGACTTTAGTAGAATTAACCAAATTTAATTGCATTGTTTTACAATACAGGACAATGAAATTACCAAACATCTCTGGAACGTTTCACAAAAATCATCTGCTCTGTGTTATTTTGATTCGTCATTGTGGTTTGAAAAGTTCTTCTATATCCATTTGAAACATATGGATTTTCCACTATTTGTAAATAGCATGTATTATTTATATTGCACCATCGAGTCATGTTTCTTTGTGTACAAAAAGAAATCTGTTTATATTCTCTCTTGAGAGGCATCCATGAAATAAAGTTTCTGGAGAGGCAAGTGCTAATGTCCCAGCTTCAGTTCAGTTCAGTTGCTCAGTTATGTCCAACTCTTTGTGAACTCATGGACTGCAGCACACCATGCCTCCCTGTCCATCACCAACTCCCAGAGTTTACCCAAACTCATGTCCATAGAGTTGGTGATGCCATCCAACCATCTCATGTTCTTTCATCCCCTTCTCCTCCTGCCTTCAATCTTTCCCAGCATCAGGGTCTTTTCCAATGAGTCAGCTCTTCGCATCAGGTGATCAAAGTATTGGAGTTTCAGCTTCAATATCAGTCCCTCCAATGAACACTCAGGACTGATCTCCTTTAGGATGGACTGGACTCCTAGGATGGAGTCCAAGGGACTCTCAAGAGTCTTCTCCAACACCACAGTTAAACACAATGTCCCAGCTTAAACATTTTGTATTTCCTATTATATATCACAATCATACATTGACACAGTGACCAAGCTATGCAGAAAAATATATTGCTACGAAACTTGTAACTAAGTAAAATCATATAAAGACCTCACTTTTGTCTTTAGCTGAAAGTGGTATATAAGCTGGAGTTCTAAGCCACCTCAGGGAGTTACTCATTTTTTTTCCCTTAGGTATCTCCCAGGTATACATGCAGTTTCCATGTTAATAAGCTTTTGTCTGGGTTTTTTTTTTTTTCTTCTTCTTGTTAGTCTTTTATCATAAAGGTCTTAGCCAAGAACTCAGGGGAGTAGAGGGAAAATTAATTTTCTCCCCTACCCTCATGAGTTCATAGCCAGTTCTGTCCCAAACTAGTGGGCATTAAATCATTGCTTCCCTCATAGCTCAGGTGGTAAAGAATTCGCCTGTAAGGAGACCCCGGTTTGATCCCTGGGTTGGGAAGAGCCCCTGGAGAAGGGATAGGCTATCCACTATAGTATGCTGGCCTGAAGAATTCCATGAACTACAGTCCATGGGGTCGCAAAGAGTCGGACATGACTGACCGACTTTCACTTCACTTTCACTCCCTTATATCAGAGCTGATATTCATTTATTCATTCATTCAACATATATTATTTAGGGCCTGCTATGTGCTGGCATACTGTTTTAAGTGGTAGAGATATAAAGATAGGAAATGGCCCTTGTATTTAAATTTTTTTGAAGCTGCAAATTTATCTCTGTCTTTGTGTTCAACATCATTTTGCCAAGTAGTACTTCAATTAACAGAGTATTAAGAGATTTATAAAATAAAAGATGCATTTATGCCAAATGAAAGTAAATGAGCTCAAGATGCAAAATTTCTCCATAGTTCAAATGAAGACATGGTAGAAGCTTTGGGATCACCATACTGCCTTAACTACACAGGCACGCCAAATTCTAAAGCCTGCACCATGGCTGTCAGGAACATATTCATACTGGGAACAGCACTTTAATTTCAATGAAACTTCATTGCCACATCAGATTAAAGTTGTTAATTTGATTTTCATTGGTTCTAGAGTTTTATTCTTATTTAATTTGTACATTTACTTCAGTTTTATAATTAGAAGCGTCATAAGCATCAAGAATTTATACTTAGTTTTATATTTGCACAAATGTAATGTTGTCATTAATGTCAGATTAATTTAATTTAATAATGACACTGAGGAACACTGTTCCTCAGGTTCATATACACACTGGAAACTGACTTATTATGTGAACTGTGGTTGTTTCTAGGGATGGATTTATTTCAGCTTCTACTGATGGAGTTACCCCCCTTTTTCAATTGTTGATTCCAGAGTTGAAAGAAACAGTCCCTTTTTGTTATCTAGAGGCTTAAAGGGACACTTCTGGCCTTTTGTGTGTAGGGATTTGTAATTTCCTTCAAATTTATCAGTAAAAGAAAATGGTCAGTTGAGAGCTGGCAAACATCTGAAAACAATAAAGAGGAAAGGAAAACCCAGTTCTGTCTATTGCCTTAGGGAATGGGGAAAAAGCTGTGCTTTCTGATAACACAGGGAAACTTGCAGAAGATACGGAAGAACAGCTGCAGTCCTCAAAATGGCAATAGCCATTTCTTATATCATTGAAGGTGATATTGAAATCTATACCTGGCCATCCTTCTGTTTCCCTATCTTGAAAACACAGGTGAAGAAAGCAATGTTTTGTTCTCCATGGTTCCCAAATGCTTATCCTTAGGCCTCCACTGGCCCATGGCAGTTTTCAACAGTCTTGAACAAAATGAGAAAGATAAGGTGGACTAGTATTTACAAAAGCATGTTGGTGTAAGGTTACCAACTGTCCTTTCCCAGAAAGAACTGCTCTTTGTTCTAAGATGTGACCTTCTTTCTTTTTTGTGGTTGAAATGTCCTGGGATACATTAGCTACACACATGCTCAAAGTAAGATTTCCCTCCAGATAAGGAATAAAACACATTCACAACTTCCTGGCCTTCTAGAAATACAACGTAATATGAAAAATGTTATATGTTAATATTTTAAAATATAATAAACAATTAAACACCATTGCTTTCATAAAACTATATTGAGTAGCTGATTATTTCTTTTAATTTTTATTTTCTATTTATTTGGACATATAAAAAATTGTCAAGTTTATTTTAGTTAAGGATCTTTTGGTTTTGCTTTTTGAAGTTTTGCTGGTTCATGAAATCTAAAAGTTCAAGAATCATTGTGTAGTGACAAGAGCTTGTGACTTAGAAGTAGGGATTTTAAACTGAGCTCCACCTGGCTACAGATCTTGGAAAAGTTGCTTAATCTTCCAAAGCTGCAGAACCCTCATATACAAAATAAAGATGATACATCTTTCTTCATTAAGTCATTTGTGAAAATTAATGAAAAAAACCAAAACATCTGAGAGTTCAATAAACACAAGTTACCATCATTATAAACTATCAGCCATGGCTTTTCATACATTTACTGTAGATACAATGATGATGATGTTTAATTGGGAAGAGTCAACATTCTTTAAAATTAGACGGAACACCAGACCATAATTTCTCACTAGAGTGGTTACTTTATTTTTTTCTAAACTGAACCAGACTCTATATACACAAGTCTCCAAAAAAATTAAAAAGAAATGACAACACTAAATGACTTTTTTTTTTTTTTTGCCTAACTAACTAGTCAGTTAAGCTGATGTTTCTGTTTTTGAAGTTAATATGACATCACTTCAGACAACTCCCAACATCTTTCGATGAGAACCTATCTATCCACTATATGCACTGAGACAAAACAATACACCATGTTTTTAGAAGTAAATTCTCAGCATTAAAAAAAAAAAAAAAAAAAAGACTTCTTAGAAAAACAAAGGAAATAGGAATTAGGATACTTGCCCAGAACAACAAAAAGTGCTTATTTACTTAACATCAGATATATTTATGTGATTAAAATTTGATGTGTAAAGCTTACTCATTAAATGAATCATTTGAAAATGCTGTAAAGACACGGTTAATGGGTATGTAATCTTCACCAATCTTATTTTACTAAGAGTTTTTGTTGTGTTTTCTTTTGTTTTAATGACGAATAGGTCTAAAACATAACCTAACTCCTTAAGAAAATATAGATGTTAATAGATTTAAGTTGACACTATGCTCTTCCTTGTTTAAATAATGATCAATGACTGTTTTTGAAGCCATTGGGGAAATAGCTCAATTTTATTCTAAACAGACTCCAACTGAGAAAACAACACAAGACCCTCTTTTGTTTACCTGGGAATTTTGAGAGCTCTGAAAGTTCACGTAGTTTTCGTGACTGAAAGAATCAATACTCCCTCCTTTCACAGACATGTCAAATTGGCTGCTCCCTAAGTCAAAACACAGCATGGTACAAACTGGGGTCTTGAGGTGGCACAATTCGTCTAGGCTTAGAAAGTAAGCCTCTTACCTGTACCCTAACTCTTTCTACTGAGCTGTGTTTTCCTTTCCCCCTGTGATTTGTGGTGACTTGGCAGCTGATAAATGAACACCTGGAGGACTGTGTTCGGTGAAAACTATGGGCTCAGCAGAGAAGGCCAGAGCAATCACAAAACCCCCCAGATACCTCAAAACAAGGGCACTGACGAGCAGAACTGCCTATTCTCCAACATATAGCCCATTCAATGAGGTTCCAACTACCCCTAATGGGAAGCCACATTGACACCCCATCACTCCCCCAACTGAGCACCAGAGAACTGTCTTGATCTCAAGCATTCCCTTGACATACATCCTGCACATGTATATTCATCCAGAAAAGTAGATCGTTGCCTTGAGCCTATCAGTTTTTTTCCTTCAAAGGTAGTTAGCCAATTTCAGATATAATCTCTAAAATGAAGAGCTGAGACTGTTAACACCTTTTTTTTCTTTTTCAACTTGTTCAACAGCTTTAGTGCCCTGTTTTAGTTTTTAAAATCTCGCAGAGATCTGGCTGGAAAATTGCTTTGCCTGATGCTCTTTATTTGCAGAGGCAGAATGTCTCCACATGCACGTTCTCAGTCATCAAAGCACAGATGTTCACGTGTCCTTGGCACCCTAAGGGATGAGCCCTATTGGATGCAGAGAATTCCAGTCTTAAAAATAACAATTCTCACAACTCAGATGGACTTAAATATTTAATTCAGAAGTAAATTTGAAGTGGTGGAATAATTAAAATCCAAAGCAATTCTTCTCTTAATCCCTTTAAGAGTGAAAGATAATAATTGTATATTTTTATCTTATCAAATTCTATGGATCAGTCCTTTTGTATGAAGTGGGTAATAAACTGCAAAGTTACTTCGAGAATTCATTATTAAATTGCTTTCCTTTTATTTCCCCATTTGCAGCAGTTTTCATTCATTTGTTCCACAAATATTTATTGAGTATCTAAATTGTGTCTTCCACTGTGCTTAATATTGGGGATATTAGGATAAGGACAGAGAAGGCAATGGCACCCCACTCAGTACTCTTGCCTGGAAAATCCCAGGGACAGAGGAGCCTGGTAGGCTGCGGTCCATGGGGTCACTGAGAGTCAGACACGACTGAGCGACTTCACTTTAACTTTCCGCTTCCATGCATTGGAGAAGGAAATGGCAACCCACCCCAGTGTTCTTGCCTGGAGAATCCCAGGGACCGGGGAGCCTGGTGGGCTGCCGTCTATGGGGTCGCACGGAGTCAGACACGACTGAAGTGACTTGGCAACAACTGGAGATTTTAGCAACAAAATTATATGGCCTTTAAAGGGTATCATTCAATACATTACTGGTGGCTGAAAAAGTGTACTAATTAATATTAATAGTGTGGATTCCAGATCCACTTCTTGAATACACTATTTATCTTATCTCTGCCTTGACTTCTAATCAGTAAAATGGGAATAATAACAGTATGTGTCCCAAAAGGGTTTTATGAGCATTGAATAAGTTAATAAATATAAAAAGCTTTAAATGTTGTTGGCATATAATAATGGCCATAAATGGTATATAGATACTAGCTATTTTTTCAAGTCCATGGAGAAAAAAGATGGACTATTAAACAAATGAAATTGGAAAAGATGAACAATCATCTAACTTCCCCTCCCACCAAGATTAGACTATTAAGCAAGGATATAAACATAAAAAACGAAGGTTTCAGAATGGGGGCATAAAATAAGGAACAGAACAGTTAACAGTTAACATTTCACAGAAAGTGAAATGTGAAAGCGTTACTCTCAGTCGTGTCCAACTCTGCAACCCCATGGACTGTAGCCCACCAGGCTCCTCTGTCCATGGAATTAATTCTCCAGGCAAGAATACTGGAGTGGGTTGCCATTTCCTTCTCCAGGGGATCTTCTCAACCAAGGGATTGAACCTGTATCTCCCATATTGAAGGCAGATTCTTTACCATCTGATACCATCTGAGCCACCAGGGAAACCCAGGAACAAGGGAGATTTATTACTCAGTCAGTCAGTTCAGTAGCTCAGTTGTGTCTGACTCTTTGCAACCTCATGGACTGCAGCACACCAGGCTTCCCTGTCCATCACCAACTCCAGGAGTTAACTCAAACTCATGTCCACTGAGTCAGTGATGCCATCCAACCATCTCATCCTCTGTCGTCCCCTTCTCCTCCCACCTTCAATCTATCCCCTTCTCCTCCCACCTTCAGTCTATTCCAGCATCAGGGTCTTTTCCAATGAGTCAGTTCTTCACATCAGGTGGCCAAAGTATTGGAGTTTCAGCTTCAGCATCAGTCCTTCCAATGAATATTCAGGACTGATTTCCTTTAGATGGACTGGTTGGATCTCCTTGTAGTCCAAGGGACTCTCAACAGTCTTCTCCAACACCACAGTTCAAAAGCATCAATTCTTCGGCACTCAGCTTTCTTTCTGCACTCACATCCATACATGACTACTGAAAAAACCATAGCTTTGACTAGACAGATCTTTGTTGGTAAAGTAATGTCTCTGCTTTTTAATACGCTGTATAGGTTGGTCATAACTTTTCTTCCAAGGAGTAAGCGTCTTTTAATTTCATGGCTGCAGTCACCATCTGCAGTGATTTTAGAGCCCCCCCCCCCAAAATAAAGTCTGTCACTGTTTCCACTTTTTCCCCATCTACTTGCCATGAAGTGATGGGACCAGATGCCATCATATTAGTTTTCTGAATGTTGAGTTTTAAGCCAAATTTTTCACTCTCCTCTTTCACTTTCACCAAGAGGCTCTTCAGTTCTTCTTCGCTTTCTGCCATAAGGATGGTGTCATATGCATATCTGAGGTTATTGATATTTCTCTCAGCAATCTTGATTCCAGCTTGCGCTTCATCTAGCACAGCATTTCTCATCCTGGGAAATTAGGATGAAGATCTTTAAGTACTAGCTGGAAATCTTGTTGCAATACTCTGATTAATACCTTGAAATAATACCATTCTGGTTGGTAATTAGCTATTTTTTGCTATGCCTCTCTCCCTCAATCAATGTCTTCTTTTCCTTTCCAACCAACTACACACACCTAGACCCTTCCTCCCAGCCTCTAATTCAGTAGTCCATAGGTCCCATCTCCAATGCTCCACCCTTTCCACATGGGCAGAATTGGCCTCCCAGTGGACAGATAATGGGGATCTGTCTGCTTTCCCTTCCCCAAATCGTGATTTCCCAGCAGCCTTTCCCTGCAGTTGTCCTGTGTGGCCATCTGTTAGAACCACATCATCCACTGCTGGCTACCACCATCTGCCTGTTGTCAAATATATGCAATATGTTTATCAAAATATATCACTCAGACTTAAATCTCTCCTGTTTAAGCTAGTATTTGTCCTAGACACACACACACACACACACACACACACACACACTCACACACACTCACACATATATAAGCTAAGCCCATAGATAAAAACCAGGGCCAGATGAGAGCAATTAATATCACCCATGGGAAGAAAAGAAATGAAATAGTTGAAATCCAACCCAGTCTGATTCAAAAGAAAAACACAGTTTTGGTTCTCAAACACAGGGATGCTGAATAATTACATGGGGATTAATAATTAATTAATAATTAAAATACACATTCCCATAAACTGGTGCAGTCATTATGGAAAACAATATGGAGGGTCCTTGAAAAACTGAAAAAGCTGCCATATGATCCAGCAACCCAACTCCTGGGCATATATTCAGACAAAACTATAACTCAAAAAGATACATGCACCCCAATGCTCATAGCAATACTAGTCACAACAGCCAAGACTTGGAAACAACCTAAATGTCCATCAACAGAGAAATGATGAAGATGTGATACACACACACAACAGGATACTATTCAGCCATTAAAAAGAAAGAAAAAAGTATCATTTGCAGTGATATGGATGGACCTAGAGATTATCATACTAAGTGGAATAAATCAGGAAGAGAAAGACAAATTCCATATGACATCACTTATATGTGGAAGCTAAACTATGACACAGATGAACTTACCTATGAAACAAAAATAGATTCACAGACATGGTAAACAAGCCTGTGCTTGCCAAAGCAGAGGTGGAGGGGAGGGATAGATTGGGAATTTGGGATTAGAAGATACAAACTGTAATATACAGAATGAATAAACAACAAGATCCGACTGTACAGCACATATATATAGGGAACTATATTCAATATCCTATACTAAACCAGAATTTAAAAATGAAAAGGAATTATATATATACACGTATAAGGCTTCCCAGATGGTGCAGTGGTAAAGAATCTTCCTGCCCATGCAGGAGACACAAGAGACGTGGGTTCTATCCCTGGGTTGGGAAGATACCCTGGAGTAGGAAATAGCAACCCACTTCAGGATTCCTGCCTGGGAAATTTCATGGACAGAAGAGCTTGGCAGGCTACAATTCATGGGGTCACAGAGTGTCAGATTCGACTGAGCACAACAATAGCAATGTATATATGTAGTAGTGAAATCTCTTTTCTGCTCAACAGAAATTAACACAACATTGTAAATCAACTGTATGTCAATAAAATAAGTGTTTTTAAAAATACACATTCCCAGGCCTCCCCAGACTGTCTAAATCAAGATCTCTGAAGGTGGAGCTCAACATCTATGGGTTTAATAAACTCCTCATGGAAAACAGGCTCAGCAGTCTGGAAACTCTGACTTAACCTATAGCTAAAGCAACATTAACCTGTGTGGATTTCTTGACAGTGGTGCCCCTGATCCCACCTTCAGCAGATTTTTTTTTTTTCTTTGCTGATTGTCACAGCTGCCAAGAGTTGAAGGGAGCTTGGAAGGATGAGGGTTAAAGTAACTATAAATACAAAAACTGAAATAGATGACAAATGAATAAATACTGAGACACAATGGTAAAGAATCCACCTGCCAGTTCAGGAGATGCAAGAGATGTGGGTTTGATCCCTGGGTCAGGAAGATCCCCCGGAGTAGAAAATAGCAACCCACTCCAGTATTCTTGCCTAGAAAATTCCAAGGACAGCAGAGCCTGGAGGGCTACAGTCCATGGGGTCACAAAGAGTCAGACATGACTGAGCGTGATGCCCACAAAATGAGAAAAGTTTAGAGCAATTTAATTAATGTCATTTTAATTACTATCTTTAAATTATTTTTAATAGTAAACAAATGTGTAGGTCTGGATTTGGGTGCTTTTTAACAAAGCTAGAAAAAGATGAAATATTATCTTCAAAATGTGCTTTCTTTGCGTCTGTGTGACTATTTATTATTCAAGATAACATCATATAAACGAAAAGAAAAAAAGCTGATTGTGAAAAATTATCTGTGAGAATCCTGCTGGGAAAAAAGTCAGTGTGAAGAAAAACTGCAAAGGGTGTAAAGTTCGTGAAGAATCAACTAAAATAATGCTTGGGGCAAAATTTATCTTGAGGTAATAAAAGTTTGTGACCATGTATAATACTGAAAATAAATGGTACAAAACCAACCTAAGCATGCCTGCTTTCCTTCCTTTTGTAGGGAAGTTTGCATTTGTTCTAGTCATTCCCACCACCCCCTACCTGGCCATGGCCTCCTGTTCTCTGCAGCCTCCCTCCTTCCTGCCCTGTCTACCTATACACGCTGCTGTCTAGACTACCCCTCAGGTCAAGCAGTGGCCTGGTGAGGTGGCCGGTACCAAGGGCTGGATTCACAGCACTGGAACTTGAATACAGAGAGAATAAACTTCCAATAAATGAAGTCAACATTCAAATTCGGGAAAATCCCAGTCAAAACACCAAGTCTGAAGAGCTACAGAGCCACAAGTCAGTGATCAGGCCGTCTGTGGGGACATCAGAAAATTTGGGAATGAAAGGAAGTTTTTGGGAGAGTGGCTTTTCAGTGAGTAGGTGGTGACAGCCTCCTGCAAGTTGGAAGCAGGATGGGACACCTATGAAGTCAGTCTTCCCAAATGACAGCATTGACCCTGTTACTTCCCTGATGGAAGACTCTCAAAGGCTCCTCATTTCCCAACCCCTAAGGGCCCTTCCCTGGTGGCTCAGAGAGTAAAGAATCCACCCATGATGCAGGAGACCTGGGTTCAATCCCTTGGTTGGGCAGATCCCCTGGAGAAGGGCATGGCTATCCATTCCAGAGATAGATGCCAGGGCCTGGAGAATTTCATGGACAGAGAAGCCTGGCAGGCTACAGTCCATAGGGTCTCAAAGAGTTGGACATGACTGAGCGACTTTCACTTTCTCTTTCAAGGGCCCTTCATGTTCTGGTGCCAACATTCCTTTCCTCTCTCATCTCCCATTAGTCATTCAGTCAACACTGGACAAAAGTTAATTCTTACTGTGTGTCATATTCTCTTAAGTGCTGGAATCAGAGACAATTAAAAAGCACTGACTGTTTCCATCTGCCCCAAATTCACAGATGGAGGGCAGGCAGGTCAGAAACCAACCACTTGGATGTCTAATAGGCATCTTGAAATTACATGTTCAAAGTTGACTTGAATTTTCCCCTAAAACCTGTTCTTCCCATAGCCTTCCTCACTTCAGTGAACGGCAATGGTCTTTCTTCCATTTCTGTGAGTCAGAAGTCTTGGAACCATCTTTGGCTTCTCTCTTTCTCTCACATTCCATAGCAGCAAGTATAGTTGGTTTCACCTTCAAAATACATGCAGGATACAGTCACTTCTCAGCAACCTCTCTGACACCCCCATGACCCAAACCATCTTCTTCTCTTGTCTAGATTATTGCTCTAGCCTCCAAATTAGCTCCCTATTTCCCTCCTTTATGGGTTTCCCTGGTAGTTCAGACAGTAAAGAATCTGCCAGGAATATAGGAGACCTAGGTTTAGTCCTTGGGTAGGGAAGATTCCCCTGGAGAAGGAAATGGCTACCCACTCCAGTATTCTTGCCTGGAGAATTCCATGGTCAGAAGAACCTGGTAGGCTACAGTCCCTGGGGTCACCAAGAGTTGGACGTGACGAGTGACTAACACTTTCTATCCTCTATAATAAATTCTCAAATCAGCAAGGAAAGCAATCCTTTATATTTCAATACATCCAGTCATGTCCACAGCCCTCCTGTTCAAAACCTTTCATTGGTCTCCCATCTCATTCAAAATGAAAGTCAAAGACATTAGAGTGGCCACTAGGATTGTGCATCCTCTGGTCCCTATTACTTCCCGCATGCATCTCCTACCACTTACCCTGCTCACTCTGCTCCTGCAGGTGTATTTCTTCGATACCCTTTCACATCCCACCTCAGGAACTTTGCACTGGCTGTTCTATGCCTGGAACACTCTTCTCCAGGATAGCCTTGTGGTTTACTCTCTCACTTCCTCTAGACCTCTGATCAAATAACACTTCTGAGAGGCCTTTCACAATCACCTTATACCAAATGACATCATCCTCCCCAAGGACTCCTTACTCTCATCACTTAACTGCTTTCTTTTTCAACATTATACTTTTTGCTATCTGACACATATGTATCTGTGTTATCTGTTTCTTGCCCATCCTTTGAATTAAGTGCCAGGAGTTCAGGGTCTTTGTCTATTTTCTTCACTGCTGTATCTCCTGTACCTACAACAAGGTCTAGTATGTAGTGTGCTCAATAAATATTTTTTAATTTATTAACTTTTGAATAAAGAACTATTTTCCCTCTGTCTCATTCTAAGTCCTAGAATTCTAATATCCCAGGAGTCTCAGTGATAAAGAATCCACCTGCCAATGCAGGAGCCACAAGAGACACAGGTTCAGTCTCTGAGTCGGGAAGATCCCCCAGAGGAGGAAATGGCAACCCACTCCAGTATTCCTGCCTGGAGAATCCCATGCAAAGAGGAGCATGGTGGGCTACAGTCCCTGGAGTCACACTGAGCACACACACGCTACTACTACTAATCATCTTTAGTCTCAGCTTAATGTCACCTGTTCCAAAAGCTTTATCTGACCCACCCTAGAGAAGTGGGCTCCTCTGGTATATGCTCATGAACTTCACCTGCTGAATGAATAAATAAGTGAGAGTGAATAGAATGGTGGTATATCAGCGAGCCTCCATCCACCGTGGCTTCATATTTACACCTATATTGTTAATCATGGTTCTTCCAGCAGTCAATGATTAAACCAGTTTGCCTTCAAAACATAAGGCTGTACTCCAGTTCTAGGTTCCTGAATCTTCCCCTCCATCCAACCAAGCTGAACCACCCAGTACCCCTCCCAGCCCCCAGTACAGTGGATCTTTCCACAGTCCTTTACTCCTTCACCTCATAGTTTCACAGTTTCTCCTTGTACCTCCGGTAGCTCCTTTCCCATGAATATCCTGAATAAAACACAGGCAGGTCATTCTTCACTGTATTTGGCTTGCCTGTTGACATTTTAGGAAACTTTACATCACACGTACGAGGACAGTCACTTAGATATGTAAAACTATGGCATTTGTAGGCTTCCTACAAAATGTTGGATACCACGCTCTTGCCCCCAATACAACCCATTGTAAAATCAAACATGAGTTAACGTTTTTGACTTCCAGTTCCTTTTCCAGAAACATATCACAAATTTAAGAACAGCCAATTAACCTCAAAACCCACCCCCTCAAAAGATTCATCAATCAATATTTAATCAATCAGCATTTAGTATGTGTCCAATACTGGGCTATGAATTATAGAATAAGAGACAAAATCAATCCATGTGAAACAATGGACGGAGTAGTAGAAATCAGGTGTTCTGTTCTGGCCAGAATCCATTTTCCCGTCTGACTTTCCTTTGGGAAAATACACCTCTCCTCTACTTTCAGTCCGTTTATTTTGCTTGGAATTGAACAGTAGTCAGTGATCCAAGCCCAGTCAATCAGAGGATTCCTGCTGTGGACACAATAATGGATTCAAAAATAGGCACGTGATCCAAGTCACCCCTCTGGGAGCCAATTCCAAACTAGTGTGGTGGCTGAGCTAATCAACTCTGGATTCAAATCCCATTGCCACCGTTTACCAGGTGTGGGTATAAACGTTTGGCAAGTTATCTCCTTAATGATGGCTCTAGTTCCTTGCACAGAAAACGGGGACATACTTTCTAGCTCTAGGCTTGGAAGGCAGCTGAAATAACATGATATGTGTCAACCACTCAAAGTCATGCACACATTCAAATTCAACAAATGCTTTACCTCTATTTGGGAACTCTTTGGAAAGAGGATCTCTCTGCTGGGACCCTCTTGCTAACACATGATGAAAGACTCCCTGAATTAGGTAAAACCAGAGGACAGCAGAGCTGAGAGATTAGGAGAAATGGAACATCAACACAGCAATCGAGCCCAAGCACCTAGAAGCCTGATGTCAGCTAATGCCCAGACTTTTCTGTTATGTGAGTCAGTAAATTCTCTTTTTTTAAGGTAGGTTGAGTCGGGGTTTCATTGAGTTAGACAAGGCTGTAGTCCTAGTGTGATTAGATTGACTAGTTTTCTGTGAGTATGGTTTCAGTGTGTCTGCCCTCTGATGCCCTCTTGCAACACCTACCATCTTAGTTGGGTTTCTCTTACCTTGGGCGTGGGGTATCTCTTCACGGCTGCTTCAGCAAAGTGCAGCCATTGCGCCTTACCTTGAACGAGGGGTATCTCCTCACCGCCGCCCTTCCTGACCTTCAACGTGGGATAGCTCCTCTAGGCCCTCCTGCGCCCGCGCAGCCACGGCTCCTTGGACGTGGGGTTGGTCCTCCGGGCAGCCGCCCCTGGTCTCGGGCATGGGGTAGGTCCTGCCCCTGGCCTCGGGCGTGGGATAGCTCCTCCCGGCCGCCGCCCCTGACCTCGGACTTGGGTAGCTCCTCTTCTCGGCCGTTCCTGCGCCGTTGCAGCCTGGCACTCTCGGCCTCTGCCTCGACGTTCGGGCATGGGGTCCTCCCGGCTTCTGCCCCTGACCTCGGACGTGGGGGGCGTGGGGGGCGTGGGGGACGTGGGGGACGTGGGGGGCGTGGGGGGCGTGGGGGACGTGGAGGGCGTGGGGGACGTGGGGGCGGACCTCTCGGCCGCGCGCCGCCGCGCTTAGTGCGCCGGTTGCAGCCGCCGCCGCGCTGAGTGCGCCGGTCCCATCACTTTATGGCAAATAGATGGGGAAACAGTGGAAACCGTGTCAGACTTAATTTTGGGGGGCTCCAAAATCACTGCAGATGGTGACTGCAGCCATGAAATTAAAAGACGCTTACTCCTTGGAAGGAAAGTTATGACCAACCTAGATAGCATATTCAAAAGCAGAGACATTACTTTGCCAGCAAAGGTCCGTCTAGTCAAGGCTATGGTTTTTCCAGTGGTCATGTATGGATGTGAGAGTTGGACTGTGAAGAAGGCTGAGCGCCGAAGAATTGATGCTTTTGAAGTGTGATGTTGGAGAAGACTCTTGAGAGTCCCTTGGACTGCAAGGAGATCCAATCAGTCCATTCTAAAGGAGATCAGCCCTGGGCTCTCTTTGGAGGGAATGATGCTGAAGCTGAAACTCCAATACTTTGGCCACCTCATGCGAAGAGCTGACTCATTGGAAAAGACTCTGATGCTGGGAGGGATTGGGGGCAGGAGGAGAAGGGGACGACAGAGGATGAGATGGCTGGATGGCATCACTGACTCGATGGACGTGAGTCTGAGTGAACTCCGGGAGTTGGTAATGGACAGGGAGACCTGGCGTGCTGCGATTCATGGGGTCGCAAAGAGTCGGACACGACTGAGCGACTGAACTGAACTGAGTCAGGGTTTCTATCTCTTTTTTAAAGAGTTCCATCTAACACAGACCAGGGGTCCAGGAGACATATAATTGTTAAATGTCATGTATGAGGAGGACGCAGAGTAAGGTGAGTTCCGTATGAACTATGAAAAGTAGTAAGGATGAGGTCACTTCAATTTCTGCCACCTTTGGCAGTGGTGTCAGAAAATGTCTAGGGAGTCATTTGAGATATCATTGCCCCAGAAGCAGTGTATCGTTAATCAGAGAAAAGTCACCTTCTAGAAGAAAAATGCCGTTTCAGAGCTTTTGAACAAAAAATCTCCCCTCTCATAGCCAAAATCTAGAACTCTATTCTTTGTTGTATGTCAATGACAGCTTCTGAAACTGCAAAAATGATGCTCTCAGACAGAGGAAAGACAAACTCGGTTTATATCTCATAATCAGGTTTATTGTTTAGTCTCTAAGTCTTGTCTGGCCCTTTTGCAACCCCATGAACTGAAACCCACCAGGCTCCTCTGTCCATGGGATTTCCTAGGCAAGAATATTGGAATGGGTTGCCATTTCCTTTTTCAGGGGATCCTCCTGACCCAGGGATCGAACCTACTCCTGCATTGGCAGGCAGATTCTTTACCGCTGAGCACCAGAGAAGCCCGATAATCAAGTTAGCTAGGTCTAACTGGCATTTTCAGAGGGGACAATTTCAAAGGGATTCTCTTCAGGAAACTGGAAGGCGCAGAATTCAGGCTTTATCTGAGTTTTCTATCCTAGGCTCTGCGGGGCTCTTCACCTGGAGTGCAAGGCCCATCCCTCCTCTGGAATACCTCTCAAGCATCTGGAAGGGACCATGCTCACCCTAGAGTTGAATGAGAGGAAATCCATTCAACGCCTCTCTCCATCCTTTTAGCAAATCAGCTTTTCTACCTCTCACCCTTTCCTAGAGGAAATCCAGGAATCTAGGAAATCTAGGAAATCCTAGAGGAAAAAAAAATCTTTCTTTTTCTTCTAAGGTGAAGATAAGAATCTGTCTTTTCACAGTGGAGGGAGCAGGTTATATGCAGCAAGACAAAAGTGTAATTTCATAGGCTTAAGATTTGAAGTTGATAAGTCTTCAGGAAGAAAGGGGATACTGGTCATCTATGAGAGTAGGAGCAAGTGAGTATATGTGAGAGACAGAGAGAGGCCAGTCTCGATTCTTCCAAATTAATTCCATTTTTTTTTCCTCACAGAGCAATAAGCAAAGGCAGCTTCATTTAGAAAGTTCATTACACCTTTATTACCTTAAAATTGCCCAACATACACCAACAACAATAACGGAAATATTGGAAGTGGAAACATCCACTGTGTTTCTCTTAAGGTTAGTAGTGTCCATTGCCAAATTCACCCTTGCTTCATTAAGGTTATAAGGTTTAGCTTCTGGCTTTGCTAAACAAAATTAAGAGGAAAAGAAAGAAAAACATCAAGAATACTAAAGACGTTTTGGAAAATGTGTCCTGAAATGAGAACGTGAAGACGATAGATCAGAGTATCAGAGGTTACTAGGATTTCACTCTTATCAATATTTTTTAAAAAGCAGACTGCAAACCACCTGCATGGTTCTCTACCACTAATACAAACAACATAATGTGGGAGCCGTCAAGGAAGGCTCAAGAAGTAACTCTTCAGTCATCAGTGTCATTGAATTGCTAACATTACTGCCAAGAATGAAGGCCTTGGTCTACTCCTCAGTGCTCACCTTTAGAATTTGCTCCCTTCTTCTCCTGACAAGTCCTTTTATATTCAAGGCTATAGCTTTGAATGCAGGTTAAATTTTCTCAATTACTTGCTTTGTATGGGATTAAATGAAGGGGAAAGAGTCTGGTTGAAGCGTCTGATAAAAAGCCTGTGAGTTCATAAAGTGCTGTTGTACTTACCTGTGACATTCTTGTGGAAGGAGAAAGTCAGTTGTGCACACACACATATACATATACATATTAATATATATTCATTACTGAACCACTTTGCTGTACACTTGTAATTACCACATTGTGTATCAACTACATGTCAATGAAAAAAGAGGAAAGGGAAAGGGGAGAACATTTTAACAAGGAAAAATCAGTAAGACTTAATGAAAGACCAGATATGAGGATAAATGTATAAAGGTATACAAAATCTAGGTATCAATTAGACTAGATCAGATATTGAAAGATGAAACACAAAACCCTTGCTTTCTTTCAATTTTCCTTTACTCAGAACACCTTTAAAAATTAGGGGTTAAACAAATTAGAGATTAAATTGAAGTGTGATCTAAACAAAATCTGATCTGAGGACTCAAAGGATTCTGAGCTTTCAGCCAGTCATCTAGTATTTTTAAGTGCCTTGTATGCATAGATCTGAATTGCCTTTGCCCACCTCTACCTCCCCCTGTACTACCATGAAACTGAAAAAAATGCTATTGACTGATTGACTAAGAGCTCTGAATTCATTTTGGTGGAAAAACACTATTCAAAGTTAATTGTAGCTATTGAATGGACTAGCCAACATGTTGATCTACTGCAATTTTCATTTACAATCTAATTGTTTTGGCATTACCTCGTTTACAGCCATAGACCATCTCAACCTTGCAAATGTGTTCATTACATTTCCTCATTTCTAAGGGCAGAAAGTGAGTGTGTCTACAAAGCTCATGAATATTAATACATGGGATCATACTTCTCCCCCTGAATGCCTCTCGCCCTGTAACTATCACTGAACTGCTAATGGGGACACGTACCAATGTGTAATTACTTTTTGTTTTTAAAAGAAAAGCTACCAATTCAGGTGTCTACGCTAGAAGCAACAACCTAAATTATACTTTAGGCTTCTATCACATAGCACCACACATTTATGCAAACAACAAGCTCGAGCTTGCATTTAATAACTCCAAATGAGTTGCCTGGCACCTTTAGATAGGAAATTGGCATGTAAAAGACTCCAAGGACAGAGGAAGGGAAAAACTGTCTATAGATTTTTTTTTCCTCTTCCTCCTTCCTTTCCAGAATAAATGATGGCCTTTTATTTGACTCACTCACCAGTACCACTGCTGCAATAATAAGCTTGTCATTTGTCCTTGAAATGTGTACCCAACCCAGTGATGCTGTTCAGACCAAGGATGAGTCAAAATAGCCTGGAAAGAAATTAGACAATCCCCACTTGCAGTTCTGATACCAACTTCTAAAGCTTCTAAGAGCCCAGGCTGCTGTTTTCAGGAACATGTATCCCTTTGTAATATTTCTAGAAATATCACTCATATTGGCTAGAAAATATGCACATGCTTCTATCTCCTGCCCTACATCCTGCTCTACACACTGGTCTCCAAACACAATTTGTAGAAAGAGATTTGGTTACAATGGGAACTATACAAACACCACATTTGCAAAAAACTTAGAAGGGCTTCCCTCGTAGCTGAAAAGGTAAAGAATCTGCCTGCAATGCAGAAGACCTGGGGTCGAACCCCGGGTCGGGAAGATCCTCTGGAAAAGGAAGTAGCTACCCACTCCAGTATCCTTGCCTGAAGAATTCCATGGACAGAGGAGCCTGGTGGGCTACAATCCATGGGGTCACAAAGAATCAGACACAACTGAGCAAATAACACTTTCACTAAGCAGGAAGGTGTTTGCTCTGCTTGCTTTTGCTGAGAAAAGACACATCTACCAAAAGACAAAGTCTCAACCACTGAGACATCTCCTCAGTGGCCACTAGAGCAAGAAAGCACAGTGCATGCTGGGATCTTCCCTCCCGATAAGTGGAGCCGGGATGCTCTCCTGGGTTGAACCATTAGAAGAATGAAATTACTTGTAAAACATCACTTATTCTGTAAGTATAATGGGTCCCCAGTAAGCAGATCTTGCTGATTCTTTTCCTGCCCCACACTTGCACACTTTTGCAGTCTCTCTCCTTCCAGCCCCTTTCCACAAAATCCTCAGCTGGTTTTCAATAAGCTAAATGCTTTTGCACCAGGCTTACAAGCATGCCTGCTGTGGGCAGAGTCACTCCCCAAGTCATTACCTAGGCCATAACATATTAGGAGAATTCATATGTAAGAACAGCACACTCATCCCAGAAGTTTGTCAGCTAGTTAGTTCTCAGACTTTTTTTCCCATCATGACATGCCTGACAGAAAATGTCCACACATCTGTCACATCCTCGTCAGTGACAGTTGTCTGCTCCCCACTGCTTAAATCAGTTAGGATGCCAGCCAGGAACTTTGTGCAATTAATATCTGCTAGCTAGCTCTACCCTTTCTTTCTCACTGACTCAGGAGACCACCAGTGGAAAAGGACAAATAACATCAGAGTATGGTGAACCAGAGTAAGTAAACGTATATCCATTATAAACATGGCCACCTTAAATAAACATTAGCAAGTATGGCTACACAAGAAGGATTGGCGCAGAAGGGGGAGGAGATATAAAGGTACAGATGCTTGCTTCAGAAAATCTCAATGAGAAAGAAAAAGGAAATTTATTTATATTGTTAAAGAGAAAAGAATTCCGATGTTTCTTAAAGACACTAAGGAAGACTATTCCAGAAGGGACCACTGTAATAAGGGTCTTGCAGGGAAGGAGAGACCAGCTCAGTTTCGAACACAACAAGCAAAAGTGGGGATTTATAGCTGTCAGCTCCCAAGTGGCACTTGCCACGGGCACTTGCCGTCTACCTCTACAAAGATTAAATCCTGTGCTTCTGCAGCAGCTGGTGTTCAACACCCCCTGAAAGGAGTTCAGAGTTTAGAGAAGAAATGAGGCATTCTGTGCTCGGGGGGAAAACTGGCAAGACAGATCTTCGGATAATTAGATGTTTTCAGGAGTCAATCTTATGAGCCCAAATTCTTGTGCCTCCTCTTATCTGCAAAGCACTAAAATCCTTCGTGGTAACGCCTGTCCCTTGTGACCAGCAAGCTTCACAAGACCACCAGAAATCTTCTGGAAAAATATGTACTTGATTGCGTGTATTTTCCCTTGGCCCAAAATCACATATAATCACATGTATACTGACCTCCCCACACCCACCTCTTTGGGGCAGTTGCTCAGAGATACCTGAGGTGCTGTCTCCAGGTTGCAATCCTCATTTTAATCCCAATAAAACTTTACTTGCAGCTCTCACACTGTGCTGTTTTTTATGTCAACATAGCCAAGGAGCAGCATGGGTAACAGTGAAAGAAAATTACCAAGAGGAAACTTCAGAGATGGGGAAGATTTAGACTAAAATCAACTTGACAAGAGTCTTGCTGAAGGCAGGCTGGGGTGGTCAGACATCACCTGGGGAATGGTGGAGGATAAAGACAATAATCAAACATCAAGGGTGAGTGAATATCAAGGGAGGGAGATTCTGATGAAATGGATGTAGCAGGATTCTTGTTCTTGAGGACAAAGCCCAAGGGTGAGAGTCTGACTAAAGTTTGATGAAAGTCTCTGTCAATAACCACCCCTGCCCACCCAGAAAGATTCTTTCTGAAACTCTTTTCCATTTAAAACTTAGAAAGCTTTGTTCTTTGCTTTATTATAAGTTGCTTTATTTTGAAATAAAAATAGGAACAAATAAAAATGTTGGGCTGAAGCTCAACTGTGCAGGGAAGTATTTTTATCACCTATGAATGCTTTGTATTGGACACCCACACTCCCCTTTCCTGAAACTTGGCCCTGAAAAGCTGACAATAGGAGCTCAGCTGTGGCAGTCAAGGAGTTAATGGTACCCTTCTAGGCTAGCCCTCAGAACAGTACACTTAATCAGTCAACTATTTTTCCTGCTTCTACCCGATGCACTAACGGTATCACACACATGTTTCAACTTACTCCACATTGAGTTAACTACTGCAAATGCATCACAACAAAGGGATTTTGTATGAAAATATTTGAGAACTACTTAAAGTAACTGCAAACATATGCATGCTTTTTTGTTGCATTTTCTCCCATTGTTACCCAGGGCCATATCGGGTATGATTTTTTTTCTCCATTGTTTTCCTACTTCGGTTGAGCATTAGAGATAAATTTTTATTGCATTTTGATCTCTTCCTCATCTCGAAACAGAATGGTATTCAGCAGCTCACACTGACAATAACAATGCTTCTCAAAGTATGATCTGTGGAAATGTATGTGGTAAACTTGACATTTTGCACGTATCCATAGTGATTCAGTCTTTAAGACTTTGCCTTCCAAAGCAGGGGCTCTGGGTTTGATCCCTGGTCAGGAGGCTAAGATACCACATGCTTCATGGCCAAAAAACTAAAAATAAAACAGAAGCAATGTTGTAACAAATTCAATAAAGACTTTAAAAATGACCCACATCCAAAAAAAAAAAAACTTGATTTAGAATAATGAGGCGATTTCCCTGATCTCAGATTAGCATAGACTAACACAGTTTTGCTCATGTACATACTATAAATTATATCTTAGTCTTAAGTAAATCCACTTATAGGATTTACTCATTTAGATTTATTTCACTACAACAAAAAATTTTCCTTTTAATACAAAATCTGTACCTAACATGTATTTCAAATATGATAGTTTGGCAAATTTAAGAGGTGTTCGGAACAACATTTATACACATGTTCTATCAAAGTAGTCTATTTTCCCTTTTATTCTGTTGATTTCTTTATCACCAATATTTCTCTATAGCTTAGAAAATTAACTTCTTTTCTCATTTTTCCTTTACTTCATTCTCTCTAACTCAGAGTCTGGTTATCACTGTTTGTTCGTGTATTTTCTACCTTTATGATCTCAAATCAGATCCCAAGTTTCTTGAAATATAATTTGCTAGTGAATTCTCTGGGAAGCAGACACTGAGAAGTTAAGGGAACAAAGGGTTTATTGGAAGAGTTAATAAGTTGTCTCTGACTCTTGGTGACCCCATAGACTGTAGCCTGCCAGACTCCTCTGTCCATGGAATTCTCCAGCCAAGAATACTGGAGTAGGTTGCCATTCTCTTCTCCAGGGGATCTTCCTGACCCAGGGATCAAACCCAGGTCTCTCACACTGGAGGCAGATTCTTTACCATCTGAGCCACCAGGGAAGTCCTTATTGGAGAGTAGTCTCCATGAAAGTAAAGAGGAAAGCTTGGACAGGAGAAGTCATCAGACAGTAACAGGGACCTGATAAAACATCTCTCTGCTCAACAAGAAAGAAAGATTGCCCACTAGGGGAGTGCCACTTGGGTGGAAATGGTTAGGGCCTTGGATCACCATCTTGTTGGTTAACTACAGGTTTTCCCAACTGCAGAACCCCAGGGCAAAGCTGTAGTGGGTGCCCAAGGAGTCACGGCTAGAAGTGATCATTAACCACACTTCTCACAGCTGGGCATTGACTCCTTTCTTGAGGTGGGGATCTGAGTGGTCCCTTTCTGTATCTGGAATTCCACCTTACTTTAAAGAAATGACAAATGATCAGATGCAGTATTTTGAAAAGCCAAGGGAAATTTTGAGACTAATAGAGTTAAATGTGCATCAAAATACATAGATTTATCCACTGAACTATAATTATTTAACTTTCTAACACCATACACATGTTTACACACACACACACTTGGCTTGTTAATATTTGTAATCATGCTTTCTTCACATAAGCATTTAAAAATATACAGTGTTAGAAATCCAATAGATGAGGCATGGCATGACCCAAAATGAATGGAGAAAGAAAAATACAGCTCTTTTCTCAAGAATTAGTTTTATTTTCAAAGGAGCCTTGGAGTCTGTGTATATATAAAGTATTAAAATAACATATTGGTATTAGGAAGACAGGCAAATATTCACACCTAGTATTGTGCAGATAAAGGAAATTTAGGAAGTAATTTTTTTTTTTTTTTGGTGTTCAGTTTATCTTAAACCATTTTATAGAAATTGCATATCTATTTTTAAGGATTTGCCTAATCAATAAATTTTTAAATATATAAATCTTAAGAATATTTTCAAAATTATTTGGGATTATTAAAAATGGTTCAGTCTTTTGCACCAGTGTATTATATTTTTTTCTAGGTACTGTGGGGATTGGTGAGCATTAATTATCCATGGACACCAGCTATTAGAGAACACTTATCATAGTTAATAGTAACATCTGCATTAAAACTACATGTGCCTATTAATTAACCCCCTTTGTATGGAATGTTTATGGTGCATGACATTTTCTACTATTTTCCTTGAGATAATATGAAAGTTAATGAAAACTGCACATGTGCATCAGGAAGAGAATGGAGCCTTTGTCCTAATCTTATTAAGTTTCTCCAGATGTGATAATATTGTCCTGTCTCCAAATGGCTTTTTTTGTTATCACTTTAAAGTAATAATATTTAAAATTAGAAAACAAAGTAACACTAGCAAAGAACTTCCTGAACTTGCATTTATTTTTTATTTTCCTTAATAATCTTAAATTTCCTGTGGCTAAAAGAATGTGTGTAATTGCAAAGTCAATACACAGCTGATTATAGATCTAGGGGGCATTTTTCTTGCACATAAACCTGAGTTACAAAGCTCAGAGTATTTTCAAATTCAGAAGAGAGTTAGCTACAGATTCAACAGAGCATCTCCTAACCCATTTTAAAACATCATCTGCTGAAGTCCAATTATGTCTCTGTTCAGCAATACATGAACTGTGAACTTCCTGATGTTCAAGCTGGTTTTAGAAAAGGCAGAGGAACCAGAGATCAAATTGCCAACATCCGCTGGATCATGAAAAAAGCAAGAGAGTTCCAGAAAAGCATCTATTTCTGCTTTTTTGACTATGCCAAAGCCTTTGACTGTGTGGATCACAATAAACTGTGGAAAATTCTGAAAGAGATGGGAATACCAGATCACCTGACCTGCCTCTTGAGAAATCTGTATGCAGGTCAGGAAGCAACAGTTAGAACTGGACATGGAACAACAGACTGGTTCCAAATAGGAAAAGGAGTACGTCAAGGCTGTATACTGTCACCCTGCTTATTTAACTTATATGCAGAGTACATCATGAGAAATGCTGGACTGGAAGAAACACAAGCTGGAATCAAGATTGCCGGGAGAAATCAATAACCTCAGATATGCAGATGACACCACCCCTATGGCAGAAAGTGAAGAGGAACTAAAAAGCCTCTTGATGAAAGTGACAGTGGAGAGTGAAAAAGTGGGCTTAAAGCTCAACATTCAGAAAATGAAGATCATGGCATCCGGTCCCATCACTTCATGGGAAATAGATGGGAAAACAGTGGAAACAGTGTCAGACTTTATTTTTCTGGGCTCCAAAATCACTGCAGATGGTGACTGCAGCCATGAAATTAAAAGACACTTACTCCTTGGAAGGAAAGTTGTGACCAAGCTAGATAGCATATTCAAAAGCAGAGACATTACTTTGCCAACAAAGGTCCGTCTAGTCAAGGCTATGGTTTTCCCTGTGGTCATGTATGGATGTGAGCGTTGGACTGTGAAGAAGGCTGAGCGCCGAAGAATTGATGCTTTTGAACTGTGGTGTTGGAGAAGACTCTTGAGAGTCCCTTGGACTGCAAGGAGATCCAACCAGTCCATTCTGAAGGAGATCAGCCCTGGGATTTCTTTGGAAGGAATGAAGCTAAAGCTGAAACTCCAGTACTTTGGCCACCTCATGCGAAGAGTTGACTCATTGAAAAAGACTCTGATGCTGGGAGGGATTGGGGGCAGGAGGAGAAGGGGACATCAGAGGATGAGATGGCTGGATGGCATCACTGACTCAGTGGACGTGAGTCTCAGTGAACTGCAGGAGTTGATGATGGACAGGGAGGCCTGGCGTGCTGCGATTCATGGGGTCGCAAAGAGTCGGACACGACTGAGCGACTGAACTGAACTGAACTGAATATGTTGAATGTTTTCACATACACACCACATACATACACTGTCCCACTGAATTAGCTATTTATTCAACACATATTTATTAAGCACCTTCTGTACTAAGCAGTAGGAATACAACAATGAGCAAAACAAGCATATTTATTTTCTGTGTGGATGTTTCAGTGAAGTGGGGGAGACTGATATAATTCCATCTGTCATCAACTGCTGTAAAACAAACTACCCCAAAGCATTTATTATCGTACTCACTCATTAGTATGCAGGTCAGCTGGGGCAACTTGGCTCCACATGCATCCCATTTCTTTGGGACCAGCAAAGAAGACCAAGCACATGTTCTTCTGAAGGCAATGGCAGGGCTACAAGAGAAGAAGACCCACCCTACAAGCACAGTTCAGATCTTGGCTCATGTCATATCCACTGACATCCTATTTGCCGAATCCAGTTACACGGCCAAACCTAGAACCAATGAGGTGGGAAGTACACCCTGCCCACAATGGGATTTTGTTGTTTAGTCACTAAGTCAAGTCCAACCCTTTGTGACCCCACGGACTGTAGCATGCCAGGCTTCCCTGTCCTTCTCCATCTCCCAGACTTTGCTCAAACTCATGTCCATTGAAACGGTGATGCCATCCAACCATCTCATCCTGTCATTCCTTCCCCTCCTGCCCTCACTCTTTCCCAGCATCAGTCTTCAGCATCAGTCCTTCCAATGAATATTGAGGGTTGATTTCCTTTAGGATTGACTGTTTTGATCTCCTTGCTGTCCAAGGGACTCTCAAGAGTTTCCTCCAGCACCACAGTTCAAAAACATCAATTTTTCAGCACTCAGCCTTCTTTATGGTCCAACTCTCACATCTGTACATAACTGCTGGCAAAAACATAGCTTTGACTAGCTTTGACTATCTGGACATTTGTAAGCAAAATGATGTCTCTGCTTTTGAATATTCTGTCTAGGTTTGTCATCCTTTTCTTCCAAGGAGCAAGTGTCTTTTAATTTCATGGCTACAGTCACCATCCACACTGATTTTGGAGCCCCAGGAAAGAATATCTGTCATTGTTAACACTGTTTCCCCATCTGCTTGCCATAAAGTGATGGGAAGAGTTGCCATGATCTTAGTTTTCTGAATGCTGAATTTTAAACCAGCTTTTCACTCTCCTCTTTCACTCTCAGCAAGAGGCTCTTTAGTTCCTCTTCACTTTCTGCCATTAGAGAGGTATCATCTGCGTATCTGAAGTTGTTGATATCAACAGTGGGATGGCAAGGGAAATAAACACTTGCTTAACAATCATCCAAATTATCACAAGAATTAATCACAAATAACTGAATAATATAAAACTCTGGAGTAGGACTTCCCTAGTGTGCCAGTGGCTAAGAATCTGCTTTCTAAGACAAGGTCTGGTCAGAGAACTAAGATCCCACATGCCATGAGGCAACTAAGCCCATGCACCGAAACTGCTGAGCCCACGCACCACAACTAGAGACTTGACATGCCCCAGCGGAAGATTCCACCTGATGCGACTAAGACCCAGTGCAGCCAGGTAAAAATAAAATAAAAACATTTACAAGTAAATCAATAAACTCTGGAGTACCACCGCAGAAGGCTGAGTGTGCTTGGTCATAGGAAAGCTGGATCCCATCTGGGGGTCAAGAAGACTTCTCTGCAGACAAAAGGAAATGAGATGAACTAAGGGCTGAAGGATGGGTCAAAAGTAACAAGGTAAAAAGAAGATATGAAGAATCATCTAATCAGACAAACACAAATATCATATGATATCAAGTACAAATGAACCTATTTGCAAAACAGAAATAGACTCACATAGTAAACAAATTCATGATTACCAAACTGGGAGGTAGAAGGGGGATAAATTGGAAGATTGTATTTGATATATATACACTACTATATATAACATAGATAACTAATAAAAACCTACTGTATAGCACGGGGAATTCTACTCGATATTGTGTAATGACCTATTTGGGAAAAGAGTATTAAAAAAAGTGAATATATGTAAATGTACAACTGGTTCACTTTCCTGTACACTTGAAACTAATAAAACATTGTAAATCAACTATATGCCAATAAAAGTTTTTTTAAAGAAGTGGCAAAGAAAAAAAGAATCATCCAAGCAGGGAAACGGTATGCAGGCAGCATGGCTATTTCAAGGAACTGGTTCAGGGACTCTGAGAATGTTGTTCAGAGAGTAAGAAGGAGATGCATGATGAACCTGCAGGGGTGAGTAAAGGCCTTGCAAACTGTGTTCAGGATTTCATTTCTACCTTCAGACCCGATGGCAAGCACTGGAGGGGTTTAAGTGAGAGAGAAGTAATCAAATTCAGTTTTGGAAGTTAGTCCTGTTGCAACGAACTGAACGGTCGAGAGTGGACTTAAACAAATGAAAGTCATTAGCAGATAGACGGTAATCAACCTCACTGGCATAGTCCACTTTTATAAACAGTTTATTGCAACATAGCCGTGCTCATTCATTTAAAGATTGTCTAGGGCTGCTTTTATGCTATAATGCAGGGTTGAGTAGTTATGACAAAGGCCATATATCCCATGAATACTGAAATATTTACTACCTGACACTTTACCGAAAATGTTGGCCTGCATAGTTGAGAGAGCTTTAACAAGAAATCACAGAGAAAGGGGACAAAGAACATAGGACATAACCTGATAGAGAAGAAAATGACAGGATGAGGAAAATGAGGACCAGAAGAAAAAACTGAGGACCCTAATGTGTTTGACAGTTGTTAGCTCCATTTCACAGATTCAGAAACATAAGTTCTGAGAGTGTGATAGACTGCAACATATAGCCACAAATTCCTCCCCTTCTTATAAGCATGTGCCTTTGCCATGTGATGTGGCTGCATCTCCCATCAAAGAGAGTACAGTTCTCCATGGCCTTGGTTCTAGGTGGTCCTGGTGACCAATATGGAGCAGTAAAATGTGGCAGAAGTGACTTTGCAGGAGTTCCAAATCTTGGCTTCAAGAGGCCTTACAATTTCTACTTTCATTCTCCTGTCCTGAGACTACATAAGAGGAGGCCTGGACCACAGGAGTCCACATGGAGACAAGCCCAGCCAACAGCCAGCAATAACCACCAGCCATGCCAGTGAGGCTATGGGATGACCCAGACTCAGGAGGTATCCAGCTGACTACTGTCACCTGAGTGGATCCAAGCAAGCCCAGCAGAAGGGCCACTCAGCTAAGGTCAGTGCAAATAGCCAGCCCATAAAACCGCTCAGTGCTGCGATAGTCTCTTAATCGGCAAAGGACAACTAAAACAGAGACATTAAGTGACTTTCTTGAGATCTCAAGAAACCATACAGCTATTAAGTAGCAAAGGCTAGGATTCAAACCTGGTCTAGGACACCAAGTCCATAATGTTATCTGTTCGTGTTTAAACATGACAAGTAACAACAAATGTGATATTGGATATTCTGTCTTCCTGATGGTCTGTCTATAGACACTGACTTGGCTGATTCTAGAGTTGGATAGTTTATTGTTATTTAAAGGAGTGTGGGAATCCTCTCTTCTATAAGTGGAAGATGCAGAATTTAGAAATATTGTGCTAGTTTGCTAAGTGTCTGAAAATTTAATTACATGAAACTTTATTAGTTGTTTTTCTTTTTCTTTTTTTGGTTCTCATCTTACTCTAGAAAGCATTTGAGTCATCCCTCCCCCATCAGATTTATTGTTTTGATTTAGATTATCCTGATTAGATTGCAAACAATATTCCTGGGAGGAAAGTTAGTAGTCATTAACTCTGCAGGGTCTAAGTTTGCTTATGAATGGTTTCCTACAAGGTGAAGCATAGAATACCCAAGTCTTAAACATCAATACAATGAAGGTAAACAAGGACAGTCATTGCCTGAACACGGTTTAAGAGCGACTGAGAGACAGAGATACCCACTGGGTAACAGTAGGCAGAGGTGATATAAAATGACTAGGCAACTGAAGGTTAAGAATTAAGAGTCAGGAGAGAAGAAACTTGGAAGGGCTGAAACCTTCTATCTTAGCTAAGTCAAAGGGCAGCTATTTAATTCTGAGAAGAAAAAAAAATCAAAAGGAGTTAAGGAAGAATGAGCAAAGGCTCATCCAGCAGGCTAGAAGAACTCAGGTCCATGCAGAGTCACTTTTGGTACAAATAGTGGAGAAAGTGATCCTCACTGTACTCTATTTACTCCATCTTCCAACCCCTGACTCCTTCCCTGTCTCCACTCCTACCCCCTTCAGTGCATCCCTACCTGAAACATCACCTGTCCTAGAACTAGCTCTCTTTTTCCTGTTGTCCACCAAAACCCCCTCTCAGGAAAACAGCTCTTGGTTATTTGTGTACTGCTGCTGCTAAGTTGCTTCAGTTGTGTCCGACTCTGTGCGACCCCATAGACGGCAGCCCACCAGGCTTCCCCGTCCCTGGGATTCTCCAGGCAAGAACCCTGGAGTGGGTTGCCATTTCCTTCTCCAATACATAAAAGTGAAAAGTGAAAGTGAAGTCGCTCAGTCGTGTCAACTCTTAGCAACCCCATGGACTGCGGCCCACCAGGGTCCTCCGTCCATGGGATTTTCCAGGCAAGAGTACTGGAGTGGGGTGCCATTGCCTTCTCTGATTTGTATACTAACAAGCTTAAATGAGGGCTTCCCAGGTGGCTCTAGTGGTAAGGAACTCTCCTGCCGATGCAGGAGACTTAAGAGAAGCAAGTTCAATCCCTGAGTCAGGAAGATCCCCTGGAGGAGGGCATGGCAACCCACTCCAGAGTTCTTGCCTGGAGAATCCCAAGGACAGAGGAGCCTGGCGGGCTACAGTCCAGAGGGTCACAAAGAGTCGGACACAACTGAAGCAACTGAGCATGAGCTTAAATGAACATGACTATTTATTCCAGAGAAATGACATCTGAGGTCCCATTATAGGAGGAAGATGGTATGTTAGAGGAATTTGCAGGAACAGTGAACACACTGCAGAAGCTCTTCCTGTAGCTAGAGAAGGTAATGACTGTTCACAGCAGGTCTGGCTTGTACATTGAGGCCAATATATTTAGGAATAACAGTCTCGGTAATCAAAGAAATCAGTCAATGAGAGTGATATGGCAGGCTGGGCATTTGGTAAGATTGTCCTCTTTATCCAGGTGAAGATAGGGTTTAAAGAAACCCACTTGGACAAAGGAGCCAAAATAATGTTATGTGCCTTGTAGCAAATGAAACAAATGGTTGGGAATAAACTTGGGGATACTGAGATAAAGATGACCAAATCTGGGACTTTTCTGGTGGTCCAGTGGTTAGGAATCCTCCTGCCAATGCAGAAGATATGGGTTTGATGGGTCAGGGAACAAAGATCCCACATGCAGCAGGGCAACTAATCTTGCATGCAGCAACTACTGAGTCTATGTGCCACAATTTGAGAGAAGTCCGTGTGCCACAATGATGACCCAAGGCAGCCAAAGAAATAAGCAAGTATTTTTTTTTTAAAGAGTACCAAAACTATAGCTGTAAGTATAAACTAAGCACAGAGGAAACGAGATGGGGTTAAAAATGATGTAAAAAATAACAGATAGAAGGATGATCATGAAGGGCAAAGGGCATAATTCAGGGAGCAATTGAGTTACACCCATCAGACTAGCTAAAATCAAGACTAACAACATCACATACTGGCAGTGATGGGAGCCAATGCAATTCACAGACATTGCTGATGAGGCTGTCAAATGGCACAACCAATTTGAAGAGCTATTTGGCAGTTTCTTTGAGGTTAAACATTCATCTACCCTGTGACTCAGCAATTCCCTTCCTAGGTATTTACCCAAGAGAAATGAAAACATATGTTCTCCAAAAGACGTGTATAAGAATGTTTAGAGCAGCCCTATTCATAATAGCCCCAAACTGGAAACAGCCCAAATGTCCATCAACAGGAGGATGGATAAATAAACTGTGGTGTATTCAAACTATAAAGCTAATCCTCAGTAGTAAAAAGAATGAGCAACTAATACATGCAACAACATTGATAAATATAAAAAATATTATGTTAAGCCAAGCATTGGCAAACTAGGGTCCACAGGCCAAATCTAGTCCACCATCTGTTTTTATAACTAAGTGTTATTGGAGCACAGCCGCACCCATTCATGTCTGACTGTCTATGACCCTTTGGTGCTATAGCAGCAGAGTAGTTGAGACAGAGACCAAGTGGCACACAAAGCCAAGAGTGTTTACTGTATGATTCTTTGTTTTTAATAAGTATTTTAAAAGTTAAAATGCAATCCTTGCATTAAGTGAAAAAAGCCCAGGACAAAAGAATCCGTGCTTGTGCTCAGTCACTCTGTCTGCCTCTTTGTAACCCTAGGAATTATAGCCCACCAGGCTCCTCTTTCCATGGACTTTTCCAAGCAAGAATACTGGAGTGGGTTACCATTTCCTTCTCCAGGGGATCTTCCCGACCCAGGGATCGAACCTGTGTCTCCTGCATTGGCAGGCAGATTCTTTACCACTGCAGTACCTGGGAAGCCCCAAAGAATGCATAAAATGTGTAATTCCATGTATAGAAATGTGACCATGAAGATGGGGAGGAGGAGGGAAGAATGGACTGAAAAGGGGCACAAAGAACTTTTTTAAATTAATTGTTTTTGGAGTATAGTTGCTTTGCAGTGTTGTGTTGGTTTCTACTGTATAGCAAAATGAATCAGCCATACAGACACATTTATCCCCTCCCTTTTGGACCTCCAATTCAGGTCACCACAGGGCATTAAGTAGAGTTACTGTGCTTACAGTATTCATTAGTTATCTATTTTATACATAATATCAATAGTATATATGATGCTGATCCCAATCTTCCAATTCCTCTCCCACTTTCTCCCTTGGCATCCATATACTTGTTCTCATGTCACATAAAACTTTTTGAAATGATGAAAATGTTCTGTATCTTGTTTAGTGTGGCAGTTACAAATCTGTAAACAATGATCAAAATCCATCTAAGAAAACACCTAAGATATGGGAATTTTATAAAGAGTTTTTCTTTGGAAAAAATTTGGAAATATACCACTAAGAGAACCTTATCTTAGGGGAAAAGAATTATAGAAGTACAATTTACTTAATTCTAAGAAAGTTAATTTGGAAATTAAGGAAAAAAAAAAAAGATTGGGTTACAAAAATAATCCCCTCCACAAAATTGAGATAGTGAGAGAAACACCTGATAAGAAATTCAGAGGTCCAGGAGTTCTGGTTTCCAAGAAGAAAGCTTCCACTACTTTGTCACGTGACTTCTGCTGCGGCCCTGACCTCTGCAGGCTTCACTGTGTTTACCTTCAAGCTGCAGGTGCTGGAACTGGCAGTCACTGAGGTCCCTGCCAGCTCCATCTTTCTGCGTTTACTTTTTAAATTTTTATTGGAGTATAGTTGCTTTATAATGTTGTGTTAGTTTCCACTATACAGCAAAGTGAATCAGCTCTATGTATACACACATCCTCTCTTTTTTGGATTTCCTTCCCAGTTAGGTAACCACAGAGCATTGAGTATAGTCCCCTGTGCTATGCAGTATGTTCTATTAGTTATCTATTTTATATATAGCATTAATAGTGTATAGCGGCATCCCTGTGGCTCAGTGGTAAAGAATCTGCCTGCAATGCAGGAGACACAGGATTGACCCCTGGGGAAGATTCCCTGGAGAAGAAAATGGCAACCCACTCCAGTATTCTTGCCTAGGAAATCCTGTAGACAGAGGAGCCTGTAGCAACCATCCATGGGGTCAGAAAGAGTCAGACATGACTTAACAACTAAACCACATCACCAATAGCATATGTACGCAATCCCAACCTTCCATTACATCCCATCCCCACCCTTTCCCCCGGAATGTTTGTTTGCTACATCTGTGTCTCTCTTTCTGCTTGTAAATCAGATTGCCTATGCCAATTTTTTTTTAGATTCCACACATACATATGACATTTGTTAAGATATGAAATTTGTTTTTCTCCTTCTGACTTACTTCACTTCATGTGACAGTCTCTAAGGTGATCCACGTCTCTAATGTTTATGTTCACGCTGCCAACCATCAGACACTCCTCTCCTGTAGCAAGTGGCACATCCCACACCCCCACACCAAGTTCTTTGCCTTCATTATCCAGCCAGTCATGGAAGCTTGCCGTTCCCTTTGCCAGCCTGATGTCTAGCTTTTGGTTCCAGGTAGGCAAGAATCTAGGATAGAGTTTCAAACAGGACTGTTTGAGGCAAAGTAAGATCTGATTAACTAGAACTGGTGATGAAGACAAGCACTGTCTTTTGACAGCATCAACACAGACAGTGTCAAGGAACATGCTATTTCTACCTTCTTCCCTTGACCCAAAACCATAGAAGGGAGACACATTCTCTAATGTGTTTACTCATAATTCTGTTGTGTAGAAAGCAAAATGGGTCAGTCATGAAGGGGAATCGGGGACACAAGATGTCATACAGCGGATCCGTACTAGTAGCACGCCATTGGGTTCAGTCTCTCTCAACCCCCTCCCTCAAAAAATACCATGTGGCCACAGCTGGGGGAGTCGGCATCAACGTATAAACTAGAAAACCTTGTCTGGCTTATTGACTAGAAGAATCGAGTTAAATTAGGCTGCACCTTTTTTATCAAGTATAGGGTGTAATACATGAGATCTGTCTCATGGAATTTAGAATCTTTTTGGTATAACTGGCCCCAGTTTTACTGCACAGATGGATCATTCCAACAACATCCAGATTCAAGAAGCCGACACCTTATTTCTCCCCCATGTAGTGGCAAAATGCTCTTAACATTTACCCTCTCTATTCATTCCCCCAATCTGAAAAACAGTAACAATTACCATGCATCGGGTTAGACACCATCCCTGCCATCAGGGAAGTCATATCCTGGTGACTTGACTCATTGGTAATTTCACAAGCAAGGTGACCCACCAGTAAAGTAAGGTAGCCTGTGCTTCATTTTCCTGCTAGACACCCCACAGAGGTTATAGCCTTGGCACTAGTGGTAAAGAACCTGCCTGCCAATGCAGGGGACACAAGAGATGCTGGTTTGATCCCTTGGTCAGGAAGATCCCCTGGAGGAGGAAATGGCAACCCACTCCAGTATTGTTGCCTGGAGAATCCCAAGGACAGAGGAGCCTGGCCGGCTACAGTCCATGGAGTCACAAAGAGTCAGACACAACTGAAGCGACTTAACACAGAGACACCCACGGAAAATGATCCAGCTTCACCTATTCCCATGGCCTGTTCTTCACCAGGCTGGTAGCCAGAACCTTACTCACAAGATCTAAGCTCTCTGCTTGTCTCATAGAGAAGATAGAGATTTTTTTTTCATTATTTCTGGGCTTTAAAAAAAATACACTAGTTATCAGATATCTGGGAAGTCTACACCAGGACTTACAGACTCTCAGATATATAAAGGCCAGAAAGATCAGGTAAATCAGTAAAGTGAACCTGGTGTGAGATGACAAATAATAGCTGACCTTGGCTTCAGTGATGAGAATCCAGTACAGAAAAATGGGTAGAGAAGAGACAAAGAAAGTGAATGCCAGCCATTACTCGCTGCTGAGTTGGCTACTGCCATGGGGAGTAAAAATTCCACCTTTCCAAACCTGCTGAATTTTCAATAAAACATGGGCCTATGCAAATAAGATCCTCATTTGTAAATGATAGCAATTAATTAAACTCTGTGCAGCATGCTGTTGTACACACCAAGAAAAGAAAACAAGAGGGCATGAGGCCAAACAAGGGCCACAGGGCTTGTCTTCCACCCCCAATCTAGGAGCATGGAGGGAAATAAGTGTGCTTCAAGAGAGGAAGGGTAAAGAGGGAGGGCAGTGCCAGTTGCCCTGAGCCTGCTTGGGTCCCAGCGACAGGGCTGGAGAATGGAAGGATGCAATTTAGTGGAATGATGAGAACAGAGCTTGCTAAGGCATAGTGCCTGGATGCTGGACTCTTGAATGGAGTCAGGTATATAAGGGACTGAAGGAGCAGCACCAGATGCTTTGTCTCAGGAGCCTCAGGAATGGCTTCGGTGGATGAGCCTGACATGGAAGGAATGAACTTGGTGGTCTAGCCACATGCTTTGAAGGCCACTCCTGGAGAATGACCAAGGCCACTCCCCATTTTCCAAGACCATATAATTCCCAAGTTTCTCACAGAGTATAAGAAGTGGAGAGGCAATTCCTTCAGCCCTTCCCCTGCTATACATAATAACAATTACTGACCTCCCAGGAGTACAGAACCAAGTTGGATTACATTTGATATAGAGAAATAAAGAAACAGACATCTCTTGTACCTCAATTATTATTAAACAGTTCATATGTTGTTGTTTCTTAGTCACAAAGTCATGCCTGACTTTATCTTCATGGCATCTGGTCCCATCACTTCATGGCAAATAGATGGGGAAACAATGGAAACAGTGACAGACTTTATTTTCCTGGGCTCCAAAATCACTGCAGATGGTGACTGCAGCCATGAAATTAAGAAGCGTTTGCTCTTTGGAAGAAAAGCTATGACAAAAGTTTTCAAAAGCAGAGACATCACTTTGCTGACAAAGGTCCATATAGTCAAAGCTATGGTTTTTCTAGTAGCCATGTACAGATGTGAGAGTTGGACCATAAAGAAGGCTGAGCACCAAAGGATTGATACTTTTGAACTGTGGTGTTGAAGAAGACTCTTGAGAGTCCCTTGGACAGCAAGGAGATCAAAGCAGACAATCCTAAAGGAAATCAACCCTCAATGTTCATTTGCAGGACTGATGCTGAAGCAGAGGCTCCAATACTTTGGCCACCTGATGTGAAGAACCAACTCACTGGTAGAGACCGTGATGCTGGGAAAGATTGAAGGTAGGAGAAGAGGTCAACAGAGGATGAGATGGTTGGATAACATTGCCGACTCAATAGACATGAGTTTGAGCAAGCTCTGGGAGATGGTGAAGGACAGGGAAGCCTGGCATGCATCAGTCCATGGGTCCCAAAGAGTTGGACACAACTGAGTGACTGAAAACAAGACTATAACCAGCAAGGCTCCCCTGTCCATGGGATTTCCCAGGCAAGAATACTGGAGTGGGTTACCAGTTCCTTCTCCAGGGGATCCAAGGCCAAACTATACTACAGCAATAGATAGTACCATGAGATGCTTATTAGCATCTTAGCCATCACTTTGATTATATGACATTTCATGACATTTTTATAAACCATTTGCATAAATACATTGTTGCTTGAAATGTGGAGAACTTTGAAATGGAAATACAATAAAAAGTGGAACAAATGGATAACTATAATATAAATGTCATCATCTAGATAAAATCTCTCAAAACACGAGGTCTATAGAGGAAAAAATAATAAAATGGGTATTTGGTGATGAAAAAGCCAGGAGCCATTGTTCTGACTCAATCATGGTTATATCATTATAGAAGCAGAGTCTAAGGTTCCATGAAATAAAGTGCCAGTTAATGGGTGGTGAAGCCAGGAGGTAAGTCCAAGTAATGACTCCAGCTACAGCTCTTTACTTCCTGCAACTGTGCAATTGTTTTTCCTTTTTTTTTGTTCTGTTGTGTGGCTTTTTTTTTTTTCATTTTTTTCTAAAAAGAATGTGAACATCCAAGTATCTGCTTCCTCACACTCTGAGACGTGCTAAGGACACTCTTCATTAGGAATGTCCCAAAACTCAGCACAACTGGACTGTAGCCCCTAAAGTGATGACCTGTAAGCAAGAGTGGTCAAGATTAATAGCCAATTCATACAAAAACTGGTCTTGCCAGACATTCTGGGTCCAATACACCTAGCAGATGCATTTCCCAGCATGAAAGATTAGTGCCTGGAACTAGCTGGCCTGGATCCCCTGCAGTGTCCAATGTCACTGGTGAGAGAAGAGTTGCAGATTTATTGCTGGACTGCAGTACAATGAAATCATTCTTCAGTCATCATTTCAAACCAACATACAGACTCAACTTTTTTTTCCCTCATAAAAGTCCCTTGACACATTTTCCTCCTTCTTTAAGCAACCATTATCTGCACTATAAAAGTGAGATCAAGTAATAAATTTTTATGCAGTCAAGGTAGTCTCCCTGCCTATCCACCATTTAATGATAACATTTGCTCTTTAATTCCTTTCCATTGGAAAAATGCCTCTATTTGTAAACAGCTGCTTAGCAACATTCTTTGTGAATGCTCATATCTCATTTGGAACACCTATCACTTGATTTGGGAAATCCTCGGGGCTTATGCAGAATTCTCAAAACAAGGACAAAAGCAGGAGAAAACATATGAGAAAGTTGAATCATTCCAATTTCCTAACCAGAAAAGGAATTTAATAAATATGAAAAGCTGCCTTTACTTTGGATGAAACTGATGTGATGTTGAGGGGAGAAAGAGATGAAATTAAGACCTGGGGAGGTAAAGAACAGTTTGTCCATCTATGATAGAGCCCATGTCTAGAGCAGATCAAGTCAGGAGTTGGGAGATAGGGGATATATAAGAAGATCTGTAACTGCAGATATATCACTATCTGCAGTCTATCATTAGAATCCCTGTGTCTTGGAGCCAAATGCAGCCCTAAATTTTTACAGACAGTGGGAGAGTATTCTACTTCCTAGGAGCTCACTCACTCACATGCTGTGTGTATGTATGGAAAAAGAAATACAGAATCCCAGAGTGTTCATGATCATCCAGACCTGTCCCCATCACAGGGAAAGAAGAATGTAGGTGAAGGGATTTTGCTTGGAGCTGGCAGACTCAGGCCAACAACGGAAAGATCTGATTTCCCTCTTTTAGATTTTTCCTACCCAGTACCATTTCCTCTCTTTTCTTAGTTATCTATATGCCAAGCTCTGCCGAGTAGGTGGAGCTGACACTTGGGATGCAAGAGGCTCTGCAGTAAAAGATCAACGCTCCCTTGTCGAAAGTCATTGACATTGCCTATGAAGATTAATTAAATGGCAGCCCTTCCTCTGCTGTACCCACTCTTGAGTGCTGGGAAAGAAAAAGATACTCAGGAACAAAATAACATATGAAAATAAGACATTCTGTGAAAGCAAGACAGAATAAGTGTAGCAGCCAGCCTCCAAGATGGCTTCCTGTGATTCCTATCTCCTGGTGTTCACACATCTTTGTGTAGTTTCTTTCCCCACTGTACCAAGGTGGTCTGGGTGACCAGTGGAATATAGCACAAGAGATGGCATGTTGCTTCCAAGATTACATTCTAGAGATGTTACCGCTTCCATCTTGGTTGTCTCTCATTCTCTGTCTCCCTTGTAACACTTGCTCTTGGAGAAGCCAACTTCCACATCAGAAGGACATTTTAAAAACTTCACGGAGAAACCATATGGAAAGGAACAGAGACCTTCAGCCTGCAGCTGTGTGAGTGAACCTTCTTGAAAATACATCTTCTAACACCAGTCAAGGCTTCAGCTCATGCAACACAGACCCTGAGCCAGAATCACCCAACTAAGCCATTCCTGGATTCCTGACCATCAGAAACTGTGAGATAATAAATGTTGTCTTAAGCCACTAAATTTGGGGGTTATTTGTTGTATATTAGTGGATAGCAATAAAATAAAGATAGAATGCAGCATTTGAGACATTTAGACCATAAACTCCCTGGTGATAATGTTATATTTATTCTTTTGGGAAAAGAAACATCTGGAAGAGAAACTTTCATTTCTTTGGTAGAATGCGAAATGTATTTTCTAGCCATATGAACCCTGGAGAAGGAAACGGCAACCCACTCCAGTACTCTTGCCTGGAGAATTCCATGGACAGAGGAGCCTGGCGGGCTACAATCCATGGGATCACAAAGAGTCGGACATAACTGTGCAACTAACTTTCACTTTGACTTTCAGCCATGTGAAATTAGATTTTTATTCATTCGGTTATCAAGTAGCTTGTATATACACACTACCAGGATAAAATGGTAGAAATATAAAGACATACCAATATCTTTAAAGTGTTTAAATCAATAGTCCCACACTGATACCTTGCCGCATGTTTTGGTTTCCTCCTTGGTATTTGTTTGTATTTTATTTAATCTGAGTTAGTTGCTATCTATGGGCCTCCCAGGTATCTCAGTGATAAAAAATCTGCCTGCCAATGCAGGAGACTCGAGTTTGATCCCTGGGTCAGGAAGATCCCCTGGAGAAGGAAAAGGCAACCCACTCCAGTATTCTTGCCTGGGAAATCCCATGGACAGAGGAGATTAGCATGCTACCGTCCGTGGGGTTGCAAAAGAGTCAGACATGATGTGGTGACTAAACACCAACAATAGCTATCTATGCTGAGTATTTGTCTTTTGACCTTCAAGCTTCGCTCTCCCTCTGTTCCCAGGGCTGGCTTTTGGGGACTGAATCAGCGGGCCACTCTGCCCTCTGGGTTTCTCTTGGTTTCAGCCAATGGAGGATTATGTGATGAGGACTATGCGATGGAAGACTATACAGAAGATCCGAGCATGAGAGGAGAGGGAGGTGCTGATGTACTTGGCTCCTTCCCTACCATGGATTGGCTACTTCTTCCCATCTAAGACCATGTTCAGATAGCCCTCTCAGCAATCCCCTCAGCCACAGCTGAGCCCTTTTGATCAAGAAGCGGTAATGTTCCCTGCTCTTGCTAGTCCAGGGTGCTTTACCATTCTTCGATGGATGAAGGAAATCCTGTTCACATCTTTTAAACAATTCCTTTATTTGTCCATGGCCTAATTTGACTGTGACATCTATTCCCTGCCAGGACTGAACAATACATTCACCTTTAAAAAATGGGAGATTTTCCATAGAGGCCAGGATATCCCCATCCATCTTTTAAAAAAATCAGAAGACCTGGCAATTCTGAGTTCATTTTCCCAAGCAGCTGCTACCTGTGCCCTTTTTGAGCTCTCATGTTACCCACCAGTCCCCACCACTGTCTATTATGTGACCCACTGGCCAACTTTCAAATATTCATGTGATCTGCTTGTCCCTTTATCCTCATTTGCGTTTGTGAGCTCAGCCTAAATCTGTGGCAGGAAAGAGATAGTCTTGAACACAAATCACTGTTACACAGTGTGGTATGTTGATGCCAAGGAGTGATTAAAACAATAAGAACAATGGCAATTAAGTAGATGGAACTTTCATTTCTGTCTATGTGAAATTTCATGAGGGAACTGGAGCTTGACGTCTTACTTTGAAGAAAAATAGCACACTTGAAGCATGGGATATGAACTAGCTAGGGAGCCTGGTTGTTATTCATACCATTGCTTGCATGGAAAAATAAATTCTGGGATCCAAGAATATGATTTAACAATAAAACTTTTGTGTTATTAACCCTTATTTGTGTCATTAATAACCCTTATAAGTAACTCTAAGTAGTTATTTTAAAGGCAGACGCTTTACCGTCTGAGCCACCAGGGAAGCCCGACACTTTTAAAGGAGGTATGTGCAAATAGAAAGTCTAGGATTAGTGACCTTGATCTAAAAGATTTTAATGGAAAAATCATTTAAGTTGAGGGGGACGGGGAATGAAGTTCATTACCACCAAAATTATTTAGCCTCATTATAGGGGAACTAACAAAGGCAAGTAGAAAATAAAAATAAATGAGGTGTTAGTATTAGAAAGGAAGAGTCAAAATTATAATTTGCAGTTGATGTGAGTTTACAGACAAGAAAACACAAAGAGCTGACTTAAAAGCTACTAGAAATAATAATAAAGTAAGCTGATGAGTTACACAAAGTTTTTTTAATATATAACTTTTCTATATATTCATTCATTCAGAAAATATTTTAACAAGCATCTATTATTTGCCAAGCAACATTCTAGGCATTGATGATATCAAACACACCAGATAAAATTATTCTTGTACTCATGAAGCTTATATTCTTTTTTTTTTTAACTTTTAAAACTTTATTATTGGGCTGCTTTGGGTCTTCCTTGCTGCACTTGGGCTTTTTCCAGTTGCACCAAGCAGGAGTTCTGCTCTCCCATTGTGGTGAGTGGGCTTCTCGTTGTGGTGGCTTCTCCTGTTACAGAGCGTGGACTCCAGAGCGGTTGTGTCACATGGGCTTAGTTGCCCCACAATATGTAGAATCCTGCTGGACCAGGGATCGATCCTGTATCCTCTACATTGGCAGGTGGATTCTTAACCACTGGACCACCAGGGAAGTCCAGACCTTGTATTCTATGAGGAAAGACAGACACTATATAATGCTGGCAAAAAGAAAATTAATTAATAACTCTGAGAACAAAATGGAGAACCTTATTCAAGCCAACCTAAGGATCATAACCTGGGAAACAGTCTCTCAGAAAATTCTGAGGACTGTTCCCAAGAGGAGATGGGGGGAGGCTGGTATACGGCCAGAGTTTGGTGAAAGCGTATGTGCAGTTAAGCTCACATCTTGGTAAAAGGTTACCGCTGCTTGCAAAGAATGGCTATCTTGAATGTTTTAGTGCTTTTCTAACTATGGGGAAAGTGCAAGAAGCTGGATTCATAAAACTTCTCCTGAAAATACCTCACTATCTGAGTACTGGCTCTGCTAGTTTTCCCACAGAACAAAATGCTTCACCCTTAGTGACTACAGAGGCTAAGGACTTGATTCTTGTAGAACTGGATGGTGGGCAATGTCCTTTACTTTACAATCCCTTCCCTTTCAGTCTTAATTTCAACTAATCTTTAGGAAGCGTTTCATGACCAATTTGTAACTCAATGTTAGGAATGCCCATTCCCAGGTCACTTGAGGATTTCACTGACTGGCCATTCCATGTGCTATTACTGGCCTAGGCCATGTTAACAGTAACAGACCATGTTAACAGTAATCCATTCTTTTTCAAACTTTCTTACTTCTATCTTTAGGACAAATTAATGAATGCCCTTTAAAATAATTATTTTAGTGAATAAGGTTTAGAAGATAAAGCATATCTTGAAGAGTATAATCATTTTGAAAAATTAACTGGCCTCTGGAGTTTTCTTTTGTTGTCTTTAAATAGCTATCAACTGTTAAAATAAATTTGGTTAATTGACATTTATAAAAGTAAAAAAAAAAGTTAGCCAGCCTCTACCAGGATCAATTGTAGACAAATTTGGAAGACAGTTAAGGTTTATCTTGGCACGCTTGCTTCCCCTTTGTGTCTCCTCTCTCTTCCAGCACTGAACGGTTATTCCAGGGGCATTTCTTCTTTCTGTCTCTTAACTACTAGCATTCCCCACTGTGCTATCACTAGGTTTCTCCTACACAGTAGCTATGATTTAAATCAGGGTATAAAAAATGACATTAGAATGCTCCAAAGACATCTTTATTGTGATACAGGGACATCAGACATTGCGTAGTAGGAGAGGCAATTATGCCACTTCAACTCTCAGCACTTGCAAACTTTCTCTATCCCCTCTCCTTCCATTTGCTTCTTTCTTTGCTGTGACAGAAAGGAAAGCACTCTGATTTTATTAAGAATTCAAGAGCAAATTCATGGGCTTCCCTGGTGGCTCAGCTGGTAAAGAACCCGCCTGCAATGTGGGAGACCTGCGTTCAGTCCCTAGGTTGGGAAGATCCCCTGGAGAAGGAAAAGGCTACCCACTCCAGTATTCTGGCCTGGAGAATTCCATGGACTGTACAGTCCATGGGGTTGCAAAGAGTAAGACATGACTGAGTGACTTTCACTTCATTTCACTTCACTTCAAGAGCAAAAGAGAAAAAAATCAGAGAATTCATCTTTTAAAAAAAGAATACACTCATATTACAACCAGGCAATCAGGACAGCTGTAGAGAAAACGCTCATGACATGGAAATTAAGGCCCACCCCACATTTATCAGGCCCACAGCTGGCAATTAGGAATTTCAAGTGAACTTTGTGACATATTTTTATATATTTCCACAAATAAACTGTCTCAACTAGACTCACACCATCTTTTTTTTTTCCTCCTTCCCTTTCCATATGAGAGCTTTTCTATCTCTGTATGTTTTCAAAATAAAGAACTCTTTTCTTTGGCCATTAATAGATATATGCCATGCTGACAATAGCAGATGGAATACAATCTGTTTAGCTTAACTGAAGGCTGGATCTTGATCGTAAGATATCAGAAACTGCTTTATTTACCCTCATAAACATCATCCCTTGCCCGCAATTCAAAGTACACTCACTCACAGTGGTTTTTCTGTAGAGCTCTTTCTTTAATGACCTAGAAGAGAAATTTCATGTGGGGGTATAAAAGAGAGGAAAATATTTGGCAAAAGTTTGAAAGCACTTGATAATGACTTCAAAGATTCCAAAGATTAGATTAGGAAGTTTGCGGAATGTTTGAAGAATAAAGCAGTGCATTAATTAAGGGAATTGTAGTTGATTTAAGACAGACTTCTTCATTAAACATGGTTATGTAATTGCAGTTTCCAAAGGAGTTGTTCTATGAAATGGAATTTTTGGTCTATTTCATAAAATCTTTGAATATACTTTGCCTCCTAATGACTCTAATGATCCCTCCTTCCTAGTATGCCCCAAGTAATCTCCTCTCCTTGAGTAATTTGCTTCTAATCAACACACTCTCTTTTGCTGGTTTTGATGAAGCAACTGCCATGTCACAAGGAGTACAGTGTTCTTGCCCACATTGCAAGGGATCAAGAGTGGCCTCTGGCCAGGAGTCAACTAGAAACTGAGGCATTCAAGTTCAACAGCCCTTGTGAACTTAACCTGTCCACAACCTCATAAATGAACTTGGAAGTAGGTCCTTCCCCAGTCGCACCTTCAGGTGAGAACTTGGCACTGAGAATCCCTTGACTGCATCCTTGTGAAAGTCCATGAAGCAAAAGACCCCGTTAAATCACATCAGATTTCTGACCTAAGTAAATTGTGAGGTAACAAACATATGTTGTTGAATGTCATTAAGTGTTAGGATTATTTGTTATGTAGCGATAGATAACTAATACAAGTGGGAAGCCCAATACAAGTATATATTTCCTATTTTGAAAATGTCTGTAATACCTATAATTTCCTATAGACATATTACTGTATACTTATGAAATAACTTACCAAAATTCTCCCTATTTTTATAGTTTAGCTTTAGCTGTGATAAGACCCAGCAAACTAATAATGACCAGAAGAATCCAGCCAAGCTATGAATGCAAAGGAAAAGTTCTTGAAGAATATGAAAGTGTGACTCCAGTGAACACACAAATGATTGAAAGAAAAACAGTCCTGTTGATGATATAGAGAAAATTTAAGTGATTTGGATAGAAGATAAAACCAGTCACACTATTCCCTTAAGCCAAAGTTTAATCCAGAAGAAGGTCCTGCTGCTGCTGCTGCTGCTGCTGCTAAGTCGCTTCAGTTGTGTCCAACTCTGTGCGACCCCATAGACGGCAGCCCACCAGGCTCCCCTGTCCCTGGGATTCTCCAGGCAAGAATTCTGGAGTGGATTGCCATTTCCTCCTCCAATGCATGGAAGTGAAAAGTGAAAGTGAAGTCACTCAGTCGTATCTGACTTGTAGCGACCCCTTGGACTGCAGCCTACCAGGCCCCTCCATCCATGGGATTTTCCAGGCAAAAGTACTGGAGTGGGGTGCCCTTGCCTTCTCCAGAAGAAGGTCCTAACTCTCTTCAATTCTGTGAAGGTTGAGAAAAGCAAGGAAGCTGCAGAAGAAAAGTCTGATGCCAGTAGAGGTTAGTTCATGAGGTTTAAGGAAAGAAGCCATTTCCATAACATAAAGTAAAAGGTAAAGCTGCAAGTGCTGACATAGAAGCTGCAGCAAGTTATCCAGAAGGTCTAGCTAAAATAATCAATGAAAGCGGCTATACTAAACAACAGATTTTCAATGTAGTGAAATAGCCTTCTATTGGAAGAAGATGCATCTAAGATTTTCATAGCTAGAGAGGAGAAGTTAAAGCCTGACTTCAGAGGACAGGCTAACTCTCTTATTAGGGATTAATACAGAGGGTGACTTTAATTTGGAGCCAATGTTCACTTAGCATTCCAAAAATCCTAGGGCCCTTAAGAATTTTGCCAGATCTCTGCCTGTGTTCTGTAAATGTAATACAAAGCCTGGATGGCAGTAATTCTGTTTAAAACATGGTTTATTAAATATTTTAACTCCACTACTGAAATCTACTGCTCAGAAAAAAAAGACACTGTTCAAAACATTACTGCTTATGGACAATGCACCTGGTCACCCAAGAATTATTATTGAGATGTATGAGATTAATATTGTTTTCATGCCTGCTAACACAAAATCCATTTTGAGGCCCATGAATCAAGAAGTAATTTCAACTTTCATATCTCATTATTCAAGAAATACATTTTATAAGGCTGTAGCTGTCATAGATAGTGATTCCTCTGATAGCAAAGTAAATTGAAATGTTCTGAAAAGGATTCACAATTTGAAATGCCATTAATAATATTCATGATTCATGGGAAGTGATTAAAATGTCAATATTAACAAGAGTTTGGATGAAGTTGATTCCAACTCTCATGGATGACTTTGATGGGTTCAAGATTTCAGTGGAGTGATAAGTGGTTAATACTCAAAATATACCCCAAAAAAGAAGAAAAAAATCCATATAATTTGACCTTTAAAAAAAAAAAAAAATGACTGAAAAATGGGCAGAGCACCTAAACAGACATTTTTCCAAAGGAAACATACAGATGGCTAACAAACACGTGAAAACAGGCTCAATCACTAATCATCAGGAAAATGCAAAGCAAAGCCACAACCTGTCACATCTGTCAGACTGGCAATCATCAAAAAGACCACAAATAGCAAGTGTTGCCAAGGATGCGGAGAAAAAGAAATCCTTGTGCACTGTTGGTAAGAATGCAGATTGATACAGCCACTATGGAAAACAGTGTGGAGGTTCTTCAAACAGTTAAACATACTACTACCACACAGTTCAGCAATTCCACTTCTCCGTATTTTTCCAAACCAAAAAACCCCACTAATTTGAAAAGATATTTGCACTCCTAGGGCTTCCCTCATAGCTCAGTCAGTAAAGAATCTGCCTGTAATGCAAGAGAAATGGCTTCAATTCTTGGGTCAGGAAGACCCCCTGGAGAAGGAAATGGCAACCCACTCCAGTATCCTTGCCTAGAGAATCCCATGGATTCAGAGGAGCCTGGAAGGCTACGGTCCATGGGATTGCAAAAGTTGGACACAACTTAACAACTCAAACACGACCACGCACTCCTATGCTTATTGAAGCATTATTTACAATATTATTTACATCATTTACAATAGCCAAGATAAGAAAGCAACCTAAGTATCCATCAATAGATGAATAGATTAAGATGTGGTGTATACTCACACACATATGTACATACATATGCAATAGAATATTACTCAGCCGTGAATAATAATGAATCTTGCTGTTTGCAACAACATGGACGGACTAGAAAGCATTATGCTAAGTGAAATATGTCAAACAGAGAAAGACAAATACCATATGACTTGTGAATCTAAAAAAAAAGCAAATGAAAAAACATAAAAAGAAAAAGTCATAGATACAGAGAATAGATAGACACGGAGTCATAGATACAGAGAATAGACTGTGGTTGCAGAGGAAATGGGAACAGGGGGATGAGTGAAATATGTGAAGGAGATTAAAATATACAAACTTCCAGTTATAAAATAAGTCAAGGGGTGTAATGTACAGCATAGGGAATATAGTCAATAATATTGTAATAACTTTTGTGACAGTGGTAACCAGACTTATAGTGGTCTAGTTTTGTAAGGTATAGAAATATAAAATCACTATTTTGTATACCTGACACTAATATAATATTGTAAGTCACTTATACTTTGCTTTTTAAAAAAGACTTTAGTGGAGGAAGTAACTGCAGATGTGGTGGAAATAACAAGAGAACTAGAATTAGAAGTGGAGCCTGAACATGTGACTGAATTGCTGCAATTGCATGAAAAAGCAAGAATGAGGAATTGCTTCTTATGGATGAGAAAAGAAAGTAGCTTCTTGAGATAGAATCTACTTCTAGTGAAGACATCATAACGATTGTTGAAATGACAACAAAGGATTTAGAATATTATATAAACTTAGTTGATAAAGCAATGGCAGGGTTTGAGAGGACCAATTCCAATTTTGAAAGAAGTTCTTTGAAAGAAGTAGATAAAATACTATCAAATAGCATTGTATACTACAGAGAAATTGTTCATGAAAGAAAGAATCAATCCATGCAACAAATTTCATATGGTGACTTATTTTAAGAAATTGCCATAGTCATTCCCATCTTCAATAACCACCATTCTGATTGGTCAGCAGCTACCAACACCAAGACAAGACTCTCCACCAACAAAATGATTATGACTCCCATATGGCTCAGATGGTTAGCAATTTTTTTATTAATGAAGTATTTTTTAATCAAAGTATGTACATTTTAGACGTAATGCTTCTGCACACTTAATTACCTACAGTACAGTGTAAATCTATGCACTAGAAAACCAAGCAATTTGCAAAACTCACTTTATTGTAGTGGTCTGGGACCCAACCTACAATATCCTTGCACTATGCCTGCATGCTCTAGTGCAGGCAAGGGAGGAGTCCCGAATTTTGGTACATCCTGACTCATCCACTATGGTCTTCCAGCCCCTAGGGGAATATATGCATTTCCAAGGTCATGTGTTGAACGTAGAACCACAGCCAAGGGAACTTGATGGTTTTCCATGGCAAATTCCATGACAAATATCCCTCAGACTGTAGGAGTGGGGCTGACCATGACTGCTTCACTAAGTACCTCTTTCTCAGTATATGCTGAAAACCACAAGCTCTTCTCTCATCATGACAAATAAAAACAAACCTCACTTGTTTGGTTTCCTTCTTCTAAACTATATCGAGTCTGACCCCTTCTGTTATACAATTACTTCAGGGAAATCAAACTGAATTAGAGCACCTAGTTTTTTGTGTTAACTGCACTTTAATGTCCTCAGTGAGATATGAAGAGTTCTAGCATCCTGTGAACCATGAGGATGCTGTTGTTTATCCTTCTCTTCAAATTATGGAGTCTCTGGCTCCTGTGGAGTGACTACAGTTTAAGAACCCAAAGAAAGCCAAGCATTTGACCAACACTGTTTTATAGAATAGATGAAAGTACAAAAAAACATTATAGTTTCTCAATAATTCAGTTCAGTTCAGTCGCTCAGTCGTGTCCGACTCTTTGCGACTCCATGGACTGCAGCACGCCAGGCCTCCCTGTCCATCACCAATTGCCAGAGTTTACCCAAACTCATGTCCATTGAGTCGGTGATGCCATCCAACCATCTCATCCTCTGTCATCTCCTTCTCCTCCTGCCCTCAATCTTTGCCAGCATCAGGGGCTTTTCCAATGAGTCAGCTCTTCACATCAGGTGGCCAAAGTATTAGAGTTTCAGCTTCAACATCACTCCTTCCAATGAACACCCAGGACTGATCTCCTTTAGATTGGACTGGTTGGATCTCCTTGCAGTCCAAAAGACTCTCAAGAGTCTTCTCCAACACCACAGCTCAAAAGCATCAATTCTTTGGCACTCAGCTTTCTTTATAGTCCAACTCTCACATCCATACATGACTACTGCAAAAACCATAGCCTTGACTAGATGGACCTTTGTTGGCAAAGTAATGTCTCTTTGCCTGCAGTCACCACCTGCAGTAATTCTGGAGCCCAAAAAATAAAGTCAGCCACTGTTTCCACTGTTTCTCCATCTATTTCCCATGAAGTGATGGGACCAGATGCCATGATCTTAGTTTTCTGAATGCTGAGCTTTAAGCCAATTTTTTCATTCTCCTCTTTCACTTTCATCAAGAGGCTCTTTAGTTCTTCACTTTCTGCCATAAGGGTGGTGTCATCTGCATATCTGAGGTTAGTGAGATTTCTCCCAGCAATCTTGATTCCAGCTTGTGCTTCTTCCAGCACAGTGTTTCTCATGATATACTCTACATATAAGTTAAATAAGCAGGGTGACAATGTACAGTCTTGACGTACTCATTTTCCTATTTGGAACCAGTCTGTTGTTCCATGTCCAGTTCTAACTGTTGCTTCCTGACCTGCATACTTCTCAAGAGATAGGTCAGGTGGTCTGGTATTCCCATCTCTTTGAGAATTTTCCACAGTTTATTGTGATCCACACAGTCAAAGTCTTTGGCATAGTCAATAAAGCAGAAATAGATGTTTTTCTAGAACTCTCTTGCTTTTTCGATGATCCAGTGGATGTTGGCAATTTGATCTCTGGTTCCTCTGCCTTTTCTAAAACCAGCTTGAACATCTGGAAGTTCATGGTTCACATATTAAATATCTGTTGATTAATTAATGCTTGATCAGTGGTAGGAAAAATGCAATTGTTTTTCAGAGAAAAGTATTTCCTAATAAAGTCCTTCCATAATTAATTCCCTCTGGCTAGTGCCCAAGGCCCTTCTGACACTTAGCAGAGCAAACAGCATTTATTGAGATCCCAGAATGCTTACTCTGAGATAGCTCTGTCCTTCCATACAATTAACAGCTCTGTGCAAGGGTAGTGAGCTAACTATCTGGGTGCCCCTTGGCATTGACAGATTTAAAGGAATACTTTTTTTTCCTTTATTCTAAAATCTTCTGTGATCAAAGAAGACTCAAGGGTGTCAAGAAGAAAAACAAGCTAACACAATTTGTAATGAATTATGAAAAATCTTTCCCTGTAGCCATGGGTAACTGGATAAGAAAACACTAAACAAGTCCCCTTGGGGATATTACATGATGGTATTCAATTTTATATCCTGCCTCCTGCATTGGGGATTTTTGTAAGCTACAGACAGACTCTGAGAGACAGACTTATATAAATAGAGCATTGCTCAGTGATGAGGTTACCCTTGGCTATAAAGCAAAATGACTTCTAAACAGATCATGACAAAGAAAAAGAAAGAGGAGATGGAGGGGGAGAGAGGGGAAAGTAAGGAGAGAAAAAGAGAGAGGGAGGGAAGAAAGAAGAAGGAAGGAAGAGAAAAAGGAAGGGAGGGAGAGGGGTTGACTTCTTATGTCAGCACTGTAAGAAAAAGCAGTACTTTAAAGGTTACTCATAATGCTCCAAAGAGTCACATATGAAATTATTTCAGATAAAGCAGGAAATCATGATGATAAATATTCAATCTACTTTCCAACAGAGCAATGAAATTCCCTCCTACACTCTCTCTGCTCACTCTTACTCAGATCTAAGAGCAAAAAAGGGTAGTTTTGATTTCTTGCTTCAAGAGATATGGAAAAGAAACATTACATGATTAGATAAAATTTTCCTTCACTGGTGAGTAAAGCTCCTATGTAACTATAAAAATCAGAAAGCCCTCTGTTAGCAGACTCTCTACTTAATTAAGGTCTGATGTTCAATGTCGATGTTCAATATGCTAATTATATGCTTAAGAACACCCATTATAATTTTTAATCTGTCACTCTGCTAGATATGGTACCTTCTAGATCTATAATTACATACCCAAGGAATCTTAAAATACTCTACAGTTGCCTTTTCCCAGTCGAGTCACATCATTCATGTAGTGAACATAATTTTTGGTTGTGTAACCACAAAAACATATTGGGACTTCTTCCCCATCTATGCTAGAAATTTTCAGGCACATCCCTAACTCTACATCTGAAATATTCATCTCTTTTTGGTTGTTGTTGTTTCACCTAAGGAATTCTTCTTTTTCATCAGGCAGAATAACGTCCCCAGAGACCTCAGAACTGTAAAAAAGAGTTCCTCCTCTGATGAGGGAGGTAGAAGGGAAGACAACTAACTGGAGAGACTAGAGGGTCTTATCTCTAGTCTAAACTGTGACTTCTGGAAATTCTAGGATGCCTTCTGTCACAGTCCCTGGGATTTAAAAACAAGTATAAATGTAAGAATGACACTCAACAGGCTCCACTCCTCCCCCTGCTCCCAGTAATGCATATTTCAGAAAAGCCAGGATCCTTGTATTCATATTAACCATTTCCTATCATCCCCTTTGTGGAGACCATCAATAATACAGCTTTCCACTGGACAAGTCCCCAGCCCATATTCACAGCATCATGTGTCTGGGGAGACAACAGCATAAACCAACAATATAGTCATCTTTCCCTCTGTCACTCTCTGAGGCTTCCAGCCCTGGATGAACATTGCACAAAGGAAAGGAATATTCTTCTGACTCAAACAGACACTGAAGGAGACCAGGCAGCTGGTGGAGGCAGAGAAGGCAGCACTACTCACCTCAGGCCTCCCACATCCCTTCTCCCCACATATGTGATGGCAGCCAACCTCCAGGATGGTTCCAACTGAAGCTTCAGAGGGCGAGGGAGTCAGTCAGTCACCAACTGCCTGGCAGGCCACATAGCAAAATGGAGCAAGGATTCAAGGACCCAGCTATGATCTCCCATCCTGGAACTCCCAGAAAGTCTTTGAGAAGCCTGTGAGCATAGAAGGCAGAAGAGCCCTTTGAATGGGGCACTGAGCTGAAGGTGGTTGCATTTTTCCTCAGACTGCCAAGACCTGGAGCACCTGGCTCCACAAAACATGGAATTACAAAACAGCAGAGGGTCTGCAATCGGGATGGGACCCAAACAACCAGGAAACAGAATAAATAAATGAGGTAAGGACAACAGGGGGGTGGGGACTCAGGGAAGAAGTAGTGAGGCTTAAACTAAGGCAAGAAAAGTATGTAAGAATAGTTCATGAGGTTGACTAGGGCAAGCAGATTCCAGGAAGAGAAAACAGCTTCTGCAAAGGCCCAGAAGAACATGACCATGGATGGGTTTGAAGGATGGAAGGTGAGCAAGTATAGCTGAAGCAGTGAAGCCAGAACAGCTGGCTGGTTGGGGGTGGGGGATGCTGAAGTCGTTTAAGAAAACATGGGGTTTTCTGTGAGACACAGGGAGGCATGACTAGGTTTAGGCAGCAACTCAGCCTCTCAAGATTTGCATTTGGGAAAGACTGCAGTGGCAGCTTGGTGGACGAAAGACTGCAGGAGGACAAGGTTGGAGTCAGGGAGACTGTTAAACCATCCAGGGCAAAGAGGAAGGTGACCTTTGCCAAGGTAGTGACTGCAGGGTTGGGAAAAGGGGCGGTTGAACACTTTCTCTAAGGAAGAGGAACTAGAATGACATCTTACTTTGTTAGTGTTGACTTTGTTGGTTTCTGAACTCACACCCAGCTCATTAATTCTCACAAAACACACTCAGGCAAGAATCACCAATAGAGTTTTACTTCTCTAAAAAGAAATGATAAAAATTAAAAAAAAAATAAAAAGAAATGAAACCCTCCTACAATATGGGTGGGAATGTAAATTGCTAAAACCACTGTAGAAAACTGTATGAAGGTTCCTTGAAAAGCTAAAACTATCATATGACCCAGCAATCCCACTCCTAGGCATGCATGCATGCATATTAAGTTGCTTCAGTCATGTCCAACTCTTTGCAACCCTGTGGACTGTAGCCTGCCAGGCTCCTCTGTCCATGGGATTCTCCAGGCAAGAATACTGGAGTGGGTTGTTATGCCCACCTCCAAGGGATCTAGCTGATCCAAAAATTGAACCTGCATCTCTTACGTTTCCTGCATTGGCAGGCAGGTTCTTTACCATTAGCACTACCTCCTAGGAATATACCCTGAGAAAATCGTAAAGTGAAAAGATATCAGCACCCCAATCTTCATTGCAGCACTCTTTACAATAGCCAGCATTTGGAAGCAACCTTAATGTCCATCAACAGAGGAATGGATAAAGAAGATGTGGTACATATATACAACAGAATATTTCTCAGTCATAAAAAAGAACAAAATAATGCCATTTGCAACAACAAGGATAGATCTAGAGATTGTTACACTGAGTGAAGTAAGTCAGAAAGACAAGCATAGTATGATATCACTTATATGTAGAATCTAAAAAACAGGATGCAGATGAACTCATTTATAAAACAGAAGTAGAATCATGGTTATAAAAAACAACTTATGGTTCAGTTCGGTTCAGTCGCTCAAGCATATCTGACTCTTTGCGACCCCATGAATCGCAGCACACCAGGCCTCCCTGACCATCACCAACTCCCGGAGTTCACTCAAACTCACATCCATCAAGTCCATGATGCCATCCAGCCATCTCATCCTCTGTCGTCCCCTTCTCCTCCCACCCCCAATCCCTCCCAGCATCAGAGTCTTTTCCAATGAGTCAACTCTTCGCATGAGGTGGCCAAAGTACGGGAGTTTCAGCTTTAGCATCATTCCTTCCAAAGAAATCCCAGGACTGATTTCCTTTAGAATGGACTGGTTGGATCTCCTTGCAGTCCAAGGGACTCTCAAGAGTCTTCTCCAATACCACAGTTCAAAAGCATCAATTCTTTGGCGCTCAGCTTTCTTCACAGTCCAACTCTCACATCCATACATGACCACAGGAAAAACCATAGCCTTGACTAGACAGACCTTTGTTGGCAAAGTAATGTCTCTGCTTTTCAATATGCTATATAGGTTGGTCATAACTTTCCTTCCAAGGAGTAAGCGTCTTTTAATTTCATGGCTGCAATCACCATCTTCAGTGATTGTGGAGCCCAGAAAAATAAAGTCTGACACTGTTTCCACTGTTTCCCCATCTATTTCCCATGAAGTGATGGGACCGGATGCCATGATCTTCGTTTTCTGAATGTTGAGCTTTAAGCCAACCTTTTCATTCTCCTCTTTCACTTTCATCAAGAGGAATTTTAGTTCCTCTTCACTTTCTGCCATAAGGGTGGTGTCATCTGCATATCTGAGGTTATTGAGATTTCTCCCAGCAATCTTGATTCCAGCTTGTGCTTCTTCCAGCACAGCATTTCTCATGATGTACTCTGCATATAAGTTAAATAAGCAGGGTGACAGTATACAGCCTTGACATACTCCTTTTCCTATTTGGAACCAGTCTGTTGTCCCATATCCAGTTCTAACTGTTGCTTCCTGACCTGCATATAGGTTTCTCAAGAGGCAGGTCAGGTGCTCTGGTATTCCCATCTCTTTGAGAATTTTCCACAGTTTATTGTGATCCACACAGTCAAAGGCTTTGGCATAGTCAATAAAGCAGAAATAGATGTTTTTCTGGAACTCTCTTGCTGTTTCGATGATCCAGCAGATGTTGGCAATTTGATCTCTGGTTCCTCTGCCTTTTCTAAAACCAGCTTGAACATCTGGAAGTTCACGGTTCACATATTGCTGAAGCCTGGCTTGGAGAATTTTGAGCATTACTTTACTAGCATGTGAGATGAGTGCAATTGTGCGGGGTTTGAGCATTCTTTGGCATTGCCTTTCTTTGGGATTGGAATGAAAACTGACCTTTTCCAGTCCCGTGGCCACTGCTGAGTTTTCCAAATTTGCTGGCATATTGAGTGCAGTGCTTTCACAGCATCATCTTTCAGGATTTGAAATAGTTCAACTGGAATTCCATCACCTCCACTAGCTTTGTTCATAGTGATGCTTTCTAAGGCTCACTTGACTTCACATTCCAGGATGTCTGGCTCTAGGTGAGTGATCATTCCATCATGACTATCTTGATCATGAAGCTCTTTTTTGTACAGTTCTTCTGTGTATTATTGCCACCTCTTCTTAATATCTTCTGCTTCTGTTAAATTCATACCATTTCTGTCCTTTATCGAGCCCATCTTTGCATGAAATGTTCCCTTGGTATCTCTAATTTTCTTGAAGAGATCTCTAGTCTTTCCCATTCTGTTGTTTTCCTCTATTTCTTTGCATTGATTGCTGAAGAAGCCTTTCTTATCTCTTCTTGCTATTCTTTGGAACTCTGCATTCAGATGCTTATATCTTTCCTTTTCTCCTTTGCTTTTCGCTTCTCTTCTTTTCACAGCTATTTGTAAGGCCTCCCCAGACAACCATTTTGCTTTTTTTGCATTTCTTTTCCATGGGGATGGTCTTGATCCCTGTCTCCTATACAGTCACGAACCTCTGTCCATATTTCATCAGGCACTCTATCTATCAGATCTAGGCCCTTAAATCTATTTCTCACTTCCACTGTATAATCATAAGGGATTTGATTTAGGTCATACCTGAATGGTCTAGTGGTTTCCCTACTTTCTTCAATTTCAGTCTGAATTTGGCAATAAGGAGTTCATGATCTGTCAGCTCCCGGTCTTGTTTTTGCTGACTGTATAGAGCTTCTCCATCTTTGGCTGCAAAGAATATAATCAATCTGATTTTGGTGTTGACCATCTGGTGATGTCCATGTGTAGAGTCTTCTCTTATGTTGTTGGAAAAGGGTGTTTGGTATGACCAGTGCATTCTCCTTGGCAAAAGTCTATTAGCCTTTGCTCTGCTTCATTCCATATTCCAAGGTCATTTACCTGTTACTCCAGGTGTTTCTCGACTTCCTACTTTTGCATTCCAGTCCCCTATAATGAAAAGGACATCTTTTTTGGGTGTTAGTTCTAGAAGGTCTTGTAGGTCTTCATAGAACCGTTCAACTTCAGCTTCTTCAGCATTATTGGTTGGGGCATAGACTTGGATTACTGTGATATTGAATGGTTTGCCTTAGAAACAGAGATCATTCTGTCATTTTTGAGACTGCATCCAAGTACTGCATTTCAGACTCTTTTGTTGACCATGATGGCTACTCCATTTCTTCTAAGGGATTCCTGCCCACAGTAGTAGATATAATGGTCATCTGAGGTAAATTCACCCATTCTAGTCCATTTTAGTTCACTGATTCCTAGAATGTCGATGTTCACTCTTGCCATCTCTTGTTTGACCACTTCCAATTTGCCTTGATTCATGGACCTAACATTCCAGGTTCCTATGCAATATTGCTCTTTACAGCATCAGACCTTGCTTCTATCACCAGTCACATCCACAACTGGGTATTGTTTTTGCTTTGGCTCCATCCCTTCATTCTTTCTGGAGTTATTTCTCCACTGATCTCCAATAGCATATTGGGCACCTACTGACCTGGGGAGTTCATCTTTCAGTATCCTATCATTTTGCCTTTTCATACTGTTCATGGGCTTCTCAAGGCAAGAAAACTGAAGTGGTTTGCCATTCCCTTCTCCAGTGGACCACATTCTGTCAGACCTTTCAACCATGACCCGCCCATCTTGGGTGGCCCCACACGGCATGGCTTAGTTTCATTGAGTTAGACCAGGCTGTGGTCCGTGTGATTGGATTGACTAGTTTTCGGTAATTATGGTTTCAGTGTGTCTGCCCTCTGATGCCCTCTCACAACACTTACCATCTTACTGGGTTTCTCTCACCTTGGACGTGGGGCATCTCTTCATGGCTGCTCCAGCAAAGCGCAGCCACTGCTCCTTATCTTGGATGAGGGGTGTCTCCTCATGGCCACAGGGAACTCTGCTCAGTACTCTATAATGGCCTTTATGGGGAAAGAATCTAGAAATGATTGGATATGTATAAAACTGATTCACTTTGCTGTAGTCCTGAAACTAATACAACATTGTAAATCAACTACACGGCCATCAATTTTTAATAAATGAATAGAATAGAATCAAAAGTAATGGACCCCATTTGGTGGATTCAGGTAGGAAGCTGCCTCCCAGGAAGATGGCACATGCCCAGGCCAGGCCTCTCTCCTCTGTACCACAATGCCTGAAATTAATGTGTTTTTTCTTTGAAGCTGCCAACCGTGCTTGGAGAAAATGTATGTGATTTGAGAGAAAGCCCACTGGCAAGGAGACCAAGTTAAGGAAGAGAAATTCTCAAGGAAAAAAAACAGTTCTTTCTGTTGTTCAGAAAGCATGGCCGCTGTGAGAAACATTTTTAGAAAAATTAAGTAACCAAAGAATTGTATGAGAAGTATTTATCTTGAGAATTTTCCTCAACTTTTTAAAATATTACTTTATATTTTCTTTCCTACATTTCAATAGCTAGGGCTTATTTTTACCCAAATATTTGATCTGAAGAATTATACGTATATCTTTTTGCCCCAAGAACATCTGCTAAATGTATGAAAGCTGAATTATTCTCTCAGATTCTGTAAGGGGGAAATCGCCATAACTGTATCTCTTTGGGACTAGCAATATTAAAATAGCCAAATAAATAAATGGTGTATCTACCTCAAATGTGCATGCTCTGCAATGAAATAGTTCTGTGTTTCACCGGTTAAATGACTGTTTTACTCAGAAAACATCCAGAGACAGTGTGCCAAAGAGGAGTAAACAGTATAGATTTTTATCACAAACAAAAGATCTTTGAGAACAAAAGCCCCTACTCCCTTGGCAGTGACCAAAAAGGAAAAGCGTAGGGGTATTTCCTTCAAAGGAGACCTTCAGGTGACTGCTCAAATATAGTTAGCATGGCTTGTTTAATCTTTAAGTGTTATCCAGCTAGAGTGTTTCCTTATCTGTAGTTTGAGATCCTCAAACATAAAACTTATTAGCAGAAGAAAAGCAGAGGACCTAGATAATGGTTGATAAATGGTATCTGTAAGCAGCTGGTTGCTGTCAAAACTAGAACTGAATATAAGACAAATTATTTCCCAAGAAATGACCACGTTCTTTCATCTTGCCACTGTGAAATTGACAATCACAATATACCAAACAATTCTTAATACCCCAGGAAAATCTGTTCTTCCTCTAGTCTTCCCCACTTTCATAAAAGTCACTTTGAGCAGCCTGCTGCTCCTTTCTGCAAGCATTCCTTCATCTTCCTATTTCATCTATTACCAGGTCTCCAAGCCAATCTCAAACCACTTGAATCACCCTAGTTCACTGCACTATGTCATTGTACCAACTGCAGAGCTGCAAGAACCTCCCTGCTGGTACCCTACCTCTTCTCTCCCCTTCTCTATCTTTCCCCAGCATAGCAGCTAAAAAGATCTTTACGTGCAAATCAGAAATGACAAGTCCCTCTGAGCTTCCCTTTGCTTCTGAAATGAAACCTGTGGCATGTCCTTGGCTAAGTCATGCATGTGATCTGGCCTCAGCCCTTCTCCAGCTTCACCTCACACTTTTCTCCACTTTATGAATTACTCTCCAGAGACACTATCTTTGATTCCAGAAAGTTCTTAGCTTGTGATATTCCCTTCGTCTGAAATATTCTGGTACCTGGTCTTCATCTGGCTAACTCCTACCTCTTACAGATCTCAACTAAAATATCCAGTTTTTCCCGACCCATCAACCTAAATTATTTTCAATTATGGTATTCTTTCCCAATGCACTTACATACGTCTTAGCACAGCAATCTGAACCTACCGTCTTCATTGTGTGTGTTTGATGTCAATGTCTTCCATTACACCATAATCTCCATGAAAGCAGGAACCAGGTATGTCTCTCTGGTTCACCTCTGTTTCCCTACCACAGAGCCTAATACATAACAGGTGTTCAAAAGCTATTTGTTAAACATTGGATGAATAAATGAGCAGAAACCAAGGCTTAGTGATATTTTTGCTCTTCAGAGAGTTTTTACTTAAAAGGCATTTGTATTTATTTCCTTCTTAAATTTTTTATTTTGATTTCATTGAAGTATAGTTGATTTCCAAATGTGTGTTAGTTTCAGATGCATAGCAAAGTGATTCAGTTATGCATATAAATATATTCATTCTGTTGTAGATTTTTTCATTCTTTTAAGGTTAGCAGAATATACAGAAATATATAGTTGAGTTAAACAGGCTTGTGTTCAAATACTGTTCATACCAATTAACTGCTGTATAACTTGGGGAAGCTTCTTCCCTCTCTGCATCTTGGATTTTTAAACTGTACAACTGGGATAGTATATTCCAGTGATATATATCCAGCATAACAGTGAAATAGAACAGGACTGTATGGGCCTAGACCCCCATGTCCTCTGCCTGCCTTTTGTCTGTAGAAAATTTTAGACAAATAAGTTTAATCAGGGAAGTGAGAAAATGCAGAGACAAAAGAAAACAGTCAAAAGAAACCAAATAATAATAATATAGTCATTAAGAATAGTCAAAGACCTTTAGTTCCTTCTCAAGAACTATCATATCCTGTGAGCTCTTTTGCAGATACTGAAACCCCCACCAGGTGGGAAAAGTTAACTACACGATGACCAGACATAAGCTGCCACCGAGAACTGGCCTCAAGAAAGGGAAGCAAACTGACCCTGGAACTGAAGATTGTGCTGTAATTAGTCACTCAATCCTGTCCGACTCTTTGTGATACATGGACTGTAGCCCACCAGGCACCTTTGTCCATGGGGATTCTCCAGGCAGGAATACTGGAGTGGGTTGCCATGCTCTCCTCCAGGGGATCTTTCCAACCCAGGGGTCAAAACCAGGTCTCCTGCATTGCAGGTGGATTCTTTATCATCTGAGCCACCAAGAAAGCAAGGAACTGAAGATTAACTGTACTTAAATAAATCAAGATGCCATAGGACAGACCACTGATGACCAATTTCAAAATGACTATCAGAGCCTACTGTGCTATTTCTTCACATAGCCTATCCCTCTCGCCTCCTGGTTGCCAGCATCCAAAATAAAGCAAACTTTCCTTTCCACCAACTTGGCCTGTTTGTTAGCTTTAGAGTGGCAAGCATCCGGACCCCACTTTCACTTACAATAGTAGGTTGAAAATGCTTTCTACTTTTTCTTGCACTTTTATTGCATGTTTCAGTTTTCTTTAATCAGGAAAGAACAATAAGTATTATTTTAGAAAAGGCTGTTTTTGCAAAGTTATTGTGAAAATTACTGTTTCCTACTAATTTATGAATCAGATAGTATATTAATTATCTAGTGCTGAGTAACAACCACCCCCCCACCCCCCCGCGAAACTTAGTAATATAAAACAGTGGGAATATTGCTGATCTGTCTGTGGCTCTGGGATTCGGGAGGGCACAGCTGAGCAGTTATAGCTCAGGTCTCTCATGGAGATGCAGTCAAATACAGCCAGGGCTAAACCATCTGCAGTTGTCAGACTAGAGCTGAAAGATGCACTTCCAAGGAGCCTCACTCATGTGGATTCAAGTGGATATGGCTATTAGTCAGTTCCTCCTCTTCTGGATCTTTCCACGGAACTACTTGAGTGTACTCCCAAGCTGGTGGCTGGCTTCCCTCAGGGCAAGGAATTGATGAGAACAAGTCAGAAGTTACAGTATCTTTTATGACCCAGCCTTGGAAGTCACACACTGTCACCTCCTCCATATTCTATTGGCCACAGAGTCAGCCCTGATTCAGTGTGAGAGACCACACTGGGGCTAGATTACTGGGAAGCATGGACCATGCAAAACATTGAAGGAACTTTTGAACTTTTCTCCCTACAAGATGTCATGAACTCTCATCACTATGTGTATTGCATAATATTGGTAGTTGCTAATTGGGATATGTCTGGATTTTTCTTTTGTAGTGCTAGGCTTTTGTTGCACTACCTCTAGTAAAACAAAATGGGTGTCTTTTGTATATTTTCAAAGACATGTCTGAATCAATTTTATTTACTTTAGAGAATGGTTAATTCTTGGCATGCCACTGTCTCTGTCCATATTAGAACATAATAATTAGAGAAAATTTGTCATTACTCCTCTTAAATCATCATTCCCTTATTCCAAACCAGACAAAGGTAATTTAACAAATTTGTCCTTCTGCTATTTTGATGTAGAAGTTGGAAGTTCAGTTCATGGGGTCAACTCTGTGACCCCATGCACTGCAGCATTCTAGGCTTCCCTGTCCATCACCAACTCCCGGAGCTTGCTCAAACTCATGTCCATTGAGTCAGGGATGCCATCCAACCATCTCATCCTCTGTCATCCCCTTCTCCTCCCGCCTTCAATCTTTCCCAGCATCAGGGTCTTTTCCAATGAATCAGTTCTTCACATCAGGTGGCCAAAGTATTGGAGCTTCAGCTTCAGCATCAGCCCTTCCAATGAATATTCAGGGTTGATTTCCTTTAGAATTGACTGGTTTGATCTCCCTGCAGTCCAAGGGACTCTTCAGGAGTCTTGAAGTTGAAAAGGGGAATGCAAACACATATAATAGAAAAGTCAACTGCAATTGAAAACCTAATGCCTAATCCCATACCTAATGACATCATTGACTGAAATTGATTGAAATATTTGAGCTCTCTCCTTCTTTTTTATCCCCCTTACTAAATAAAATTGTTAATAACAGTCTTCACTTTGCAAACACAAATAGGAGAATCTGTATGAAACACCAGGTTGCCTCTAAAGATAGGATACAGCCGTCTGGGGAAAAGAAGTGAAAAGGATATTTTCACTGCATACTCTTTTGTGGCATCTGAATTTTGAATTATTGAATGTACTACCTAGTCAACCTCAAAAAAATAAATTTTTAAGAATTATTGGAAGGGACTCCAATATTGAAATATTACACAGGCATTAAAAAGAAATGAATTTGAGTCAGTTCTATTGAGGTGGATGAACTTAAAGGCTGTTATACAGAGTGAAGAAAGTCAGAGAAAAACAAATACCATATATGAACACGTTTATATGGAATCTAGAAAAATGGTAGTGATGAACCTGTTAGCAGGGAAGGAACAAAGATGCAGACATAGAGAACATACTTGTAGACACAGTATGGGAAGGTGAGGGTGGGATGAATTAATACAGCAGCATTGACGTATATACACTATCAAGGGTAAAAGAGATAGCTAGTGAGTAAGTAGCTCCTCTGTAACACAGGAAACCCAGTCTGGTGCTCTGTGATGACTTAAAGGGGTGGGATGGGAGGAGTGAAGGGAGGCTCAAGAGGGAGGGGATAGAATTACTTCTGGTGCAGAAGTAATTGTGGTTTTGCATTGTTGAAATCTGCTGTTTGATATTGGAATACATTCTTAAATAAATGTGGTTATGTTATACATCATATTAATATGCATTTCTCACTTTATTTTTTTGTTAATGACTTATTATTTGCTATCTATTTTGTATTTATTTTAAACTATAGAAGTGATGTTAGGCAAAAAGCAAATTCAAGCAATTTTCATACCCGAGTTCAAAATAGGTCATAAAGTAGTGGAGACAACTTGTCAACATCAACAATGCATTTGGCCCAGGAACTGCTAACAAACGTACAGCGCTTCAAGAAGTTTTGCATAAGAGATGAGAGCCTTGAAGATGAGGAGCTCAGTGGCTGGCCTTTGGAAGTTCTTAACAACCAATTGAGAGGATCATCAAAGCTGATCCTCTAACATCTACATGAGAAGTTGCCAAGAACTCAGTGTCAACCATTTTAAGGTCATTCAGCATTTGAAGCAAATTGGAAAGGTGAAAAAGCTCAGTAAGTGGGTGCCTCATGAGCAGGCCAAAAAATTTTTAAAACCATCATTTTGCAGTGTCATCTTCTTTTATTCTATGCAACAACAAACCATTTTGCAATTGGATTGTGATATGCAATGAAAAGTGGATTTTATACGACAATTAGTGAAGACCAGTTCAGTGGTTGGACCAAGGAGAAGCTTCAAAGCACTTCCCAAAGCCAAACTTGCACCAAAAAAGGTCCTAGTCAGTGGTAATCTGCTATCCATCCGATCCAGTACAGCTTTCTGAATCCTGGCAAAACCATTACATCTGAGAATGCTCAGATGTAATCTCAGCATGTATCGATATGCTCAGCAAATCAATGACATGCACAGAAAATTGCAATGCCTGCAGCCAGCATTGGTCAACAGAAAGGGCCCAATCCTTCTCCACAACAAATCCCAACCACACGTCGCACAGCCAACACTTCAAAATTTGAATAAATTGGGCTACAGATGCCATATTCATGCGGCTACCTACTCCACGCGACCAGATACTTCTTTAAGCATCTCAACAACTTTCTGTGGGGAAAACACTTCCACAAGCAGCAGGAGGCAGAAAATGCTTTCCAAAAGTTTGTTGAATCCCAAAACATGGATTTTTATGCTACAAAAAGAAACAAACTTATTTCTCATTGGCAAAAATGTGTTAATTGTAATGGTTTATATTTTGATTAATAAAGATATAGTTAAGCCTAGTTATAATGATTTAAAAATCACAATCTGAAACCACAATTACTTTTTCACCAACCTAAATATTTAATGATGACAGATTCATGTTCTTGTATAGCAGAAACAACACAGCACTGTAAAGCAATTTTCCTCCAATTGTAGTTTTTTTTAATTATTGGAAGGAACTCAACTGTTCATCAATAAGAAACTAGTTAAATAAGACAGAATCTATTCAGAAAATAATGTCTATTTAGTTCGAAAGGAACAAAGTATATCTTTGTACATAGCTATGAAATGACTTCCAGAATATTTTGTTAAGTGAAAACAGCAAGATACAGAAAAGTATGCTTAGATGAAAGCATTCATCCATATATAGAAAGATGAAACTATATAAATATATAATTATATATAATAATATTTAAATATATTAAGAAGGTGAGTATACATTTATACATATAAATATCTGTGATAATATTTTAAAATAATCAGTTACCTATGGGGGAGGGAAGACTTGGGGTGAAGGTGGTAGGAATGGAAGCTAGATTTATTTGAAATTTTGTAGATTTGACTTTGAAACCACAAGTATTTTGCATAATTATAAAACAAAATTTAAATGTAGAAAGCAATCCCTGAAACTCTAACATGAAATGGGAAAGTGAGCTTGGCTCTGTGTCCAGTAGGTGGCACCTCACAGTGAGAGCCCTTTCGAGTGTCATCAGGCAGAGGAATCCCCTGAGGGTGCCTGGGAGCCAGCCAGCCTGGTCTCACAAGCTGTGCACACGTCTCCCCAAATCTGCATTCAGTGGCCTCAAACAGTCCCCATGGATGTATTTGCACCACATGCTATGCTGTGCCTAGTCACTCAGTCATGTCCAACTCTGTGGCCCCATGGACAGTACCCACCAGTCTCCTCTGTCCAAGGGATTTTCCAGGAAACAATACTGGAGTGGGTTGCCATTTCCTACTCCAGGGAATATCCCCAACCCAGGGAGTGAACCCACATGTGAGTTTTCTACATTGGCAGGCAAATTCTTTATCACTACTGCCACCTGGGAAGCTCTATTTGCACCATGGAAGTCAGCAAATGCTATAAGTCAGGCTTTGGCTTATTTTGATTTTGTTTTCATGTTTCTTTGTTTTCAGAATATGATTACTGAACACTTACCAGCATATCACTGAATTTAACTGTACCTACCTAGAGACAAAAACAATTACAAAATAAACTCGCCACAAATTAGTTTCACTAACCATAGTGTTTGTAATAGTGTTGGTATTTTATTCTGAGATTGTCTTGTGTGTAGTACAGGATAAACAAATAAGTAATTATATTGCTATTGTTAAGAAGTGGGATTTTGGAGAGTGAGAGAAAGAAGACACAAATATAAGAGATTAAATAAAAACCATTAGTACTGAATTTCAGTTGGAAATATCAGTGTGGACACATAATGAATTTTATTTTTATCTAACATCATCATTGGAGTGGAATCAGCAAAATCCAAACTGTGGCAACTCTAGGACAAACCACAATTTCTTCAACAAAAACGATAAGATAACAACAAAATCACAAGAACAATAAAAAGAAATGGAGGAGGGTATCTGTTGATTAAAAGAGAGAATTAGCCAATCTCATGGTAGGAACATTTTTAGATCCTGATTCATTACCAAAAAAAAAGAAAGAAAGAAAAGAGAATGCATTCCTAGGATATTAATTAAGGAAACATAAATACTGACTGAATACCAGATGTTATTAAGGAATTTCTCTTCTGTATGATTGTTGTGCATTATTTTGTGTATTATGATTATGTTTTAAGAGCATAGTCTTTGTCTTTTAGAAACACATTCTAAAGTATTTACATATGAAGTTGTATTACTACATGCCTAGGATTTGCTTCAGAATAATCAGGGTAGGAATACTGAGAAGAGTTATAGAAAAGTAAGGTTGATCATAAACTGACACTTGTTGAGTTTAGTAATAGATAACAGAAAGTTAACATATTGTCTAATTTTGTATTTGTTGGAAATATTGCTTCAAGTGCTTTTAGAAATATTAAGTTCCTATACTCCTAGGTCTCCTAGATTTTGCCTTTCCCAAGTTTCTTTAAAAATATAAACATATTTTTATTGAGATAAGTTTCTGTGGGTGTGTTTTTACTGTCATCATCTGCTAAAAATTCTTTACTAAGTGCCTCATATGTGGGTCTCAATTTAACAAAATTCACATATCGCCAAACACAGATGTAAAACCATGTTGAATTTGGAAAAACAATTCAACTCAATACAGTCCATTTACAGACCAAAAGACCTTGACAGCAGATAATAAAATGCTTAATTAGGGACCACAAACACTTTCCAAACAATAAGCAATCAGAACTTCTTACAAAGTCACACACCTTTAAGGGTTATTGCTGCTGTATAGCATTACATAGGCCCACTGAGAAAGATTCTTAAAAACATCTGGAATCCAAGAACATCTGCTACAGGTGAGCAAACAGAGGCTCCATAAAGCCACAGAACAGACAAAACAAGCTGATTGACCCGAGGGGCACTTTTATGAATAGCCCTTTAGTAGGAGGCAGAGACAACACTTCTACCCACGGTGCACTTCTCAAGAAAATAAAACCACACAGAAGTACAAAGAGGCATCAGCCAAAACCATCCCCATTTGCTTCTGGTGTGAAATAACCTTTCCCAGTTCAGACAGACAGCAAATATTTAACAAGGAAAGAAGAGGAGCAGGTGCAGAATTTGGGCCATCACTAAGGATTCCTTGCACCATTTTTAGTCATTTAGTGGGACATTTAGGTCAATGACCTTCAGACACAGATAGTGCTTTTGATGATTGTAAAAAGTAGAAGGTATTTGGAGAAGAGATCCATCCCTGGCCCCTGGCCCCAGAGTTCCAACCAAATACAAAATCCACACACCACGGTAAGTCAGTGGTGAGAAACCTCGGCCATCAGCCAAGGTAAGCAATTCAAGTAAACCTTCAAAGTGACCTGAGGCAGACTTAGGTGAGAATCCACAAGGTGTTGACTTTTGGAGCTCCCGACTGGTGTTCTGAAAGCTTCAAGTCACAAAAGGAGCAGTTTTCTGAGTGACTCCAAGCCAGTGTCCCTGCAGATATGTTTAGTGGGCATCAGAACCACCTTGAAGTGATGCTGAATACACACCCCCTAAATCAGAATGGCAAGCATGCCTAAGGAAACTCCACTTTTAAAAAGCCCTCTGAGTGGCTTTTCATGACCATTAAAATTTGAGAACCATTACATTAGACCAGGTTTGATCAGTGAATGGTATTCCAGAGAGCAAAATGCCCAAGAGCAGAAGCAAAGTCTCATCACTTTTCCTTTATGAAACGTATGTGTGATGCCATTTTTAATAACGTATCTCAAAGCCATAAAATTTGGTGAGAGGATGGGAGTAAGGTTATTGAGGGTTATTGGGGGTTATTCAGGGACAGAGAGCCTCCCTGATTCCCTGACTAGAAGAATGACTTCTTGTCATTCTCCTCTTTGAGTCATCCAGGTTAAGAGTTCATTTTCATTGCAGGACATTCTGACCAATCATTTGTATTAATTATCTACGGTTGAGAGTATATTCAAACAAGGATTCAAACATCCAGGAGGGCTTTCATGTTGCCTAGGATGGACAGACTTGAACCCTAGCTCAGATTAGTGAGACCTAGCAAGAATCTAGAGCAGGACACAAGTTCCACTCCTCAGCTGTGTGGCTTTAGATGGGTCACCTAACCTTTCTGAGTATGTTCTTCATGTTTAAATTGAGAACAAGGAAAATGTTTACCAAGATGTTATGAGGATTAAGTGAGCACTGTGTGGAAAGCCTTTTGAAATCTCCTGAACATCAATTGGGGTTTCCCAGGTGGCGCTGGTGATAAATAACCTGCCTTCCAGTGCAGGAAGCATAAAAGACACAAGTTCAATCCCTAGATTGGGAAGATCCCCTGCAGGAGGGCATGGCAACCCCCTCCAGTGTTCTTTCCTGGAGAATCCCTTGGACAGAAGAGCCTGATGGGCTATGATCCATAGGGTCGCACAGAGTCAGACATGACTGAAGTGACTTTACATGCACACACAAGTATCAACTGAGCATAAACTGTTATAATTATCCATTCATCTGACAGGATTCAGCCATGTAACTAATACAAACCATCTCCTACCTGCAGACTCTGCTGGTAGACACTGGGCTATTGTCTTTCAAATAAATCAAATGTAGTACTTACATGACTGTGATAGGCAGGGAGGGATCCTCCCTCCAAAGGGGGTTTTTGAAAAGGACAATAGAAAGAATTATTGAGCTGGGAGAGGGACAAATTGAATGTTACATTTGCTCAGTACATCCCATGGGGAGGACAGTCAATACAGAATAATCAGCCCCCCAAAATTACTTATCCTCAGGATGCAGAATCCTGTGGAAAACTCTGGGTCAAGATCTCTACTTGTAGAGACTGTAGGGATCCAACTTTTAACTCAGCAAGAAACCAGAAGAAGAGAGGGTATTTTTCTCCTTAGCTCAGGGATTTAAAAGAAGGCACTCTCTCCTCATCAGTTCTCAATCAGCAGGCTTTTCTTGACTTTTCAAAAACTGCCTTGTACAGTTGACCCTTGTTTAGTGCAGGAGTTGATGTGCTGCTCCTTTGCAAAGTCAAAAGTCTGAACTTACAGTCATCTCTACACTTGCTTCCTCCATATCCCCTGTCTGCATCAGTGGCTTCAAACAACCTGAGAATTGTACATACTGTGGTACATATTTGTGGGAAAAAATCCATGTATAAGTGGACCCAAGCAATCCAAACCCTTGTTCTTCAAATGTCAACTCTATTTCAATCAGGAACCCATCTGTGTCGGTGAAGCAACTTTCCTCCAGTTCTCCATTGGAAAGTGGATATAACTGAGCAGGGTAGACTCAGACAGGTCTGCTTGGTTCGCTGCAGTGCCTGGACCTCCCCTTTCCCCAAATCCTTTCCCACCTCTCCTTCTCCCTTTTCTCAAAGTCCTATATTCCTAGTTTCTTCGTGCAGAGAGCAAAAACTGATAAATCGCTAATACGATGTTGATTTAGTTTACTGTGTTACTCCTCTTGGCTCTGTGTATGATTTAAAAGAGGAAACCAAAATAATGTACAGATCTTCTTTGACTTACAATGGGTTCGTGTCAGATAAACCCTTCATAAATGGAAAAGATCATAAGTTGAAAGCACCTTCAATACACCTAACCTACCAAACCTCCTAGTTTAGCCTGCTGCTGCTGCTGCTGCTGCTGCTAAGTTGCTTCAGTCGTGTCCGACTCTGTGTGACCTCATAGACGGCAGCCCACCAGGCTCCCCCGTCCCTGGGATTCTCCAGGCAAGAACACTGGAGTGGGTTGCCATTTCCTTCTCCAGTGCATGAAAGTGAAAAGTGAAAGTGAAGTCACTCAGTCGTGTCCAACTCTGTGCAACCCCATGGACTGTAGCCCACCAGGCTCCTCCATCCGTGGGATTTTCCAGGCAAGAGTACTGGAGTGAGGAGCCATTGCCTTCTCCGAGCTTAGCCTAGCCTAGCTTAAGCATGCTCAGAAGAGTTACACTTGCCTACGGTTGGACAGAATCATTGAACAAAAAGCCAACTTTATAATAAAGTGCTGAATATCTCATGTAATTTATTGAATACTGTACTTAAAGTGAAAACCAAAATGCCTGAATGGATGCAGGATGGTTGTAAGTGTATTGGTTGTTTACCCTGATGATCACAGGGCTGATTGGGAGCTGACTGGTAGCTGCAGCAGCTACCCTGCTCAGCATCACAAGGTGGTACCACACTGGTGGTACCACATAGCCAAGGTGGCTAACCCTGGAAAATGTCAAAACTCAAAATTTGAAATCTGGTCTCTACCGAATGAGAAGTTCTTTTACACCACTATAAAATAGAAAACGTGCAACTATCATAAGTCGAGGACCATCTGTATTCCCCATAATGGGATTTAAGGAGGGAATGTCCAGGGATGGGGGAGGGGAGAGATGGTCCCCAGTCACATCAGTGAGTTAGTATTCTCAGACCCCAGAACTCAGAGCCATGCTGTTCCAGTCTCACTCCATGGCCGTGCATGGCACTCAGCATCCCCACCATTCTATCCAGCCAGGCACGGCTCTGTCATTGTTGACCTCTGGTCATTTCTTCTTTCAGAAAGAGCCCACTCTCATCATCTACTCTGGAGCCTTCCCATTTCTGCCCCGCCCCCCAACTGTTTCCTGATGAAGAATTTACTTTTGGCTTCCTAAAATTATTAAGAGTGACATAAATACATTTGGCTTGGTGCAGGGAAGGGAAGCACTGAGAACGTAAGTCCTTATTCAAGGACTATGGCCAAATTTTCTTACTCCCTAAGAAGGAATGATGCTAAAGCTGAAACTCCTGTACTTTGGCCACCTCATGTGAAGAGTTGACTCATTGGAAAAGACTCTGATGCTGGGAGGGATTGGGGGCAGAAGGAGAAGGGGACGACAGAGGATGAGGTGGCTGGATAGCATCACCAACTTGATGGATGTGAGTTTGAGTGAACTCCGGGAGTTGGTGATGGACAGGGAGGCCTGGTGTGCTGCAATTCATGGTGTCGCAAAGAGTTGGACACGACTGAGCGACTGAACTGAACTGAACTGAACTGAAGAATTTCTCTAATTACCATATCTTTTTTAAGACTTGACTCAAATCTTATCTTCTCATGGGGTCTACCCAGAGCAATCTTACTGAAAACCACACCTGTTCCTCACCCCTTGCCCACACTCCCAATTTTTCTTTCCTTTCTGCCATAACATTTACCAGTATTCAAAACACAGCAAAATCTACTTGCACATTTTGTATATTGTTCACATCTTTCTTTTCCCAATGGTTGTGAGCTTTATGTAGTTTAGTCACTAAGTTGTGTTCAATTCTTGTAGACCCAATGGAAAGTAGCCTACCAGGCCCATGGGGTTTCCTGGGAAAGAATATTGGGATGGGTTGCCATTTCCTTCTTCAGGGGATCTTCCCAACCAAGGGATCGAACCCAGGTCTCCTACATTGCAGTCAGTCTCCTGTATTTTCAGGTGGACTCTTTACTGACTGAGCCACCAGGGAAGCCCATAAGCTTTATGAAGGCAGGAATATTTCTTTTGTCCATCAGTGTATGCCAAGTGTGCCTGACACACAGGAGGTATGTTTGCAGTTAATACTAATAATCTAATAATATGCATGTGTGCTCAGTTGTGTCCAACTCTTTGCAAATCCACAGACTATAGCCAACCAGGCTCTCTGCTGATAGGATTTTTCAGGCAAGAATGCTGGAGCAGGTTGCCATTTCCTCTTCCAGGGAATCTTCCAAACTCAGGGATCGAACCCCTATCTCCTGCGTCTCTTGCATCATCAGGACAATTCTTTATCACTGAATTACAGTTGACCGGTGAAAAGCACAGGTTTGAACTGTGTGGGTTTACATATACACAGATTTTACTTAATAGTAAATACTATAGTACCACACCATCTGTGGTGTATGGATGTGAGGGTTGGACTGTGAAGAAGGCTGAGCGCAGAAGAACTGATGCTTTTGAACTGTGGTGTTGGAGAAAACTCTTGAGAGTCCCTTGGACTGCAAGGAGATCCAACCAGTCCATTCTAAAGGAGATCAGCCCTGGTTGTTCTTTGGAAGGACTAATGTTGAAGCTGAAACTCCAATACTTTGGCCACCTGATACGAAGAGCTGACTCATTTGAAAAGACCCCGATGCTGGGAAAGATTGAGGGCAGGAGGAGAGGGGGGCGACAGAGGATGAGATGGCTGGATGGTATCACCAAATCAATGGACATGGGTTTGGGTAGACTTCGGGAGTCGGTGATGCACAGGGAGGCCTGGCATGCTGCAGTTCATGGGGTCGCAAAGAGTCAGACACGACTGAGCAACTGAACTGAACTGAACACCATCTATGGTTGGATGAATCTATAGATATGGAACCTTGGACATGAAGGGGTGACTACAAATTATACATGGATCTTTGACTGTGTGTAGTGTTGGTGACCCAACCTTGGTGTTGTTTAAGTGTCAACTGTAATGATATAATTTAGGTTGCTAATAATAATAATAGTTGTGTGTTATTGATGGGGCTTCCCTGGTGGGTCAGATTGTAAAGAATCTGCCTGCAATGCAGGAGTCCCAGGTTCGATCCTTGAGTTGGGAAGATCCTCTGAAGAATGGATTGGCTCCCCACTACACTATTCTTGCCTGGAGAATTTCATGGAGAGAGAAGCCTAGCACAGTCCAGGGGGTCCCAATGGATAATAAGTAATCTTAAAAGCACAGCTGTAAACTGGAGAGCCGAAGGAGCAGGGATGACCACCCTGTGCTGGGCACTGCACACATTTTCTTGCTACTGCTCAGTCACTAAGTTGTGTCTGACTCTTTGTGGCTTCCTTTTCTTTCACGGTCTTCCGGGGTTTGCTCAAACTCATGTCCACTCAGTCAGTGATGCCATCCAAGCTTCTCATCCTCAGTCACCCCTTTCACCTCCTGCCGTCAATCTTTCCCAGCATCAGGGTCTTTTCCAGTGAGTTGGTTCTTGCATCAGGTGGCCAAAGTATTGGAGCTTTAGCTTCAGCATCAGTGTTTTCAATAAATATTGAGGGTTGATTTCTTTTAGGACTGCATGGGTGCCCATGTTTACTAATACAGAGCTCCCCATCCCCACAGAACTTCTAGAACAAAGACCTTTAACTGACAAGACATTACCTAACAGTTAGTCTTAAAGTTTGGTCTGAGTGGTAGCAAACTAACACACCTCCTCCCTAAGACCCCTGGAAATCTCTACAGGAATAAAGACATACTTCCCCAGTGGACTTACACCCCATATGCTCTCCTCCACCACTGCACTCAGTTCATTAAGAAAACCTTCAAGGTGTTCAGAAACTCAAGCAGCTCTTGGTCAGGAAGCCCTGGGGAGCTGCTGTCTGCTCACCGAGGGCCCTGCAGCAGTCCTGGACACCACTAGCAAGTCCATCACCACCTGCCATAAAGTAAATAAATCCACTGTGGTCTGGACAATTAAAACTGCATTAAAAACAATATATATGGGCAAATGGAGCCCATGAGACAAGAGCAGGGCTGCTGGAAAAGTCATTGGCTCAGAACAAGGGACTGGGTTTGGCCAGTGCATCTTACCAGGCCTTCGTCAGCCCCAATCATTCAGATCCTACTTGTCTCCTAAAATCTAAAACGGTAGCCTGAGCACTTAGGATCCTCCCTTCTTCTGAGATAGAAGGCAGCCTGTCCTGGAAAAAACTCTGGAAGAGCATACACTCAATCATTAACAACAGTTGTCCCTGAGACAAGAGCTCCCAGGAGAAGCTTAGGGGCTGACTTTTTTATTTTTAACTTTTTATTTTGTACTGGGGAAGGGAAAGGCTACCCACTCCAGCATTCTGACCTGGAGAATTCCATGAACTGTATAATCCATGGGGACACAAAGAGCTGGACACGGCTGAGCAACTTTCCCTTTCACTTTCTTTTCATAGCTGATTAACAAACAATGTTGTGACAGTTTCAAGTGATGCATGGATCCATTCTCCCCCAAAACCCATTCCCATCCAGGCTGCCACATAACACTGAACAGAGTTCCCTGTGCTGTAGAGTAGGTCCATGTGGGTTATCCATTTTAAATACAGCAGTGTGTACCTGTCCATCCCAAACCCCCTAACTATCCCTCCCCCCTCCCCCAACCATAAGCTTGTTCTCAAGTCTGTAAGTCTATTTCTGTTTTTTAAGTTCATTTGTATCATTTCTTTTTAGGTTCCACATATAAGGGATGTCATATAATATTCCACAGAAGGACTGCTTTTAAACTCACGTATTTCTGAATTTTACAAAGGTGTCAAAATAAGTAAATATTAGGGTGGAGGTAGTGAGTATGAGGATTAATGGAACAAGTCTGTATTACTTCTGTAATTTAAAAAAATCCATCACAAGTCTCTTTTTTTAGGGGTTCTATATGGGAGGATAAAAGTAGACAGAAGTGCCATGACCGTATGGAAATTCTCAGTGAGAGGCGGCTCCAGCCTGCTCTGGTGGGTAGCATGGAAAATACAAATCTCATCCACTGGGGGACCCCGGAGCCACATCATCCCAGGAACCAGCGTCTCACCTCTCAGATGGAGCTGCACACCTGGGATTCTTCTGTGTGTCTTAAGCCTCAACGAACCCTGTCCCTATCCACTCCTCAAACAATTCTACCCCAGAAGGCAGCCCACTGTGTCCTCTGCCAGTCGGCCTGCCCAGGAGCGGGGCTACTCCCAGTCTATCTTAAATGATCCCTTGTTTGCAGGACACCCAGATCTGCTGAACAAACTGGTTTAAGCCCTCAAGTCTTGTTCCAACGGGATATAGCAAAGCAATTTATGAGAAGTCGTGTCTGGAGGCAACAGGAAAATGTGGGTCATAGAAGCAGCCTCCTCCAGGGGCTGGCTGTGGCGTGGAACTAGACGTCTGCCCCGGGGCCAGGCGGGGGACGGGGCTGGGCTACCTGGGCTCCACAGAACCACAGCGGGCCCCATTCACAAAGCCACACCCCGCGGCCCAGAGCCTCCGTGCTGAGGGCACCTTTTCCAAAGTGTGGCAACTCAGACATGCAACCAGAAGGAGTCTGCATTTCCCTGTGGTCAGTGTCTGTGACTGAGAAGGAGGCAAGGCTGGCATTGCACAATGACTTCCAGAACTGGAGGCGACTATGAGGTGGAGTCAAAGGGGGATTTCAAACTGGGCTCCACAGAGGCCCAGGGGTCAGAGCAGGTATCTCAGGGGACAAGGATGAAGCCGAGGGGTGCTCTGGGCTGCCTGTTTTGGCTTCATCGAAGGCCGATCACTATTTTACCTGTTTTCTATCTGACTTCTCCCCTGTAAATGCCAGCCTGCCTTGTGGTCCAGCCTCAGCATGGAGTCGTGTTCAAAGAAACTACTGTCCATCAAAAAAGTATATATAATCCAAAGAATCCAAAATCTTTACTCAGCCTCTAAAGAAAAAGCCAAGGGGCAAAGTGCATTCTTAACGAACACCAAGATGCCTTTAAAATCCATTATTCCTTATCTCTGCCATGTTCAATATCCTCAACATTCTCAACACAGATAGCAGCTGCTTTCTGAAATCTTACTGGCCTTCCTAGTCCTAAAGCCAGGCCAAAAACTTTCCACGACACGCAGCCTGCATGGTTCACCCACCTCTCCCCTCGCTCATGCGGCTCAGTTCAGCACTCTGTATCTCAGCTTAGTCTCCAGCTCCACTGGCTGGCACTTGGGGTTTTTCCCCCCTTGCACTATACAGGAAAGCCCAGACACTAGTGCAATAAGTATGAATCCTTCTTCCTTAAAAGGCAGGGGAAATGGAGACAGACTATGAATTACAATACAGTGTGTTTTTTTGTTTTTGTTTTCTTTTTTGTTTCAAGGCCCCACAGAAATATTCATTTTTAAAAGGATGCCACTGATCTTGTCCATTCTAAATGGAGCCTCTGGGACAAAACTTTAACAGGTAAGCACTCTCCTCTATACATTCAGTGACAAGGAGTTTATTACTTCACAAAGTAATATGCATAATTTGGGGCCAGTTTTTATTTATGGAAGGCCTTCCTCAGCCAGATTTTTGGCAGGGTTTGAGGTCTGGCCAAAGCTCTTTCTGCTTCAAAATATTTCTCCCCATCAACCAGCAGAAATGCCACCAGTCTAATGTTCCCGCACTGACTTCCCAAAGACTGGGTAAATATAAATATATTCCCTAAAACAGGTAAAACCTTCAGTCGCTGACACCAACCTCATTCTCTGAACTCAGTTCTTAATTTAGCTAACCAGGCAAGCAGCCATGCCCTGAGGCATTATGTGAAGCGTGAAGAAGGAAAAGATTCCAAAGTGTGAGGTGACCAGGAGGCAAAGCCCAGAGAGAACGCACAGCAAAGTGGAGGAGGGCCTGGAGCAGTGGGAAAGGAGTGATCCAGAGATGGGCCACGTGAGAGACCCCAGCCCGAGCCCCAGCCCCCAGAGCAAAGGCCTGACCCACCAGACACGACCACCCAAGAAGCCTTGAGCTCTCATTATTAGGCAACACTACAGATCCAGGTGTAGTTTTTTTTGTCTTTAACTTTTTATACAATTTTGAGAGGTTATTTTCTAGCTATAGCTATTATATTGGGTGTATTCCTCATGTTGTACAATATATCTTTGAGCCTATTTTACATGCAATAGTTTTTACCTCCCCCAACCCTTTATTGCCGCCCACCCCCCCCCACTGGTAACTACCAGTTGGTTCTCCATATCTGAGTCTACTTCATTTCTGTTATATTCACTAGTTTGTTGTATTTTCTTAGACTCCGTATGTAAATGGTATCTTATTTGCCTTTCTCTGTCTGACTTATTTCACTAAGGTTAATACCCTCCATTTTGCTGCAAGAGGTAATGTTTCATTCCTCTTAGGGCTGAGTATTCCATTGTGTAATATGTACCACATCTTCCTTATTCATTCATCTGTTGACTGATACTTAGGGTGCTCCCATATCTTGGTAATTATAAATCATACTGCTATGAACACTTGGGTGTGTAGATCTTTTGGAATTAATGTTTTGGGGGTTTTTTTGGCGGGGGGTATATACCCAGGAGTGGAATTACTGGGTCATATGGTAGCTCTGGACTTCCCAGGTGGCACTAGTGGTAAAGAACACACTTGCTAATGAAGGAGATGTAAGAGATGCAGGTTCGATCCCTGAGTCGGGAAGATCCCCGGGAGGAGGGCATGGCAATCCTCTCCAGTATACTAACCTGGATAATCCCGTGGACAGAGGAGCCTGGCAGGCTAGAGTGCATGGGTCACGAAGAGTCGGACACGACTGAAGCGACTTAGCACACACATGTGCATGGTAGTTTTAGCTTTACTTTTCTGAGAAACCTCCATCATGGTCTCCACAATGGCTGCACCAGGTATACTTTCGAGTGAAGAACTTCCTGTGGGCACGTCCTCAGCAAATGCTTCAGCGAACACACCAACTCTTCTCTCTTCTCCTCTAACAACCCCGCCTGCCCCCTCCTCACCTGCTTCCAAACACCGCCCCACCCTGTTATCCCTGGTCTGTCTCCCGCTCCCACCTGCTGCACCCCCTGGTGGGCTCCAGGGCCTTGTCCCGACCCAGGCAGACTGCGTCCATGCCCAGTGCTCTGGCTGTCCTCAGACTTTCCCCTCGACCAGCCTCCATCCTCTCCCACTGGTCTCTAACTGTCCCTCATCACTAGACCTCTTGTCCTCAGCCTCCGACAAACTTTAGCTACTGAGTAGTTTGCCCAGAGATACCTTCTCTGCCGAACATCACCAAACCCCACTGCTGCATCCTTGCATCCCCAGGGTTCTCTAAATGTGTTCACTGAGTGAGTGAGTAAATGAATTATGAATAAATGAGAAAAAATATGAGAATAAATGAGTGCATGAATAAATGAATGAATCATTGAATGCTTTACAAAATCGGGCAGGGGATGTTGTAAAAACTACCAAATAGAGGTTCCCTTGAGTGACACAAGTGTTCAACAGTAGCAACAACAACAGCAGAAAATATCTAATGAGATTAATGCCCATTATGTAGCCATCCTTGGAGCCCTATCTGACTCAAGAACTATGGACATTCATTATTTTTGTCCAGTTGGCATCCATTCTCTTTCTTTTGATTTTCCTCAGGGATGGGCAATCAAGGCAAGGGCTTCTCTGTGGCACCATGACCAAGAGATGAGCTGATGGTCCAGTTTGGCTGTCCAGGTTCTCCCCACTTGCACTGACCCAAGACTGGAAATAATTGGAGCAAATTCCTCCAGAAGTCTGTACCCTGTAGAGACTGGCCAGTTGTTTAAGAGACCAAGTGGCATCACGTGCCCTGGATCAAACAAGGATCTACCGCTTATTATCCATGTGTCTTTGGTTTAGAGTTATTTAACTCCTCACCGCCTCAGTTTCCTCTTCTATATAAAAGCAATATGCAATGCCCATAGTGAAAATATAGATTCAAACTCACAAGACAGCCATAGGCTCTATAGTTTGCATCGGTTTACTCAGAACCATATCAGATGTTTTTCTTCAGCCCAGAAGCCCTGACAATAATCCACACAGAGAGTTCCAAGTACAAGGAGCCAACAACTACTCCAGGCAGGAATTTCTCTGGCTTGAAAATATCATGACCTCCCCTTTGGAAGCTAGTAGTTTCTGTAACAATTCCTTAGGCATAGCTTACAAGTCTCCACAGAGAGACATGCCAGTTGTGAGAATTCAGAGAAACCCAAAACGAGAGCTTCCTAACAGGTACACACAGTTCTCCCAGTCTGGGGGCCATTTACCAATCAGGGGTCATTTTTACCTGAAGTGATGCTGCCTGGCATTAGGCTTGACACAAATCACTGTATCTGGTCTTCAGAGTGGCAGTTAAGCAAAGGTCAGATTGTCACATTGTGAGGGAAGTTGGTTTTCTGAAAACTTTCACCCAAACAATAATAACAGTACCCACCTTACAGCATTGTAGGGAGGGTCAGATGAATTAGTACATGCCTGGGGCTTAATAAGGGCTGGAACACAATACGCTCTCAAAAAAAAAAAAAAAAATGCTTCTATTACTGTATATTTGGGTATCTGTTTGAGTTTCTCTCTTTTCCAAAACATGATTATTCCATTTTTTTCTTCTTTTAGACAGCAGTAGTCCTTCCAGTAAGCTAACATTTTGCCTCAGTTGATCAGCGTAACTTTCTACTGTGATCAACTCTGGTTACCCCAGAGGAACCAGACAAAAATGAGCCTGTCTGAACCAGGTGGTCTAGTGTGACCTGACTCTCAGGCCCTCTCTTAAGTGCCAGATTTCTAAAATGACCTCATGAGGGACTTCCCTGGTCATCCCGTGGCTACGACTCCACGCTCCCAATGCAGGGGGCCCAGTTTCTATTTCTGATCAGGGAAGTAGATCCCACATCCTGCAACTAAGAGTTTACACGGCGCAGCTAAAGATCCTGCATGTGACAACAAAGATCGAAGATCCTGCATGTCACAACCAAGAGCCGGTGCAGCCGTGTGTGTGTGTGTGTGTGTGTGTGTGTGTGTGTGTATGTATATATACATGCAGTTTGAAAAAATAAAAAAGACCGCATGAGAGCCTGAAACATCCAATGTCCTGCTGGTCCAAAGAGACAGAACCAGAGCATAAGGCGCCTTTGTCATCGAGGATGAGAAAGGTAGAAGCGCCTTACTGGGCTTCCCTCCCTCTGAGGTTTCAGGCCATTGTGTTTCTTAGTGACTTGGAGGCAGGTTGTTATCAGAGAGCACAAGTCTCAGGAGAGTCACTCTGGGTGGGTGAGTTGTTGGAGCAGCTCACTAAGGAGCAGGAAGTGAAAACTCAGGCAAAGGAGCCCAAGATGCTCCCCCTGGTGTCCTTCGGGCAGAGCAAAAACCTCAGTCCAGGGAGAGGTCCATTACGGTAAACCTGTCCCTAGAGGAGACACAACACACACGCCAGGTCCATTTCTTTCTCCTGCCACTCAGAGGACAGGAATGAACGAATCAACAGACCTGTGACCCCTCCATTTCAATGAAGTAACCGAAGCAGCATGACTCACTTGAAAGCATTTCTCCTCTGTCTCCTTTTCACAGTCATGGTGTCTGGGTTTGGAACTGATAATTCCTCCCCTGGCCCCAGCATCCCCATGTCCCTTACCTGACACCCGGCGTCAGGTCTGGCTTCCATCTTCCTGCCTCTGCCCCTCTGACTCAAACAAACAGGGCGAGAAACCACTGCAGCTTTCCTCTCCTGTCAGGTTGGGTGACAGAAGGGTATTTCTTATTAAAGCAAGTTTTCATGCCTGCTCTCTGAGTCTAAGGAACATTGCCTGATGACCTATTTAGAAAAGGTGAGAGGACAAAACGATGTAGAAAACTAGCATGTGTCTTAATACAGGCTGAGTCTCCATCACCACCTTTCCCTTCAGAAAGTCAACCAGAGGCAGCCCACCTGTGCAGCCCACCTATTGGGCTCAGACTTCTTCATTGTCACACTGTCCTTCCTGGTAGACACTGGTGCTTCACAAGTGCCACACGTTTTCTTCACACAGATCTCTTTCAGTATCCACAGGGGATTGGTTTCTGGACCCCCGGGCACATACCAAAATCCGTGGATGCTCAAGTTTCTTATATAAAATGACATAGTATTCGCATATAATCTCCACTCTACTTTAAATCAGCTCTAGATTACTTATAATACCTAACACAATATAAATGTTATTTAAATAGTTCTAGTAAATACAATGTAAATGCTATGTAAACAGTTGTAAGTACACAGTAAATTCAAGTTTTGCTTTGGGCAACTTTCTGGAATTTTTTCCCAGATATTTATATATATGGATCACTTTGGCCCAGATGGTAAAGAATTTGCCTGCAACACTGGAGACCCAGGCTCCATCCCTGGGTCAAGAAAATCCCCTGGAAAAGGGAATGGCAACCAACTTCAGTATTCTTGTCTGAAGAATCCAATGGACAGAGGAGCCTGATGGGCTACAGTCAGTCCACGGGGTCGAAAAGAGTCGGACATGACTGAGTGACTAGCACTTTCACTTTCACATTTAATAAACACAATGTATTTATTGTATTTGTATTTATTTCACATGTAATAATAAATGCAAATGCTAAGTAAACAGTTGCAAGTACACAACAAATTTGAGTTTTACTTTGGGGAACTTTCTGGAATGTTTTCCCAGAGAGAGAGAGAGATAACAGCTGATACTCAACTTATTAAAAAGGTTGATTTAGGCATCAGCAATGGTGACTTCCACCTCCTCCTGGCTCAGTATTGATGAAAGTGATCTGCTTGACAATCTCAGAAGGACTGTGCAGGCCCATGAGTCACTTGTGGATCCTCATCTGGAATCGATACCAAGTCTTAGAACCTTCACCACACGGAGTTTTCCTTGTAGTTATTCTCAGTCTTGGTAGGCATCGGAACAGGTCCTTTCACTTGGAGATCCCTTTCCTTTGCGCCTCTGATCAGGTTAGCACATACCTTCTCCAGAGATTTCACGTCGCAGCTGGTGATGGTGATCTAATCTGGTGAATGGCCACCTCTGGCTCCACGGGAGTCTTGCTCTTGTCTTTAATGGCCATGGATGCTCTGGTTTCCTGACCAACTCGTTCTTCTGCAAGAGCGAACAGCGGTGAGTCAGGAGCAGGAGTGGGTGGCCCAGTGTTCCACCACAGCAGAAACCGTGTTTTCCTCAAAGAGCTCCCAGATACTTTGATCTGAGGTTGGTTGAATCTGTGGATACAGAACCCTCAGATACAGATTGCTATCTGTTCTATTAGTTACCTATTAATATCGTATTCCAAAATTATCATCTATCCTTTTAAAACATATATTCTTCCTTACCTTCTCCAAATTCAAAAGATTCATGCAGTCATGAGTTTAATGTACTATTTTTATTATTTCCCTAACTAACACTTGAAGATTTCTCACTGTATATCAAGTCCCTCTCTAAATACTTTATCAATATTAGCTTATTGAATCTTCACGACAACCCTCTGAGGTAGAAGCTACTATTACTCCCATTTTACAGATGAGGAAATTGAGGCTTAGACTGACGAGCAGGAAATCACAGTAGTTAGTAGGACTGGGACTGGAGTCCAGGGAGAAGGGCTCTAGAACTTGAGTTTCACCTGAGTTTAAGTTAACTCCTATGCTATTCTGCTATACCTTTTTTAATACAAAAATTTTAAGCTATTAAAAAGTTTTCATTTTAATTCATATACTGTCTCAAATCATCTCATAGACCACTCAATTTTACATCAACACTTGGAGAAATACCAGCTGAGTGTAAAAGAATTCTGGATTCAGAGAAGACTTGATTTCAATTCCCTTTTCACTCCTTACTTGCTTTGCAGCCCTGAGCAAACTTCCTGACCAGTGTAAGCCTCAGCATCCCCCCATGGGGACCTTAGATAGAAATTCCTACTTCTCTCACTGGTGGTTGTAGAGACTGAAGAAATCATGCCACTGCAAATGCTTTGGGAAACATTATGGCCGCAAGTCAACATCATCCCCTCTAATGATGAAGAAATGTTTAAAATTAAGGAAATGGTGCCCCTACTTTTTCAGTACAAGCAGCCCCTGCTGGTTGAAAAATCTTTCGAATAAAAAAGTAGATCCTTACGTTTCCTTTGTGCTGTAGAGGCTGTTGCTGCTGCTGCGGATCCAAAATAAATTACTTCATGAAGTAAGGTCTGTTTATATTATCCCACTACCTGATGACTTCCTGTGTATAACATCCAAATACGAGCATCTCAGCCAAAGGTACATAAAGCCACTTCCCCCACACTTTACATTTCACCATGCTCAACATCTGCTTTTCTTGGCCACCTGAGTTGATGAGTTTCACTTTGCACCATGGTGAGGTCCAGGTGTCAGGCGAGGACCCAGACATTTTCTTCCCTCATTGCCTCAAGCAGGGTCCAGTTTATAGTCCCATTTCCCCCACAAGAGCTGGTGATGAGGGAGACACTGCAGCTGGGCGTCATTACCCTCAATCAACGGCCGTGACATTTTTTTGAAGGTAGCAGGCAGGGCTGAAGAAGGTTGCATTCTCACATTTTCAGCCAGGTTGGAGCTGTGGCCATCTGGAAAGATGGATATGAGTATAAACTTCAGTGAGGGAACTTCAGTTTTTCCTTCTTTGGGAGCTCCTACAACTTAAAAATTCCTGGTGTCCTCATCCTGGGCGGAATGTGTTTCCTAGATGCAACCTGCAAGAGTAGACTGGGTCTCATCTCTGTTCCTTCTGCTCTTCCTCATGATCCATACGAAGTGAGATAAGGAAGGTGATGCTAATTGGGTGTTTTGATATCTTGGCAGGAACAGTTATATTCGATGAATCAATGAAACTTGACATTACGGATGCCTTTGGAGGGGTCCAGGGGGGTCTCCTACCTGATTGCAACAACCCTTCAGTATCAAAGGATTTGAGTCCTGTGTCCATTCTCACTATGGGGAGCACGTCTCTGTATAACAGAGAGCTTCACCTGATAACTGATCACCGTGAATGAGAGGCAAGATACACACAGGAAACATCTCCTAAATTCCACCTGGCTTGTCCCTGTGAGTCCATCTGTCAAACCGGAGCCTCCCAACATGCAAAGACAGCAATTCTCTTACTGAAACAATCTGGATCGTACCAGAGCTTATTTAAAAAATGATTCAAAATGTGCTGCAGCTATACCAACACACTGATATCCCAGGCACAGCCCTTCACAGCATTTTATTTAATAACACAGGGACCTTCATGGTTTGATAACGTCTCAAAGGACGGTGGTACAAATGGAAAATGGACCAAGAGTGCAAGCTTACATTCTCTCCTGAAAGAGATCCGTGTACAGGGTACTGCCTGTCTGATGCAGCTCTGTCCTGCATTCAGTCAGGTCCTGCAAAGAACTGTCCTCAACCTCCTCCACTGCCATGAGAACAGATCATTTTTTTAATGGTCCTGGTTGACCATTAATAACTCTGTTCATTTAACTGCATGGGATTTCTTCTTCAATTGTCCCTTTATTGCTGAGATAAATTAAAACTGGATTTTTAAAATTGGCTTCAAAAATGTGACCTGTCCAGGAAGTTCTCCAGTGGTGTCCAGTGGCTAAAACCCCATGATCCCAGTATAGGGGTCCCAGATTCAATCCCTGGTCAGCAAACTAGATCCCACATGCTACAACTAAGACCTGGCACAGCCAAATAATTTTTTTAAAAAACGGGTCTGTCTTTATATAGATACAGCGGAATACTACTCAGCCATTAAAAAGAATGAGATACTGCAGGAACATGGATGCAGCTAGAGATTGTCATACTAAGTGAAGCAAATCAGAAAGAGAAAGACGAATACCTTATGATACAGCACTTACATGGGGAATCTAAAACATGGCACAGATGAACCTAGTATCTATGAAACAGAAATAGACCCACAGACATAGAGAATAGACTGTGGTTACTAAGTGGGAGGGAAGAGGGGAAGTGGGACAGGGATGGACGCGGAGTTTGGGGCTAGGAGATGCAAACTGTAATTTACATACAGAATGGATAAACAACAAGGTCCTTCCGTATAGCACACGGAACTATAGCCAATCTCCTGGGATAAATCATAATGGAAAAGAATATTTTACAGAAGAATGTGTATACTGAGTCACTTTGCTGTACAGCAGAACTTAACATTGCAAATCAACTATACTTCAATTAAAAAATCTTTTTAAAATGTGAACTCTCCTTCATATCACCCAATATCACTCATTTTTTCACACCCCCTTTTTGCTACTGTGGTTTATATTCCCAGGCTATGGCCCTAGAGAGCATCCCGTCCCCAAAACCTTCAGGCTTTAGATTCAATCCACCTTTATTTACAAGGGATTCTGCTTCCGGTGCTGTGTTAGATGTCTCCGCATGCACTCCCTCATTTGATCCCCAAAGTTTTAAGATAAGCAGAATGTCCCCATTGCACAAGCAGGAAAACCCAGGCAGGTGGGGGAAACAGACCTTGCAGTGGCTGAGCCAGGACATACTTCCAGGTCTTCTCCAAGTCCCACACACTCTGTGTTAAATAGAGAACTTCAGCTCCTCTTCCCTCTGCTCTGAGCTACCTCAACCAACATCGCGAGGTACTTACTCTCCTCTCTGTAGGAAGGGTTCTCTCTCTTTTCCATCCATGCTTAGAAGTCCAACCTCGCCGGGCTCCTGCAGGACCTGTCTTCCCTGTAGCTCATGTTTCCTCCTTTCCACTGACTCCTCCATTTCCTTTTCTATTGCAGTCAGATTCCTAAAAAAAACCACATTGTTCGATTCCTACCTGCTACTCTCTCCCTTAAAATTGCCCACCAGAAAGACAGTTTCAATTCACTGCTGGTCTTTTCCTTTATTTTTACCATGTTCTGATTCCATCTAGATTTCAGCCAGACAAGCATATGCTGATCTGTGTGCCAAGAGGCGATATATCCAGATATACACTCTTATCCTCAAATTATTTAAAGCAGCTTACTAAATATTTTTCCAGGTCTTTTGTTTCCCTTTTAATTGTTAAACTAGTCAAGCTACCTCGAAGTAAGAATTATGTCCTCTTGCTTCCAGTAGTGAGCACAGGACATGCAGGCAATCAAATCAGAATTAAACAAGAACTAGAATTCAAACCACTTTTACAAAACAAAATCAAATGCACTTGCTCTCCAAATACCAAAGCTCCCATAACATCAGAGAACAGAAGAAGAGTGATGTTATTTAGGAAACAAAAAAATTTTTTGCAAGTTGGCTAAGGTTACATGTGAAATTGAAAGTGTTAGTTGCTCAGCCACATCCGACTCTGCAACCCTATGGACTGTAGCCCACCAGGCTCCTCTGTCCATGGAATTCTCCAGGCAAGAATACTGGAGTGGGTAGTCATTTCCTCCTCCTCCAGGGGATCTTTCCAACCCAGGGATTGAACCTGGGTCTCCTGTATTGCAGGCAGATTGTTTACTGCCTGAGCCATAGAAGCCCCACTTTCCACAGATGGAGGAGCGATGAAAAGAAGAAATTTCAAATTTTAAATTCTGTTAAAAACTTGAGGTAACTGTGTTAGCAGGAATATAGAGGGCAAAACACTCCGGTGCATTGCTGGCGTGAGTGTAAATTACTAACACATTTTCAGGGGGAAAAAAATGTATTAATCTATATGTTAAAATAAAAAATGCATATATTCTTTGACCTAGCAGTTCTACTCGTTTAAAACTAATTCCACAGGTTTACTCATATCTTTTCACACAGAAAGGTATGCTGTAATATTGCAGCATTTAAAAAATGAGGCAGCTTAATATCATATGAAATGATCTCCAAGATAAGATGTGCAAAAAAGGAATATGCAGAACACGTGTATAAGGTGCTAATGATTGTGAAGGTAAGACACACACACAGAGCTGCATTTGAAAAAACTGTAAACCCACATACACATTTGGACTTGAAAAGACTGTCTCTGGCAGCTTATACCAGAATATTCTGTTAGTGCTTGTCCTTGGAGAGAGGAATCAGGAACTGGAGACCTGGAGTGGGAGGAAACTTTCTTTCCTTCTACATTTTTATGTGGTGACTTAAAATATTTCTTTGTGCCAGCATTAAAGTTTTTTTTTTTTTAAGCGAAAAGAATTGTTTTAAAAAGTTTTTTAAAGCTTGAGTTAACATGACTTTTTTTAATCTCCAATTTGGTGTTAAGAATGGCTGTAATTTAAACATTTGCAGTTACGTGTGAAGAGTTGCTGTAAAATTTGAAAGGCATGCTTGGGCCAGCTCTGAGTTGAGGTGCGCCAGCCACGAATCTAAGATGAAAGAGAATTTCCTGTTGCCTCCCATTGGTTTTGAGCTTCACTGTTTATAGAACTTTTCGATGAAGTGTTACTATAAGAAGGCAAAAATTACTTAATCCAGAGGCAAAAGCCAATCTCACTAGTTCACATTCATGTCACTTTGGTCATAACAATGATCATCGGCTATACTTGAGAGATGTTTCTAGAGACAATCTCACTGTTCCATGAAACACATTTCTGTCTTACAGGTTCTGGTTCTCAGGATGTAAGCAATAACATCTACCAGCCACAGGCCAACCTGTCTTTATAGCAGGTAGAAGGAGGCATCTTAAGGTCAATAAGGCTCAAGTCAGTATCACTCCATCATTTCAGCTATGTCTTCAAGCTCTCTCTATTCCCGACACTCAATCGCAAGTTTATGGCACCAGGACAAGTCCAGACCTTCCGTTTCTGGCTCAGAATAACTTTGCTATCCTCCCTCAGGGTCCCCCTAATACAACATCTTCTCAGCAATCAACCTCACACCCCAGGAAAGAAGGGGGAATTCCGGAGACCAGGACCCCCTGAACCACCCAGGAGGCACCAGAAGACGGCCATCAGCAGACATCCTGGGACCTCAGGTAGTTCCGGTCCTCGTCACGGGAGTGATCGGAGAGGCAAGTTTACAGCAGCCACTGTTGTCAAGTGGAAATAAATTTTTAATAATAAGAATAGCAGCAGTGGATTGACACTTCGGCTCTTCCAGAACAGCTGTCCAGGGATATTCCAGCCTTAAAGTGTTATCCGTTAAAGCCAGAATTGATATTTCCACCCCACCGGGGAACAGTTCAGCCCTTAATCTCTTGCAAGGAGCAGTCGACTTGAGAACCAACAGCAGCTGAGGGCCTGGCCAAGGCCAGGTAACCTGTGAGTGAGTGAACACTGAGGAATTGAGAGGTTTCTCAGTGTCTCTGTCTTTCTCACTAGTCTTTCTTTCCAACTTCCCTGTAGGTATGGTAAATCCAAATGCATAGGTCTCAGAAACGGTAACACATTTTCTCTGGGCACCAAGCAATCTTAGCATGCTAAGATGCTTTTAACCACCCACTGTTGCTTCTTCACCAGAGCTTCTGGCATCAATCAAGAAAAGAGACCACCTCATATGCCCTCCTCAATCTTGTTATGTGCCGTCCAAACACACCTATGGGAGGAGAAATACTCGCAGGCACATGATGTGAATTATGTCTTTACACGCCTGATCTACTGACTATTCCTGAGCCCTCGTGCAATATGAAAGAGAACACAATGCAAGTCAAACCTGAATTGATTTTAGCCAGATTTTTCCATGAACAGGGGCTTATAAATCACTATATGTGTCAAACTCTGCCCTTTTCCCCTGATTTGGTAATCACTCTCTTAGTAACTTGGGAGATCTAAACTAGATATGTATAGCTACCATGGGCTTGACTGGGTTATTTATTTAATTCAGCTGAGAATCAGTGATGTTAGGTTCTATTAATTCACTGACAAACTATATTGAAGTGAATGCTTCAGAGCCAACTTCTTTTTGAGATGTGCAGTAAAAAGTAGTTCTCCATTTCTGGTTTCACTTTTTTGTTGTCCTAACTATCCACATAAGAAAACAAAACCGCTCAAATGCTCTCAAGTTTCACAGACATATTTTTCTTTGTATGTTTACTCAGAAAAGAGTCCAAGCCTACAGTTTCATTTTCATATTTTACATTAACAGCCAGAGGAAGATTCCAAGCCAATCCAAAAATCCTAGTTATTCTGAATTGAAGCTACAATTATGAAAACTTGTTATAACCATAAACTATGTCTGGCTTTTAAACTCTCTCCATTGCACAGATATAATTTAACCACACTTTGTGTTAAAAGAGTTTTAATGATTTTTAAAAGAGGGTTTGTCTCTTCTTCCCTTTTATTCCAACTGACTTGTTCAAGTTCTGTGGTGCTGAGACCTGGAGTTAAGTGAAATATTGATACTATATTATTCATAATGGACTTTGAAAAATTCAAGTGCAAGAAGAGAATAAAAGCTCTCCAGTGTTTGCCTATTGAAGGAAGAGGAGAAACGAATAAGCAGTCAAAGCTTTATGATTCAAAACAATGGCATGTAGTAAATTCCTCATAAACAGGTAAATTCTCAAGGATCACCTTTTAACCCCACAACTAGAGGTTCGTGATCCCATGACTCAGAAATACCAGCCTGCTTCAGTCACATCGCTTTCCCGCATCCATATCTACGTCTCCATCTTTTAAAAAGCATACATTTCTTTCTTATTTTTACCACTCAACTTCAAATGCCCTCTTTTGGTCTGAGCTACAAGATCAACAAAAACTGGTCAGAACAGACTTTTCAGATGTTTTAATTTTTTTTCTCCTTATCTTTGTGAGGATGCTCTGATAAAAAGGAAAAACACATGGCCTCTGAAAATCATTCGAGAATTTTATGGTCCTCCTCCCAGAATGCTCCTTTTACCTTAGATGGGGCTCCCTCTGCATGTCCAAGTCCTTCCCACCCTCCAAATTACATTAAGGATGGTTCTAATGACATTCCTTCCCCTTATGTGTGTGCTCAGCCACAGTCATGTCTGACTCTTTGTGACCCCATGGACTGTAGCCTGCCAGGCTCGTCTGTCCATGGAATTTTCCAGGCAAGAATACTGGAGTGGGTTGCGATTTCCTACTCCAGGGGATATTCCCCAATCAGGGATCAAACCTGCATCTCTTGCATCTCCTGCATTGGCAAGCAGATTCTTTACCACTGTGCCCCCTGGGAAGCCCCCTTTGTCCCCTAAGACCTAGCAAAGAAGCAACCCCACATGAGCACAAATAGGACTGTGAGGGGCGATGCTATGCTTTCCTGCTCTGGAGGGAGCTCTAAATCACAGTCTCTCATGGCTTTCATGTCCCCACAGGATGAGCTCAAGGTGAGGCAGAGGCTAGATAAGATGACATCCAGAGTAATAACACTTAGTCTAAAGCCTAGCTGTAACTCTTTTCTCTGAGGCAGTATGCCACGCACACCTGTGGTTCAACAATGGCCTCTCTTCATTCTTTCCCACTCATCCTTAAGGCTCTACGTGGACGTTTCATCCTGACTTGTTGGAGTTGTCCAAAGAGGAAGCTACTCAGCAGCTTCTTTTCCTGAAAGTATAGTCTATTTCCCAAAACAAAATATCACTTTAGATAATCAAATATATACAGGTGTAGGAAAAAATTGTAAAAGACATTGTAACGGTGCCAAACAACCCTTTGGACTGTAGCCCACCAGGCTCCACCGGCCACGGGATTTTTCAGGTAAGAATACTGGAGTAAGTAGGTTGCCATTTCTTCCTCCAGGGGATCTTCCCAACCCAGGGGTTGAGCCTGAGTTTCCTGTATCTCCTGCATTGCAGGCGGATTCTTTACTTTCTGAGCCATGAGGCTGTCTTTAATTTTGAGCTATTTTGTAATTTTGTAAGTTGTGGATAATAGATGGTAATGCAAAGGATTCTTGTCCATAGACATTCAAATGAATTTTGTTCCCTGAAAATACAATTGGTTGTTCTTTCCTTCTGAGGAATGAGCTCCTTTTGCATCTACTTGTAAATTTATTGCTGCATTATTTCCTGGTCTTTGAATCTTCCTTTGAATCAGTTGTAATATCTTACTCATGCACTCATTCATTAATGATTTAAATAACATCACTAACTCATGTTCATTTTGTATCTGAGGTTCATGATGATATTCTATTTTGAAAATTATTCTTTAACAGGAGGAATCCAGAGGACAGTACAAAACTTTCCTTTCCTTTTCTCATTGAGTGATAATCTACGGAGCTCACCTCAGGGAGGCAGCAATGGCCACCCCCCGACTCTGGTCTCTATGCTTGTTCTCTGCCACCCTCATCCCTAAAGACTTCTCCTTATTTGTAGTCATTTACCCCCACAATGGGCTCCCAGCCAGTCAGTTCCATTGAAGGCAGGAGAGAAGAATATTCTGATGCTTCAGTTTCCTCAGCATATGACAGCTACAGAAAAAACGAACTTTCCTATTGCTAGTGTTAATGAGACCTAAACTCCAGTGGATTATACTAATTCCAATTTTTAGAAATTCCCTCCAAGAAAGAGGGTGGGAAGGAAGGGCCTAAAACTCCACTGTATTACTCTGTATTACCTTTCTTTTCCTGTTAAAAAGGTATGTTGCTCTAATAACTCATAAGGGAAAAGAATCTGAAACAAACATATCAGTTCAGTTCAGTTGCTCAGTTGTGTCCAAATCTTTGCAGCCCCATGGACTGCAGCATGCCAGGCTTCCCTGGCACGCTGTGCTTCCACCAACTCCTGGAGCTTACTCAAACTCATGTCCATTGAGTCAGTGATGCCAACCAACCATCTCATTCTCTGTCATGCCCTTCTCCTCCCGCCTTCGATCTTTCCCAGCATCAGGATCTTTTCTAACAAGTCAGTTCTTCGCAACAGGTGGCCAAAGTATTGGAGCTTCAGCGTCAGTCCTTCCAATGAATACTCAGGATTGATCTCCTTTAGCATTGACTGGTTTGATCTCCTTGCAGTCCAAGGGACTCTCGAGTCTTCTCCAGCACCACAGTTCAAAAGCATCAATTCTTCGGTGTTCAGCCTTCTTTATGGTCCAACTCTCACATCCATACATGACTACTAGAGATACCATAGCTTTGACTATATGGACCTTTGTCAGCACAGTAATGTCTCTGCTTTTTAATATGCTGTGTAGGTTGGTTATAGCTCTTCTTTCAAGGAGCAATCATCTCTTAATTTCATGGCTGCAGTCACCATCTGCACCATATGCATATACTGAATCATTTTCCTCAACACCTGAAGCTAACACAACACTGCAAATCAACTAGACCACAATTTAAAAAGTGGGGAAGAAAGATCTGTTGCTAATTAGTCTTCCCATTAATGAAGAAGGTTTCTGTGGCTCCACTCTACTCTTTCATTCTGTTTCTTTCATGGATGTTAACCAGTTCTGTGAAACACTGAGTGTTTGCTGGATGGCAGGATTGTCCTATCTACTAGAAGTTCACAGATCTCAAAGGGGTCCCAATTTTGAGAGAATCACCTCCACGTGAACAGAGTCTTAACACAATAGAGACATGCAGCCACTAAGAAACCTGCACACTTTTAGGGTCTCTATCTTAAAGACAATGTCCAGCCTGTGGCAAAATCACACAACCAAAGGCTCAGCAGAGTAGTCAAGCCTAAGGTTCTTGACTTCTTCGACAAAGATTTGAATAAACCCAACAATTTCAGGCTTCCCTTCTGGCTCAGACTGGTAAAGAATCTGCCCACAATGCAGGAGACGTGGTTTCAATCCCTAAGTCAGGAAGATCCCCTAGAGAAGGGAACAGCAACCCACTCCAGTATTCTTGCCTAGAAAGGCTGCTGAATAACAGCTCATAGAGTTGCAAAGAGTCAAACACGACTGAGTGACTAACATGAGACGACAGACAATCTCAGACCAGAACCAATCTGAACACAGGACAGTAGAGATCAGGTACTTCTGATGGCTAATTATCAAGTTACTACTAACAATCCTTTTATTGTGCCCATCTTTTTATGAAATGTTCCCTTAGTATCTCTAATTTCCTTGCAGAGATCTCTAGTCTTTCCCATTCTATTGCTTTCCTCTATTTCTTTGCATTGATCACTGAGGAAGTCTTTCTTATCTCTCCTTGCTATTCTTTGGAACTCTGCATTCAAATGGGTATAGCTTTACTTTTCTCCTTTGCCTTTTGCTTCTCTTCTCAGCTATTTGTAAGGACTCCTCAGACCATTTTGCCTATTTGCATTTGTTTTTCCTGGGGATGGTCTTGGTCACTGCCTCCTGTACAATGTCATGAACTTCCATCCATAGTTTTTCAGGCACTCTGTCTATCAGATCTAATCCCTTGAATCTATTTGTCACTTCCACTGTAAAATTGTAAGGGATTTGATTTAGGTCATACCTGAATGTTCTAGTGGTTTTCCCCACTTTTTTCAATTTAAGTCCATTGGCAATAAGGAGTTCATGATCTAAGCCACAGTCAGCTCCTGGTCTTGTTTTTGCTGACAAAGAGCTTCTCCACCTTTGGCTGCAAAGAATATAATCAATCTGAATTCGGTATTGACTATCTGGTGATGTCCACGTGTAGAGTCTTCTCTTGTGTTGTTGGAAGACGGTGTTTGCTATGACCAGTGCATTTTCTTGTCAAAACTCTGTTAGCCTTTGACATTTGAAGCATCACTACGAACAAAGCTAGAGGAGGTGATGGAATTCCAGTTGAGCTATTTCAAATCCTAAAAGATGATGTTTTTAAAGTATTGCACTCAAAATGCCAGCAAATTGGGAAAACTCAGCAGTGGCCACAGGACTGGAAAAGGTCAGTTTTCATTACAATCTCAAAGAAAGGCAATGCCAAAGAATGCTCAAACTACCACACAATTGCACTCTTCTCACAATGCTCAAAATCCTCCAAGCCAGGCTTCAACAGTATGTGAACTGTGAACTTCCAGATGTTCAAGCTGGATTTAGAAAAAGCATAGGAACCAGAAATCAAATTGCCAACATCCTTTGGATCATCGAAAAAGCAAGAGAGTTCCAGAAAAATATCTACTTCTACTTTATCGACTACGCTTTATTGACTACTTCTGCTTTATTGACTACTTCTGCTTTATTGACTACTATTGACTGCGTGGATCACAACAAACTGTGGAAAATTCTTAAAGAGATGGGAATGCCAGACCACCTGACTTGCCTCCTGTGAAATCTATATGCAGGTCAAGAAGCAACAGTTAGAACTGAACATGGAACATCAGTCTGGTTCCAAATTGGGAAAGGAGTACATCAAGGCTGTATATTGTCACCCTACTTATTTAACTTATATGCAGAGTACATCACGTGAAATGCCACATTGGATGAAGCATAAGCTGGAATCAAGATTGCTGAGAGAAATATCAATAACCTCAGATATGCAGATGACCCCACACGTATGGCAGAGATCAAAGAACTAAACAGCCTCTTGATGAAAGTGAAAAAGGAGAGTGAAAAAATTGGCTTAAAACTCAACATTCAGAAAACTAAGATCATGGCATCTGGTCCCATCACTTCATGGCAAATAGATGGGGAAACAGTGGAAACAGTGACAGACTATTTTTGGGGGCTCCAAAATCACTGCAGATGGTGACTGCAGCTATGAAATTTGAAGACGCTTGCTCCTTGGAAGAAAAACTATGACCAATCTAGACAGCACATTAAAAAGTAAAGACATTACTTTGCCAACAAAGGTCCATCTAGTCAAAGCTATGGTTTTACCAGCAGTCATGTATGGATGTGAAAGTTGGACTGTAAAGAAAGCTGAGCTCCAAAGAATTGATGCTTTTCAACTGTGGTATTGGAGAAGACTCTTTGGAGTTCCTTGGACTGCAAGGAGATCCAACCAGTCCATCCTAAAGAACATCAGTCCTGAATATTCATTGGAAGGACTGATGCTGAAGCTGAAACTCCAATACTTTGGCCACCCAATGTGAAGAACTGACTCATTGGAAAGGACTGTGATGCTGGGAAAGATTGAAGGCAGAAGGAGAAGGGGATGACAGAGGATGAGACAGTTGAATGACATCACCAACTCGATGGCCATGAGTTTGAGCAAGCTCCAGGAGTTGGTGATGGACAGGGAAGCCTGGCGTGCTGCAGTCCATGGGGTCGCAAAGAGTCGGACACAACTGAGTAACTGAACTGACTAACAATCCAAACAATGTCACTGCTTAGCTTGCCTTTCAGGATGACAGTTTGTGAAATACAGGGTTAAGAAAGCTATCTCACAGGGCCTGTGAGTGACAGGGACACTCTGCATTGAGACTCCACATTTGGGGGCGGCGGGAGCGGCTGGCAGTTCTGGTTGGGGATCCCCTCCTAAAGTAAGTGGGCAATATATTCTGCGGACCTCCAAGAGGCTTCCAGAGTTTGTCATGTTTTATGAGTCCGTTTTAGAGTACATTCTAAACCTCCCTCCCTTTCCAAGGTCTCAGGCTTCACAGGGCTTTTAAACTTTTTATTTTGTTACAGTACAAACACCACTACTAGCCGGCCTCCTGCTTCTCCCCTCAGGCTATGCGGAATTATTCATACTCAAGGTCTAAAGTGGAAAGAGAGCATGAAGGGAAAACAGACCAGGGAGTGAAAACAAATTAGCAATCCAAACAGCCCTCTCCCTGCCTGTCACAGAGAAGGCCTTTGGTGTCTCCTCCCAGAGTCAAGGGGCTTTCTGAGTCGAAGATTAAAGGATACATTTTCAGGATTCAGAGAACAGATTCTGAAATGTATATCCACCCAAGGCGACCAGGACAAATCGCACATCTACAGAACCAGGGTGTGCCTTCAGCTCTGCAGGAGTCTCTACGCTGGATTAGCCTGGCGTGAAAGTTTAGTATTCTGCACCCACCAGCAACAAGCCAAAAAGCACAGTTCATAGTTTCCTTCATGCTTAGATAGGAAGAAAGGAAATGAAAGGAAAGACCAGAAAAAAGAAGAAAGACAAGCCATTAAGCTCTCTTTGGGTGAGTTGTAAAACCTTATCTTAAAGCAGTGATTCTCAATGGGGGTGATCTTGCCTCCCCAAAAGAAACCCTTGGCAATGTCTCAAGATATTTTGGATTGTCAAAACAGGGGGACAGGAGGTGCTTTGGCATCTAGAGGGTAGACAACAAAGAGGATGCAGCTAAGCACCCTTTAACGTCCAGGGTGGCCCCCACAGTCAAGAATGATCCAGTCCATGTGTCAATAGTGATGAGGTTTAGAATTTTGCCTTAAAAAGACTAAGCAGTGAAAATAGAATTTTTAAAAAGCTTCTCTCCCACTTCCTCTCTCTCTCTCTCTCTCTCTCTCTCACACACACACACACACACACACACACACACTTCACCCATGTGAAGATGCACAGACCCCCACACTCAGAAGAGCCACTATACTTGTTAGAATCCAATGCTGCTGCCAGGGCTTCTCAGGTGACACTAGAAGTAAAGAACCCGCCTGCCAATGCAGGAGACATAAGTGATGTGGGTTCGATCCCTGGGTCAGGAAGATCCCCTGGAGGAGGAAATGGCAACCCACTCCAAAATTCTTGCCTGGAGAATCCCATGGACAAATGAGCCTGATGGGCTGCAGTCCATGGGGTCGCAAAGAATCAGACACAACTAAAGAAGGCAATGGCACCCACTCCAGTGCTCTTGCCTGGAGAACCCCAGGGACGGGGGAGCCTGGTGGGCTGCCATCTCTGGGGTCGCACAGAGTTGGACACGACTGAAGCGACTTAGCAGCAGCAGCAAAGCTCAACTGAACACACACGCACCCTGCTGCCCATCTTGAAATTCTTAATAATTTTGAGTAAGTCCCACATTTTCATTTTACCCTGAGCAATGCTTTACTGCAGCAGAACCATGTGTTCTCCACGGCACCCCTTTGCACCCCCAACATTCTTCTTCAACATTGCAGTGTGTCAATTTGTATGGAAATACAAAAAACCTCGAATAGCCAAAGCTATCTTGAGAAAGAAGAATGGAACTGGAGGAATCAACCTATCTGACTTCAGGCTCTATTACAAAGCCACAGTTATCAAGACAGTATGGTACTGGCACAAAGACAGAAATATAGATCAATGGAACAAAATAGAAAGCCCAGAGATAAATCCATGCACATATGGACACCTTATCTTTGACAAAGGAGGCAAGAATATACAATGGATTAAAGACAATCTTTAACAAGTGGTGCTGGGAAATCTGGTCAACCACTTGTAAAAGAATGAAACTAGAACACTTTCTAACACCATACACAAAAATAAACTCAAAATGGATTAAAGATCTAAACCTAAGACCAGAAACTATAAAACTCCTAGAGGAGAACATAGGCAAAACACTCTCTGACATACATCACAGCAGGATCCTCTATGACCCACCTCCCAGAATATTGGAAATAAAAGCAAAAATAAACAAATGGGACCTAATTAAACTTAAAAGCTTCTGCACATCAAAGGAAACTATTAGCAAGGTGAAAAGATAGCCTTCAGAATGGGAGAAAATAATAGCAAATGAAGCAACTGACAAACAACTAATCTCAAAAATATACAAGCAACTCCTACAGCTCAACTCCAGAAAAATAAATGACCCAATCAAAAAATGGGCCAAAGAACTAAATAGACATTTCTCCAAAGAAGACATACAGATGGCTAACAAACACATGAAAAGATGCTCAACATCACTCATTATCAGAGAAATGCAAATCAAAACCACTATGAGGTACCATTTCATGCCAGTCAGAATGGCTGTGATCCAAAAGTCTATAAGCAATAAATGCTGGAGAGGGTGTGGAGAAAAGGGAACCCTCTTACACTGTTGGTGGGAATGCAAACTAGTACAGCCACTATGGAGAACAGTGTGGAGATTCCTTAAAAAACTGGAAATAGAACTGCCTTATGATCCAGCAATCCCACTGCTGGGCATACACACTGAGGAAACCAGACTTGAAAGAGACACGTGTACCCTAATGTTCATCGCAGCACTGTTTATAATAGCCAGGACATGGAAGCAACCTAGATGTCCATCAGCAGATGAATGGATAAGAAAGCTGTGGTACATATACACAACGGAGTATTACTCAGCCATTAAAAAGAATACATTTGAATCAGTTCTAATGAGGTGGGTGAAACTGGAGCCTATTATACAGAGTGAAGTAAGCCAGAAAGAAAAACACCAATACAGTATACTAACGCATATATATGGAATTTACAAAGATGGTAACAATTACCCTGTGTACGAGACAGCAAAAGAGACACTGATGTATAGAACAGTCTTATGGACTCTGTGGGAGAGGGAGAGGGTGGGAAGATTTGGGAGAATGGCATTGAAACATGTATAATATCATGTATGAAACGAATTGCCAGTCCAGGTTCGATGCATGATACTGAATGCTTGGGGCTGGTGCACTGGGACGACCCAGAGGGATGGTATGGGGAGGCAGGAGGGAGGAGGGTTCAGGATGGGGAACACATGTATACCTGTGGCGGACCCATTTTGATATTTGGCAAATATTGTACAATATTGTAAAGTTTAAATACAATATTGTAAAGTTTAATACAATATTGTAAAGTTTAAAAATAAAATTAAAAAAAAAACAAACATTGCAGTGTGTGTTATTCTGTTTTTAAGACCTCTTTTTGGCTTATGGTGGAGCTGAAGCTGGAAAATATCCCTGTGCCATGGATTTCAAAATGCCTGCAGATTGCCCTCTCTCACATCAAACTGTCTAGGAAATGCACACAAGGCATCCAGGCCAGGCAGCGAATTGTGTGACATAAACAGACATTTTCTCAAGGAAGAGAAGCTGTAGGAACTAGCGAGGCTGTTCTTTCCTGCAAGAGCCAGAGGGCTCTGCTCCAATAACCCTTGTAGAGATGACAAAAACCATCCAACCTGGGCAAGCATCTCAATACCTGTAATCAAAATCAGCTTTCACATCTATCCTCCTCCTGTGGGTCATGTATGTATGTATATATGTGTGTGTTAGTCGCTTCAGTCATGTCCGACTCTTTGCAACCCCACAGGCTGTAGCCCACCAGGCTTCTCTGTCCATGGAATTCTCCAGGCAAGAATACTGGAGTGGGTTGCCATTCCCTTCTTCAAGGGATTTGCCCAACCCAGGGATCAAACCCAGATCCCCTGGGAGATTCATTACCATCTGAGCTATCTGGGAAACCCTGTGAGTCACAGAACATATAATGGTCTCCATTGTTAACAAACCTTTGAATGTGCTTAAAACACACTATGAAAAACCCCAGTGAGATAAGAAACATCTCTTTGTTTCTCGTTAATCGCGTTTATCCTACTCCCATAGGTCCACCAGCAACAATTTACAGAGCAGCTGTGAAGGGGCGGAAGATCCTGTCCACAAGTAATCTTGTTCACTTTTCCAAATGGATCCTTTACAAGGTCCTGTTTGTGGGATTATCTGTGATGCTTACATGGAAAAAAACAAGAACAACAAGAGCAGCAAGAAATTCAGTTTTGTTACCGGGCCAGGCTGAGAAGGCCTGCCTAAGAGGTCCGGGTCCCTTCGCAGGGACCTGCATGGTGTGTCTCTGCTGCCATCGTCTGGTGACACATCCAACGTCCATTAGGAACTGCCACTCGGGGAATCCACCTGAGCACTTAAGAGCTGCAGTTACAGAGCAAATGGGCTTTGAAAAAATATTAAAGCACAAATCACAGTCGCTGCCACATTAGGAAACAGTTGAGAACATCAATAACAATTTCAAGATTCGCAGGCAATCTGACTTAAAACCGCACAAACAGAGCAGAGCTCAACCCTGTGGTCTGTGAGCAGGCAACCTGGACTCCAGAGGACCCACACCAGGACAGAAGGGAAAGCCCAGGGAGAGTCCACAGGCTCTGATCATAGCAGCTCGAGGTCTTCAGAGGTTTTTGTTTGTCTGCTGCTATGAAGCAGAAAAGATGAAAAGCCATGAGCCCACTTTTCCAGGTAAAGTAGAAATATGGTCCATCGCCTAAGACATACCTCACTCTCCTTTCCCTTTGTACACAGCAACCCAGACCAGATTTGCAGTAGTAGTAATAGTGACGATGATGTAGATTCCACACGGATATGGACTTGATTCCACCCACTGCTGTATTTCCAGGACTAGGACACGGTTCATAGAAGGTGCTTAAAACATGTACCCACATGTATATCAAAAAAAAAAAATGGCCATAGCTGTCATTTATTGAATGCCATATTTTATGCCCAGTCCTTTACCATTCTTATTTCATCTTTATAATAACTTATGAGATATGTATTACTATCCTTTCATTATTGATGCAGAAAGCGATATTAAGCAGATTTGGTAATAGCCAGACAGAACAGAGGGAAAATTCATATTATATTACCAGTAGCCCACAAAGAGGTGACTGCATAAGAATAATAAAATTGTAGCATTATCTTCAATAGCCAGGACATGGAAGCAACCTATATGCTCATCAATAGATGAATGGGTTAAGAAGATGTTGTACATATAGACAAAGGAATATTACTTGGCCATTAAAAAGGAACAAAACTGGGTCATTCGTAGAGATGCAAATGGACCTGTAGTCTGTCAGAGAGAGTGAAGTAAAGTCATAAAGAAAAACAAATGTCATATATTAATGCATATATATGGAAACTAGAGAGATGGTACAGATGAATGTACCTGCAGGACAGGAATAGAGACACAGATGTAGAAAATGGATGTGTGGACACACGATGAGGGCAGAGGAGGGTGGGATGAATTAGGAGATTGAGATCAATATATACATGCTTCCATGTGTAAAATCATCATGGGAACCTGCTGTATAGCACAGAAAGCTCACCTCGGTGCTCTGTGGTGACCTAGATGGGTGGGATGGAGGGTTGGGTGGGATGGGGATGGGGTGGGAGAGAGGTCCAAGAGGCAGGAGATACATGTATGCTGTTGCTGCTGTTTAGTCGCTAAGTCATGTCTGACTCTTCAAGACCCCATGAACTGTAGCCTGCCAGTCTCCTCTGTCCATGGGATTTTTCAGGCAAGCACACTGCAGTGGGATGCCATTTTCCTCTCCAGGGGAGCTTCCCAACTCAGGGATCAAACTCTAATCTCCTGAATTGGCAGGCACATTCTTTACCACTGAGCCACCTGGGAAGCCCTGGATATATGCATACATATAGCTGATACACTTGCTGTACAGCAGAAACTAACACCACATTGTAAAGCATGCCAGGATGGTGCTCAGCATTAATCTTATTTACTCCTAAGAACCACTCAGTGAGCTAAATATATCTGGATGGTGCCATTTAGAGAAGAGGATCAGAAAGTTGAGCACTTTGTTGGGATTCGACCCAGGACTGCCTCGCCGACATATCCTGACTCTCAGGATACACACTGGGCTGCACACCTTCCTCCAGGATGTCACCCGTAAAAGTAACAAAAACATGAGCCATCTCCTACATGGAATTCTCACCAGCTGACTCACTGTAAGATACTACTTCCCCCCAACTTTAGAAGCCAGGATAAAGAATAGAAAGAGTCCTGAGAGGTGGCAGTTCTGAGGACTCAGGTTGGTTGGTTTACTGGGGAATGGAGTCTCCTTAGTACAATGATGAAGGTCAAAAGGCTAGAGGAAGAAAGCACAGACCATGGCAGCAACTGGACTTCTGCAGTCTGGGAACACTGCAGATTTCATAAATTTAAACAAAACTCATGGATACCCACACTAAAACTTGTATGCAAATATTTATAGCAGAATTATTCATAGTCATCAAAAAGTAGAAATGATCCAAGTGCCCAACAGTTGATGAATGGTTAAATACTATATAGTATATTGATACAGTAGAATCTTCAGTTCAGTTCAATCAGTTCAATCACTCAGTCGTGTCCGACTCTTTGCGACCCCATGAATCGCAGCATGCCAGGCCTCCCTGTCCATCACCAACTCCCAGAGTTCACTCAGACTCACGTCCATTGAGTCAGTGATGCCATCCAGTCATCTCATCCTCTGTCGTCCCCTTCTCCTCCTGCCCCCAGTCCCTCCCAGCATCAGAGTCTTTTCCAATGAGTCAACTCTTCCCATGAGGTGGCCCAAAGTACTGGAGTTTCAGCTTTAGCATCATTCCTAAAGAAATCCCAGGGCTGATGTCCTTCAGAATGGACTGGTTGGATCTCCTTGCAGCCCAAGGGACTCTCAAGAGTCTTCTCCAACACCACAGTTCAAAAGCATCAATTCTTCAGCACTCGGCTTTCTTCACAGTCCAACTCTCACATCCATACATGACCACAGGAAAAACCATAGCCTTGACTAGACGAACCTTTGTTGGCAAAGTGATGTCTCCGCTTTTGAATATGCTATCTAGGTTGGTCATAACTTTCCTTCCAAGGAGTAAGCGTCTTTTAATTTCATGGCTGCAGTCACCATCTGCAGTGATTTTGAAGCCCCAAAAAATAAAGTCAGCAACTGTTTCCACTGTTTCCCCTTCTATTTCCCATGAAGTTATGGGACTGGATGCCATAATCTTCGTTTTCTGAATGTTGAGCTTTAAGCCAACTTTTTCACTCTCCTCTTTCACTTTCATCAAGAGGCTTTTTAGTTCCTCTTCCCTTTCTGCCATAAGGGTGGTGTCATCTGCATATCTGAGGTTATTGAGATTTCTCCCGGTAATCTGGATTCCAGCTTGTGCTTCTTCCAGTCCAGCGTTTCTCATGATGTACTCTGCATAGAAGTTAAATAAGCAGGGTGACAATATACAGCCTTGACGTACTCCTTTTCCTATTTGGAACCAGTCTGTTGTTCCATGTCCAGTTCTAACTGTTGCTTCCTGACCTGCATACAGATTTCTCAAGAGGCAGGTCAGGTGGTCTGATATTCCCATCTCTTTCAGAATTTTCCACAGTTTATTGTGATCCACACAGTCAAAGGCTTTGCCATAGTCAATAAAGCAGAAATAGATGTTTTTCTGGAACTCTCTTAGAATCTTAGTCAACAATAAAAAGGAGTGAAATACTGGTACACTTTACAACATGAATGAACCTTGAAAACATTATCCTAAGTGAAAAAAGTCAGATACAAAGGCTACATATTAAATTACTCTACTTACACCAAATGTCCCAGATGCATAAATCTATAGAGACAGAAACTACATTAGTGGTTGCCAAATTGGTAAAGAATCAGTGGTAAAGATTCTGTCTGCCATTGCAGGAGACACAGGAGATGTGGGTTTGATCCCCGTGTTGGGAAGATCGCCTAAAGGAGGAAATGGCAACCCACTCCAGTATCCTTACCTGGAGAATCCTATGCACAGAGGAGCCTGCCAGGCTAGAGTTGGACATGATTAAGCACACATGCACAGTGTTTGGGGTGGGAGAGGAGGTTCTGATGTGAAGAACTAGGAGGGAGTGACTGCTAAAGGGAACAGGTTTTCCTACGGAGGAAAGAGAATATCCTAAAATGATTATAGTGATAGTTGCACAAGTCTGTGGATATACTATTAAGAAAAACCATTGAATTATACACTTTCAACGGGTGGATTGCATGGTATGTGAATTACGTCTCAATAAAGCTATTACCAAAAAACAATATTCTATATGCACTTCAAAACAAAATGATCTATTTAATTATTGAGAGAAAAAAACTTCTGGTGCTCCATGAGAACTGAGCTAGCGCCTTCCTCCAGTCTTCCTTATCTCAGAAATGGCAGCACACTCGTGCATAGCCAGAAAGCTATGAGTAATCCTGGACATCTCCTTTTCCTGTACCATTTCCAAAATCCAAGTCCATCATGAATTATTGTTCGTTATATTATCTCTAAATTATATTTTAAATTTGGCCCATTTATCCCCATCCTTACAACCTCCACTCTAATCCAAATCATCAGTCTCCTTGCTTTCAAATGATCTTGCTTCCATTCTTGCCATCCTCCAATCCATTCCCTACAAATTGCCAGAGTGATTGTCTTAGAGTGGAAATCAGATTGTGGCTGTCCCTCCTGCAGACTCCTTCAGCGACTTCCCTATTACTGGGACACAACATCCACCTACACCGTGGTCTCAGCACTCCATCCCTTAGGATGCTCTGGACACACTTCCTCATAAGCAGTGAGATGCTGAGGTCACAATGCGGGTGGCTCTTGTGTCCGCCTTAACAACAACATTGTGTCCTTAACACAACATTGTGAGTCAACTGTATTTCAATTTTAAAAATTAAGTCAAGGCCAAATTTCAAGAATCCTTCTATGCAGGATTGCACAACTAACAGAGAAAAGAGAATCTTCCTCTTTAATTGGGTGATACTTGTTGGATATATTTCTGTGTCCTTGAGAAAAGATTGTGGCCAGTATGTATTCTACAATGGCTTGTACCAATGGGATATATCACTTTTTTGGTAACGATTCAAGTATTGGTTAGTCAGCAATGCTCTCTCAGAAACATGACATTTTAATATTTAAAACTTTCATTACTGAAAAGGTGAGCATATAAAACTGCGTAAATTATCTCCTTTGATTTTACATAAAATCTATGGAGGAGCCTGGTAGGCTGTAGTCCATGGGGTTGCTAAGAGTCGGACATGACTGAGCGCCTTCACTTTCACTTTTCACTTTCATGCATTGGAGAAGGAAATGGCAACCCACTCCAGTGTTCTTGCCTGGAGAATCCCAGGGACGGGGGAGCCTGGTGGGCTGCCGTCTATGGGGTCGCACAGAGTCGGACACGACTGAAGTGACTTAGCAGCAGCAGCATAGATAGATTCTTGTCCAAATAAGTTTTTAAGTTCAGTATTCAGAAAAAAATGCAATCATAACAAAAAGTGCATTATTTTTCTAGCTTGTCTTCCCCTATGTCCTTCAATTATACCAAACCCTTTATTAACTTCAGGACTCTACGCTTGCTATTTCCTCTGACGGGACCAGTTGTCCTTCAAATCTTTGCATGGCTGGCCGCCACTCATCCTTCAGGTCTCAAATGTCCTTGCTCAGAGATGTTGCTGATTAACTTACAGAGAACAGTCTCGCCTGCTTCCATGTTTCCTTACCCATGTTCAGTTTCACAGTCTTATTGTCGTTTGTAGTTACTTTGTTTGTCTTCTCTTCCCTCTTAGAGACTAAGTTTAATGTTTTCTTTATAGTATATTTATAATTAATTGAACATTTGTTCGTAATGAAGGAGTGACTGAAAGCCCATAGAAATCCCTACATTTTGAGGTTTATTGGAAAGGGATCCAGCAAAGGACACTGAGAAAGAGTGCTCCTGAAAGTTCCTGAAAACATCACCAGCAAAATAAAAATTTAATGGGAAAATCAGGATTATTGGATGCCTGTGAAACTAAAAAATCTTACAATGATTTTTTTAAATATTTACTGAACTAAAACAATAACAAAAGCATACAAAACAAAAGGATTATCAGTAACATTTTGCAGAACTGAAATTCATAATGTTGGGTATAATATTGGCACAATTAATTTCCCCACTTACTATCCTGGTTTGGATTCAACATTTTGGGATTTCCCTCACATAATTCTAAAGAGAATCTTATACATTTCTTCTGTTTGGTGTTAATATAATATGGATTAAAGAAGCACTTTTCTTCTGGGTGTGGTTCTCCATGCAGAGGTTGGATGCTTTTCTAATATTGAATATCTCAGAGTCAATGAGTCTCTGTTCCCAAGTTATGACTCAAAGATGCTAGCAACTCATGCATATTCTTCCAAAGTTCTTACTTTTGCAGAAAAAGGATAGAGTTTTGAAGCAGCATCAATTGTTTAAGGATGAGAAAGGGTGTCCATACTTCAATTAAATGAGAGGCAAAGAACCAACGATGGAGGACCAGAAGTAGTTAGGTAGATGTCCTGGAAGATTCAGATCCACGACTGCCCATGTCCCTGTTTTTTATCCCTCCACCATGCCAAACTATGCGGAACCATACTGTTTCACACTGTCTCAAGATTCTGACTCGAGAGGTATGCAGGGAGCTTTAGAGAGCTCTATATAACTCTGAAGACATTCTGACACGGAGTCAGGGTTGGAAAACACCATTGTGAGCCAGGCACTGTTAAAAATTTGGGTCACAGAAGCACAAAAATGACCAGATGCTATCCTAGAGGAATTCTCTTCTGGGAGCAAGTTATGCAAACAAATATTCCAATGCAATATGATAAATGTTCTGAGCACATTGTTCTGAAAGTACAGAGCTGGAGCTGTCTCGGAGTCATATTTGTGCTGAAGAATGAGGGAATTCTGAGCATTAATATGAAGCAAGCGCTCTCCAATATTATGTGCAATGTTCTATGTTTCCAAACAACTTTTAGTGATCTGCCTTTGAGAGAGACACCTCTTTACCATCCATCAACAGATCATAGAGAATTCAAAGCTGGTCTTAAGAGGCCCATGTACCTTTAGTGCTCACTTTGCTAAATTACTTCCCCGGTGGCTCAGATGGTAAAGCATCTGCCTACAGTGCGGGAGACCTGGGTTCAATCCAGGTTTGAACCCAGGGTTCAATCCCTGGGTCAGGAAGATCTCCTGGAGAAGGAAGTGGCAACCCACTCCAGTACTCTTGCCTGGAAAATCCTATGAACAGAGGAGCCTATAAGACCATGGCATGAAAAGAGTGAGATGCAACTGAGCATACATGCATGTGTCTCAACATGATTTAAAAGACGTGTATAAAAAGCCTATAGCAAACATCATATTCAACTGTGAACATCTGAAAACTTTTCTCCTAAGATCAGGAACAGAGCAAAGATGCCTACTCTCACCATTACTATTCAACATATTATTCCCATATCCCATATATTATGGGATTCCTAGTCAGATCAATCACACAGGAAAAAATTATACAGGCATTCAAATTGGAAATAAAGAAGTAAAATTAACTCTTAAAAGAAAGAAACTGATACAAAAATGATCTTATTTACAAACCCCAAGTGTGAGCTAATTGACATTCATGCATCTACGTCTCTCCATTTTCTGCCAATTGTCAAATGTTCTGTAGAAAAAGACCACCTCTGGAATTTATTAAGAGAAAAAAAACCTTTAAATCAGTCATTAAAAGAGAAGAAAATTAACAGAACTTTGCATATTTACTCAGGCTTATTTCTTTTTCTTTAACTGCATCTCCTGGCAGAGACCAGAGTAAAACCCGACGTTAACAGACAACAGAGTGAGTCAACAGCGGCATCTAGTGTTCAACCAGATTCTTCCAGCAAAGCCTTTGAATAGCGACTGGAGGATCTGCATTTGACTGTAAGATGCAAATTTGTTACTTTTAACCAACCAACCGAGACCATCCAGAGGCACTCACCTGAGTACTTACCGTGCTGTTTCTACAGACGTTCACAGGGAAAGCAGGCAGGTTGTCCTAATTCCAGAGACACCCAGCACCTGGAAGCCTTGGCGCAAACCTGGAGCTGAGGCGTTGGTTCATCTCTTCTGCCTCAGCCTTCTCTGTTTGTATTCAAAGACAGGATGATGAGAGAGTCCCAGGGCTAAGAGCCCAGGGCCATTGCTTAACAGACTTGTCTTGGAGTAAATGGAATAGATCTCATTTAACTTTGGGAAATAATCTTGGTTTTCCATTAACTTTTTCTTGACATCTTGAACTTCTCAATAAATAGCAAATTCTGAGGGGACTCATTTAACCTATTGCATTCTATAATAAGGGGTTATTTTTTATCTATGCATGCAGTGGTTTTCCTCTTTTTCCGCGTTTTTTGAAATATAATTGACATCCAGCACTGCATAAGTTTAAGGTGTACAACATAATGATTGACTTACATACCTTATGAAATGATTACCACCATAGGTTTAGTGCACATCTCATATAGATACAACATTAAAGAAATAGAAAAAAAATTTTTTCTTGTGACAAGGCCAGTGATTTTCAATATTTTTTTAACTAACTGTGGAACCATTTCCGAGAAAAATAAAATATTTGGAAAGGCAATTTGCAAAGAATAGATAAATTAGGTAAAATAACCCTTAACCCTTAAAATAATCTTAACCCTTAAGATGTGGTTGTCCCTTTGACCACCTAGGGTATCACCAATCTTTGTGGTGAAATTACAGCTCCCTCCCACCCCTTCTGCCTCTGCAAAGCCACAGCCAACACGCTAAGACTATGACCATTGCTGTAGAAGGCACTGACCTTGCACACAGAGCTCATGCTTATGAGCCATCGATGCCACTGGTACCAACACTGCAGACATCTCCCAGTGTCCCATGGGGGACACAGAAAATAGCTTGTGTAGCTTTTTCTCTATTTTTTGCATCTTCTCGCTTTAACCTTCAGAGATGAGGCCAGAGTGAGGAAGGAGAAGGCAAATGTCAGTGGCAAACCTAGCGAGGCTCAGAGTGCCTCTCCTCCATCATTAACCCTTTGTTCTTGAAGCAAACTCTGCCTCCCGACTCTCATCCCTCAGAATGCAAGCTTCCCTCCTTCATTCTCTCCACTGACATTAACTTAATATCTTCCATATGCCAGCCATCCTACTAGGCACAAGAAATATATCAATGAGTAAAGACAGATGTGGTGCCCACCAGCGTTGTGGGGCTAGCATTTTATGGAGTAGGCAACAATTGATTTAATAATCACATAGCCAAATCCAAGATGATGACTGGGCTAAGAACCATGAAGAAAAAGTGCATGTTATCCTAAGAGGACATTTACAGTGGGGTCTAAGTTAATCTCTAAGGTCAGGGAAGGTTGTGTTGATGAACTTGGATTGAACTGAAACATGAAGATCTAAAGATCTAAAGAATGAATGGAAGTTAGGAGCAGTAACAAGCTGAGAGGGAGATGCCTGCAGGGAGCTGGAGAGTATTTAAAGAACACTTTAAAATTCATCTCTGAATTTTAAAGTGTTCTTTCCAAAGAAAGAACACTAGATGCTCAGGCTAAGAGGGAAGAGAGAGCAAAGGAGTCTCTGCCATTAGAAGGAGGCCACTGTAGCCAGCTTGCAGAGTGGAGCTGAAAAGCAAGCAAGGTCCAAAACCGCAGAACCTCAAGGACATGTTTAGGAGTTTGAACTTTTTCCAAAGGATGTTGCTTTAAGCAGGAGAGGACATGAACCTCTTTGCATTTTTCAGAAAATCACTTTGCTATGGAAGAATGGAAAGAAAGGGTATGAACAATTTGCAGAATATAAATACATTGTTGGTGGCAGCTCTGGGAAGCAGGTACTGCTGACTGCCCACCTACCAGCCACACTCCCCTTCTTGCTCACTCACAGAATTATAGTTTTTTTCAAGGTGCCCAGTTAAAATTACTCACCTTCTCAGATTCCCCTGTATTCATGGCTGGCCCGATGACCCAGTTCTGGACAATCCCATTTTATAAGCAGAACTCTTTTAGAGTAACAGGTACAGATAACACGCCCTTTGTTCCTTTGCTCTTGTGCCTTCTGCTTCCCTGGATGTAGACACTAACTCTTGAGGTAGCAGCCCTCTTGGAGCCATGAGGATTAAAGTCATGTTAAGGATGAAGAGCTGGAAGTAAGCTATAGACGACTCAGTTGATCCATGGACCGCCCCACCCCAGACTTTTTTGTTGCATAATACAAATAAGACTTTCTGTGTAGGGGTCTCTGTAACTCACAGTTGGGGAATTAGGTTAAAAAAAGGGGGGAAATATGAATAAAGTATGGACTTTAGTAGATAATAATGTATCAGTATTAGTTCACTGGATGTGATAAATGTACCATGTGTCAGATGTTAATAAAATAGCAAAAATGGGAGTTGGGTATATGAAAACTTTCTGTACTATCTTTACAATTTTCCAATAAATCTAAAATTATTCTAGGGCTTCCCTGGTGGCTCAGTGGTAAAGAATCTGCCTGCCAATGTAGGAGACACAGGTTCGATCCCCGATCCAGGAAGATCCCACAAGCTACGAAGCACCTAAGCCCGTCCACCACATCTACTGAGCCTGCTAGAGCCTGTGTGCCACAACTGCTGAAACCCACGTGGCCTAGAGCCGAAGCCACTGCAATGAGAAACCCGCATACTGCAACTGGAGAGTGGCCCCCACTCGGTGCAACTAGAGAAAAGCCCTTATGGCAGTGAACACCCAACACAGTCAAAAATAAATATTAAAAATAAATAAATAAAACTATTCTAAAGTTAAAAGGATATTAAATAATATTCCCAGTCTCCATGCTAATCCTACAGAATCACACTATCATGAGTGGAATTCAACCACCTTTGTACTTAACAAGACCCCCAAGTTTGGAAAGTACTAGTTTAGGCCTAATCTGAGATCCCTGCTACATTTGAGAGGCAAGACCCTATAGGCCACCTCCTTGGCTGCCACAAAGAAAGTTGCAGACTCTTCCACACACACAGGGATATTCTCAATACCCAAAGTAAACGTTCAGCTTCTAGAACAATGCTGGCGATTCCTTTTTTGTGTGTATTTTATTAGCATCAAATGCCTTTGGATAGAAATTACGAGTTCAGTGTTTTGCCCCCAGATTGAATTTGAACCTCTGCCATAATGATGCTAATAGAGTTACCCCTAATAAAATATCTAGGCGGCAGTTTAGTGCTTCTGTGATTAGTAAAGCAAGCATTTGGAGATTTAATTTTTCTTACTTCTTGGCTCCTACTCTTACCTGCATAATCTCTTGGAATAAAAGAGTAATAAAACCAATATTTATAAAGGTTTTCCATGACTCTGTGAAAATTTTTCAACAGGCTTGAAAGAGCGAAATAATTACTTTCTGTAATGGATTGCTGACGTGAGCATACAGAAATGCAGTCATTCATTAGTTGAATTCAGATATATCAAGATCAAATTATATTGCAAACTGTAGCAACACCAACAACAATAGAAGAGGAAGGCGGCATGGTGAAATGGAAAGGAAATTAAACCAGGGGTCAGAGGCCTAAGTAGTAGACGGTGGTGCTGTTCTGGCCAGTTGTGTGGTTTTGGAGAAGCGATCTGGACTCAATTTCACATCAACAAAATGAGCAGTTTGGAATGGACAACTTTTAAGACCCTTCTGAACTCTGAAATTTTGAGTATGGACTCTCAAAACCAAGAGTTAGTCTAATGCCTAATAACATAGTATTAAAACCTGCATTTATAAACTCAAAACTATTCATAACTGATAATTCAGAAACCAATCACAAAATATAGGTGTCAAACTTCAGCCATCTTAATCCTTGAGATTTATATCCCACACAAGAAAGAGACACAGCCAATATCAAAGCCGATTTAAAGATGCCTTTCAATTCATTTTGCCACTGTTACGGATGCTGCCATGTGAGACAGTGAAAACGCCCAGAATGAAAGCTGACAACAAGGAGAGAAAAGAAAAGCCCCATAAAACAGATGTTTTAAACATGAGCCAGGTGTTGATGTTTATTTATACCTTGCTTTATAGCTTGACATTGTTACAATTTCAAAATAGGAGTTCACCCTGTAGACAAAGGGCAACAGAAGCAAATAGACCAATCACAAAAGAAATAAAAGTGGTAAAGAAGCATATGGAATAATGCTCACTCTAACAAACAGACATGCAAATTAAATCAACAAGGAGGTACCGTTATTTTTCTTTGCCATTTTTTTCTTGGTACATTCCTGAATGATGATGATATGCTGAAACTATATTTTCATACATCATTGCTGGAAAAAGCATAAATTGGTACAAACTTTTTGGAAAATATTTAATGATGTATATAAAATAGAATTTAGGGATTCCTGTTCTAATTCTGTAATTCCACTAAGAACACAGGAGAAAGCAATGCATATGAAGACATTTATTGTAGAGAAAAATTGCAAAAAACCACTACATATCCAAAAATAGATGAAAGATTGTAAAATTGCTTTAGTCAGTGTCTGACTCTGCAACCCCATGAACCACAGCATGCCAGGCCTCTCTATCCATCACCAACTCCCGGAGTTCACCCAAACTCATGTTCATTGAGTCAGTGATGCCATCCAACCATTTCATCCTCTGTCATCCCCTTCTCCTCCCGCCCTCAATCTTTCCCAGCATCAGGGTCTTTTCCAACGAGTCAGCTCTTCACAAGAGGTAGCCAAAGAATTGAAGTTTCAGCTTCAACATCACTCCTTCCAATGAACACCCAGGATTGATCTCATTTAGAATGAACTGGTTGGATCTCCTTGCAGTCCAAGGGACTCTCAAGAGTCTTCTCCAACACCACAGTTCAAAAGCATCAATTCTTCGGCGCTCAGCTTTCTTCACAGTCCAACTCTCACATCCACACACAACCACTGGAAAAACCACAGCCTTGACTAGACGGACCTTTGTTGACAAAGCAATGTCTGTGTTTTTTAATATGCTGTCTAGGTTGGTCATAACTTTCCTTCCAATGAGCAAGTCTTTTAATTTCATGGCTGCAGTCACCATCTGCAGTGATTTGGGAGCCCAAAAAAATAAAGTCAGCAACTGTTTCCACTGTTTCCCCATCTATTTGTCGTGAAAAGATGGGACCAGATGCCATGGTCTTCGTTTTCTGAATGTTGAGCTTTAAGCCAACTTTTTCACTCTCCTCTTTCACTTTCATCAAGAGGCTGTTTAGTTCTTCACTTTCTGCCATAAGGGTGGTGTCATATGCATATCTGAGGTTATTGATATTTCTCCCGGCAATCTTGATTCCAGCTTGTGCTTCTTCCAGCCCAGCGTTTCTCATGATGTACTCTGCATAGAAGTTAAATAAACAGGGTGACAATATACAGCCTTGATGGACTCCTTTTCCTATTTGGAACCAGTCTGTTGTTCCATGTCCAGTTCTAACTGTTGCTTCCTGACCTGCATACAGGTTTCTCAAGAAGCAGGTCAGGTGGTCTGGTATTCCCATCTCTTTCAGCATTGTCCACAGTTTATTGTGATCCACACAGTCAAAAGCTTTGGCATAGTCAATAAAGCAGAAAAGGTGTTTTTCTGGAACTCTCTTGCTTTTATGTTGGCAACTTGATCTCTGGTTCCTCTGCCTTTTCTAAAACCAGCTTGAACATCTGGAAGTTCATGGTTCATGTATTCCTGAAGCCTGGCTTGGAGAATCAGGAGGAGCAGCTGTGCTTTGCTGGAGCAGCCATGAAGAGATACCCCACGTCCAAGGTAAGAGAAACCCAAGTAAGATGGTAGGCGCTGAGAGCGGGCATCAGAAGGCAGACAGACTGAAACCACAATCACAGACAACTAGCCAATCTGATCACATGGACCACAGCCTTGTCTAACTCAATGAAACTAAGCCATGCCATGTGGGGCCACCCAAGATGGACAGGTCATGGTGGAGAGGTCTGACAGAATGTGGTCCACTGAAGAAGGGAATGGTAAACCACTTCAGTATTCTTGCCTTGAGAACCCCATGAACAGTAAAATTGCTTACATCTACTCAATATGCAGCTTTATAAAAATGATGCTTTCAGAAGGTACTTAGTAATGGAAAATATTTATGATCTGTGAAATGTGGTAAGCTGTCCATTCATATATATATGTGTGTGTGTGTGTGTGTGTGTATACACACACACACACATATATATCTTTGGCTTACATGATGTTTTTAAATTTTAAACTTAGTAACCATATTTTAAGATGGATAAAATTTACATTAAAATCATGCTTATTTGGATCTTGCCAAAAAATCAGAATTACAAACAGAACTGAGCCCTTATTCAATGACAACAATCATTTGAAGCTAAGTAGTAGCTGTTCCTTTTTATTTTTAGGTAAGAAGTGAATTTTTTTAGAGAGAAACACTCTACAGAGTGTATGTGGGCTGTCTTAGGAGACTAGAGACTGTAAGTATTTTCTTTAGAGTAAAGTGAAAAGTGAAAATCACTTAGTTGTGTGTGACTCTTTGTGACCCCATGGACTGTAGCCCACCAGGCTCCTCTGTTCATGCAATTCTTCAGGCAAGAATACTGGAGTGGATTGCCACTCCCTGACCCAGGGATTGAACCCAGGTCTCCTGCATTGCAGGCAGATTCTTCAGTGTCTGAGCCACCAGGGAAGCGCTGCTTTAGGGTTAGGAACACATAACTCTCCTTGACCCACAGTTCCTACGCAGTTACCCTTGGAAGCATTTGCGCTCATTACCCTTGACCTAAATTTAATAATCAGGACAGAAAATAAGTATATACAAATTTCAAATATGCCCATAAAAAAGGAACCAGGGCTTCCCTGGTGGTCCAATGGTTGGGGATCTGCCTTGCAATGCAAGGGACACTGGTTTGATCCCTAGTCCAGGAAAATCCCACACGTCTCAGAGCAACTAAGCCCTAGCCCCACAACTACTGAGCCCATGTACATTGAAACCCAAGAACCTGAGACTGCTCCGAGCAAGAGAAGCCACCACGATGAGACGCCTGCACACCACAGTGAAGAGTAACCCCAGCTTGCAGCAGAGACCCACCACAGTCAAAAAATAAAATAAATAAATCTTTTTTTTTTTTTACGTGAACCCTCCCAAAATGGTTTGAATAGTCATATTAGAATTTTGAGTATCATGGTTTTGTTTTTTTACTATTTACCTTTATATTTTTTATATAAAAAGTATTGTACTATTACTTTTATATTTTTAAAAGACAGTAGAAGTTGAGTTAAATCACTGTAACCTTTCAGCAGATGTCCAGTCTTTGAGTAAATATCAATAATCTCCAGCAATTACAAGAAAATTAAGGCTGTAGGTCAACTGAGTGAAAGCAGATCTTAGCCCAAACTCTTCTAAAGATACAACACTCATTAACCAGGAATTATGATCAGCTTCCTGTAATCCCAAAGAAGTCTCCCTTTTTTCTTAACACCCGCAATACTGAAATAAACATTTGAAAGACACTTGAGTGAAAGTTTCGTTCTTAGGCAGACACAACAATATTCCAGTAACAAAGTGGAACAACTTGGTGTGAAGATTTTGAAGTAGACAGACAAAGGACAAAAAGGTGCTCTACTCCTCAGCACTGTTGGTTATAATGGATTCTTTTTTCACTATTATTAATTAATTTTAATTGCAGTATAGTTGCTTTACAATGTCATGATAGCTGCTACCACACAACAAAATGAATCAGCCATGTGTACACATACGTCCCCCCCCTTTTGGACTTCCCTCCCATTTAACAGGACACCACATTAGGTAGAGTTCCCTGTGCTGCACAGTCTGCTCTCATCAGCTGTCTACTTTATACACACTGTCAGCAGTGTGTATGTGTATCTATGTCTTCATCCTGCTAAGAGGATAGAGGTCAGTCAGTCTTTCTAGCTAACCACTTGAGTGGTTTCATAATTCATAAGTGGAAAATCAGTTTTTAAATGGAAAATCATACCTAACACTCTTTATGCAACTTGATGAACTTTCTGGTGTAAATTTTGATAAAGATGATTGAAATGAGTAAACAACCCTATTGGAAAGTAGTTTCCTGATTAGGATACTTCAAATGCTTAATACATATCTCTAGGATATACGATAAAAAGTTTACTTACACATTTCACACTATTAACGTGGAAGAATTTTTTAAAGTAAATTGCTACCTAAAAACTACTGCTGTTGGTTTTTGAAAGAGTACTGATCTATATGTACATATAGTACTATATGTCTGTGCTTTATTTAGCTCTTATAAATCTCACAATTTTATTTTTGTTTTTTGTAATATATAACATAGAAATATATTATTATGTACAAATACATATGTACAAAAGACTGCTCTTTCTAATTTAACATCACTAAATACTTAGAATAGAGATAAGTAGCAAAATTAGATAAACCTTATTTACTTACTAAATGATTAAACGATGAAAATCAGGTTAAAACTACAAGAAAACCATACAGGGTTCTAAACACATCTGATAAGGAAATTGAAAATTGAAATCCCATATGTCCAGTTGTTTCCTGTCAAAAGAAAAATATACAATAATACTCTGCAAGCTAATAATAACAGTCTTTGAAACATTGTAAAAGAAAGTTCAAAGTGGCTGGCCATTTTCACTCTATACACAGTAATGATTTAGAAATTATGAGTATGCTCCTTTCAATGCAATTTAAACAGATTTTCTGTGTAAGAAATCACATAAACTAGTTTCTGAGGCTGTCAATGCAGTCCTTTTCCAGAAGTTACTGACTTTAATGTCTTAGGTAAAGAAAAGTTAACTTTTATGATGATCTTTAAAAATGATTCAACTGGGCTTCCCTGGTGGTCCAGTGGTTAAGAATCCATCCACCTTGCAATGCAGGACACACTGGTTACATCCCTAGTCTGGGAAGATCCCACATGCAGCTAAGCCCATGCAACACTACTGAGCCCCTGCTCTAAGCCTGAGAGCGGCAACTACTGAGTCCATGGGCCTAGAGCCGGTGCTCCACAAGAGAACCACTGCAATGAGAAGCCCCCACAGTGCAACTAGAGAAAATCCCAGGCGCAGCAACGAAGACTCAGCACAGCCCAAATAAATAAATAATTTAACCATTTATGTTAAGTGAATTTACTAATAACTACCTAATTAACCTTTTAAAAAACAATGCCTTAATGCCAAGGATAGATACCTGTTTAATACATTTTAATGACTCATAATGAAGTAGTATGTGTTTCAATAGATAAATGCTCCAGTATAATTCCACTAAAATTAACATAGACTTTTAATGACTCATAATGAAGTAGTATGTGTTTCAATAGATAAATGCTCCAGTATAATTCCACTAAAATTAACATAGAATCACTATGAATGTGTTAGCTACAATTGCAGACTTGCATATTGTATTGTTGACTCAGATACTGTCAGGATGTGGTTTCCTGAGAAAAAGATTCTGAAATGGAGATTGGCCTGCAAGAAGTTTGCAAGCAAACACGTACAGCAGGGTTGGCAAAACTGCTACTGAGATGTTGTCGCAACAAAAGTCTCCGTCAATCTATTGGGGAGCTCCAGAGCTAGGATAACCCTTCCCACCCCTGCACCAGCTAACTCATCCGTAGAGGCAGGATGGCCCGAATGGGGGGACAACCTTGGACAAGGCAGCTCTCACTGGTTGATGGCAATTCCTACAGAGAAACCTGGCTGAGATCTCAGACACCAGATCTCAGACACTGCCAGCAGCAGAGGGGATGGATATTTCTGTCCCAAAGCGGGCAGATTACAGCATCTCCGTGCTGCCTGAAGTGCTTGCTTTTCATGGCACGTCCTGGGAGAGGCTCCTCCTGGAATCTGGTGTATTTATTTTCCTGAAGAAAGGCTAATTGGATCACTTACAGCCCCACTGCCACAGTAGGTCTCAAAACCACACCAATACTTATCATCTTTCCTCTCCTAGATTCCTGAACTGCTGCTACTGCTGGTAAGTCACTTCAGTCGTGTCCGACTCTGTGCGACCCCATAGACGGCAGCCCAACAGGCTCCCCCGTCCCTGGGATTCTCCAGCAAGAACACTGGAGTGGGTTGCCATTTCCTTCTCCAACGCATGAACAGCACTTCTCAAAACCATCAAGATCACCAAAAGCAAGGAAGGTCTGAGAAACTATCCCAGGCTTCCCTGGTGGCTCAGACGGTGAAGAATCTGCCTGCTGTGCAGCAGACCAAGGTTCGATCCCTGGTTTGGGAAGATTCCCTGGAGAAGGAAATGGCTATCCACTCCAATATTCTTGCCTAGGAAATCCCATGGACAGAGGAAACTGGCTTGCTAAGTCCATGGGATCTCAAAGAGTTGCACACGACTGAGCGACTAACACTTTCACTTCCTTTCAAATGCAATACCACGTCCTGGATGGGATCCTGAAAGAGAAAGAGACATTAGGTAAAAACTAAGGTATCTGAGTACACTTGGACTTTAGTTAATGATGCGCTGATAATGGTTCATTAGATATAACAAATGTACCATTCTTAGGTACTATTGTTATTGTTAGTTGGTTATTCATGCCTGACTCTTTGAGACCCCATGGACTGTAGCTTGCCAGGCTCCTCTGTCCATTGGATTCTCCAGACAAGAATATTGGAGTGGGCTGCCATTCCCTACTTCAGATCTTCCTGACCCAGGGATCAAACCTGCGTCTTCTGTGTTTTCTGCATTGCAGGTGGATTCTTTACTGTCTGTCACCACAGAAGCCCCAGGTACTATACTATGTTAATAATAAAAACTTGACATGAAGCATATGGGGATGCTCTGTACTACCTTTGCAACTTTTCTGTAAATCTAAAACTATTCTAAAATTGAATAGCTTATATTGAAAAACAGAAAAAATAGATTGCTGTTAGATTTGACCTTACACTTTCATGGGTCTGACAAAAACCCAATTCATGATGAGCAGTTTTTCAAGTAATGTGTAATCATCCCTTGAAAATGGCATGGCCTTACTCCAGGACTCTTGGAGTCTGTATTGTCATTTTCCTATTGAACTGTCCATAAATTCCACATGGCATCGTTTTTTATCACCAACTTTCAATACCAACGGGTCTGTAGGGTCCTAAGCTACAAGTGTCAGGCCACTTGGCCACAGCCTTGGACCTGCTTGGGAGCCCTTTCCTGCCCTGGACCTCATTCAGAGCTGGCAGCTTTTCACATCATCCAGTTAAATGGGATGAGTGGTAGTTCCAGGTGGCAACATAGAGATGGCCATCTAGCATTCTGGTGGCACCTTAGAGGTGTACAATGAAGTAACTCAACCTTCCTTTTGAGGGGATGTTTCAGCACACCGCAGACCACTGGACCCCTAAGAACTGCAATGAATTGACAGGCTCCTGAGACTTTGTAGAATTTCTCTCTCATCCTCTGAACTGTCTTTCTTCAAGGCCTCTGGTGCATTTTCCTCTTTGCATTTATCACATCTAATGCTGCCAATTTATCTAATTTTACCATTTATCTAATGTTACCATATATTAATTGAAGTGATACTCTGCAGAATCCAGAGGGTCCAGATCCTTTTTATAATAACAAAGGGTAGGAGAGTATTAGCTCTGGAGCAATACCAAAACGTGTACTGTTGTCCGTCTCAAGTGAATGCAGTTTCTGACCTTCCTTTCTGATGGGTATGGAGAGAATGCATTTGTCAGATCAATACCCACATTGTAGCTGAGACTTGTTAATTTACTCTCACCAAGATCCCACATCTAGCTCAGCAGCTGCAATTAAGGCTTCTAATTAGTTGAATTTTCAATAATTCACTTTCATTCTCCAATATCCATCTAGTTTCAGGGTCAGAGTGGTGAATTGAACAGAATTATAATTAGGACCAACACTCCTGCATCCTTTAGGTCTTTAAGGGTGCTAATCTCTGTTGTCTTTCTGGAATCCAATGTTAATTTGGGTTTACTATCTTGGCCAAGGAGTGAAGCAGTTTCAGAGTCTTCTACTTAGCTTTCTCAGTAGGTTGGTTTTTAACCCATCAGCCAAAAAACAAATCTTGGTTCTGCCAAGTCCAGAGTATGTTCCATCCCAGAATTTAATGTGGAACTGGGGAGATGACCACTGGGTAGACCCATGAACTCACCTAACTGACTGTGAGTTAGATGTGGGGTAGGACTCCATTTATTATCTGCATTCCATGTGCCCCACTCTAAACAGCACACCGTAATGATACTCTTGTCCCTGGGTATCTATGTCCACTTGGACCTAGTGTCCTCTGTCTGGAGTGTGTCTGTGTAGACTCCTTTCTCTAGTGTAGTTATCCCAGTAAATAACCTCCTTTTGAGGGAGGAATAGAGGAAGCATCGCCATGACCCCTTGCAGTGGTGTTTCAAAGTTTTCCTTCTTAGGGATCCAGTCTTTCCTTCAGTCTGTAGTTTCTGGGTCTGGAAAATATCAAAGTCTGGAAAGCTAGCAAGAGATCATAAGTTTTTATTAAACTGGCTGTGTCTGTGCCCTACTTATCTCTTGATCATCCATCCTTGAGATTTTTTTAAAAATCTTTTTCTTAATATTCATACATTTTTGGCTGTGCTGGGTCTTCGTTGCTATGCAAGGGCTTTATCTAGTCGCGGTGAGCGGAGGCTACTCCCTAGCTGGTAGCATGAGGATTCTCACTGCAGTGGCTTCTCTTGTTGTGGAGCTCGGGCTCCAGGGTGCATGACCTTCAGTAGTTATGGCTCTCAGGCTCAACTGTCCCATGGCATGTGGGGATCTTCCGGGACTGGGGATCAAACTGGTGTCCTTTGCACTGCAAGCTGGATTCTTAACCACTTGATCACCAGGGAAGCCTTGTCCTTGAGATCTTTTGATGGTAAAGTGTGAGGAGTATTCTTATTGGCTGCCCATCTATTTTGCCCCTAGAGAGGCCATGTTTCATCAACCATCTCCAAATCTCTCTACAGGTACTCTTCAGATCTGGTCACTCATTATAATTGTGCCACTTGGCTTCTGACGGTGAAGCCTTGCCACTGAGCACCTCTTCTTCCATCCCCATTGCTACCAGTGAGTGCATTCCTGGAACAGCCCCTGCCCTACAGGGATACACCAAACTTTCAGTGATGTTAGTGACTCCTCACCAAAGCATTCTTTATCACTTTGGTCAGTGTGTCCACTCTGCCTTCCTGGGGGCCCCTTTAAGGAAACACAAATACTTTTTATTGTTGGTTGTAATTATATTCATGGAATAGGAAATCTCATGATCTATCTGCTAAATTACAGCCTCCTCCCCCCTTGCTGCTGCTGCTGCTTAGTCACTTCAGGCATGCCCAACTCTGCAACCGTATGGGGTGCAGCCTGTCAGGCTCTTCCGTCCATGGGATTCTCCAGGCAAGAGTACTAGAGTGGGTTGCCATGCCCTCCTCCAGGGGATCTTCCCGACCCAGGGATCGAACACAGGTCTCCTGCATTGAAGGCAGATTCTTTATCACTGAGCCCCCAGGAAGTCCCCACCCCCTTGCTTCCTTGGTACATGTTAAAATAAATAACTATTAATATAAAATTTTCCATCCGTCACCTGAAACTGCCCTGCATATACACACGAACCCCTGGATCCTGTTCCTGCTGAGCACCCTGTGACTTCTGAAGTGGTCACTCCCGTCACCCTCAAGCCCCTCTCACATACTTCTCAATGGACTTGAGCTCAGACTGGCCCCTTGACTGGCTTTAGAACAACCAGAGGTCCTTAAGCCCATCTCTCTCAGCCTCTTTACCTTTAATTTAAAGGGATTAAGGAAAGAATATCTGTTTCCTCTTTATTCTCGGAAATATAACACACATTCAACTGAAAAGTAAATATAGAAACTTTTTAATTCTTTGCAATGAAAGTTTCCTGGATAATTCCATGAGTTTTTATAATCATAGAGACAGTTTTAACCTTACTTATTCATTACCAAAAATAAAGACTATCGTTACAACTTATTCTCTATAGATGCAAACAATCTCCTCTATTTTGACATCAAAAAAGGCAAAGACAAAACACAAATTCCATGGACAAGGATGAAAACAGTATGATCTTCAAATGTATTTTGTTAATTTACTGTTTCTTTTTGGTTTTGTTTGTCTGTCTCACTGTATGTTTATCTTGCAAGAGCCTACAGAAGTGAGAGAAAATATCTGTAGGCTAATTTTAAACAACATGAGAGAGGTATTAAGAACTAAACAAAACAAAATAAAAATGTATTATTTATTTTAAAAAATAAAACTTTTTGTTTACTTATTCAACTACAAAAAATTTTCCTGAAACATGTCAGTTAATTGGTCTGCAATGTACTCATAAATGGATAACATGGATCTCCTCTGACAAATATTTTAAACAAAGTATTCACTACCAAAAGAGTTAGTTGGGGTAGGGAAATCTTCAAGTCACAATCCCCTGCACAGACTACATACAAGTTACTTTTAAACCTGAAGTCAGAAAAGCAAAATCTGTAAAAGTAAGAATACTGCAATTATTTTCAGCAGTCTACTGATAAACCTGAAAAGCTCTTTTCAATACAATGAACCCTGATTTCATGACAAGCTCCTTGCTTAAGGGGCTATAACTTTTGAAGCTGAGCTTCTCAACCTGTGGCAAACTGTATTGACAGAAATGCTCCATTCTGAAAATCATCTTCAGGATGGAAGAAAGTCCAGCAATGACTTTCTTCAATGCAGCACGGCCTACAGAGTTGCAAATATGCACGAGAGGACTCTGGGCAGGTGTAACTTTCAGTCAATAAGCTGGAAACAGGCTAAAGAGTAGAGAAGACAGTGAAGGTAAAATATGCCTGATAAAATATCAGGCAGGGGCTTGTGGCCCAGAGCTGGACACTATGCAAAAATGACATAACCAGATCTCAATAACGTTAAGAATTTGAGATGCCTGTACCACAACTGAAGACAGAGCTTTTTACATGGAGTTCTGCTTGGGATCATTCTACTTAGGACTCCCTCCTGAGCAGCACTCCTACATATTTCTATTATTTGGTACACCTAAACTTCTGGATATTCTCCAATTGATGCTCTAAACACCTCCAAGGTTCTGTAGGTGCTCCAAAATCAAGGAAGGTCACATCATGCCTGGTAGTGTTTTGGTGTTAGCCTATATTATATAACAGTTATTTAAAAATTGGTAATCCATATTTAGGCTCAATGATGGCTCCAGGAATCTTATTAACTGGAATATCCCATTCTCCCAATAGGATCAGTGGTCAGAGCTCATTATACAACCAAAACCAAAATGGGGGCAACAGAATCTAATCACCCATGATAAAACAGCCCACTGACCAACTCTCTGATGCAAGATCACCACGATGTTTCAATGCAACTTCAACATTTCATAGAGTTTCATGATGACCAGCTATCCAAACTCTTAGGTTTTAGTAGGATTCAAAATCCTTTTTCTCTTAGCTAGCTCTCTCCTTGCTCATTCTCGTTTGCATGCATTTGCCCAACTTTGGTTGGCTGTTGAGGTCCAGTGGAAGAATTCCCATTCTGCCTCGTAGCTTCTCCTTTAGGGACTTGGCAAAGGAAAGTAGTGCAGTTCTTTCTGGCCATCTGCCAGGCATGGGACCCCAGCCTTCTTGGGGTAAGTTCGACTGGCAATTTTAAAGAACTCTTCCGCAGCATCAAGTGCAATGAGACGGTCCTGCCAAAAAATTAAAAACAAAAGTGTTGTCAAAATGGAAACAAAGCCTTGTCTGTGGCAAAAATTCATCTAAAAATCACATCCATCTAGAAATAACGATGAATGAGTAGAACATTTATTAAATTTTTCTCAACAAATTTAGAGACATTCCTTAATGACTTACATTCTCCAGAAAACATTCCCCTGCTCTCTGAGTCCTTTCAAATCATTTTTCAATCTTAGGCTGTATACCCAATTTCTCACATCTCTTTGACCTAAAAATGGCTCAAAAAACTGACTACCCAACAAAATTGGCTGAAAAATACAGATTCTTGAACTACAACCCAAGTCTCAACTGGTCTAAGTGTATTCCAAAAACCTGAATTTTTAAAGCCCTCCAAGTGATGATGATGTGCTGGCTACTGAACACCAAGGCATAAGATGCCAGCACCATCTCCCACACCTCATACCATGGTGAAGTTCATGGGGTCAGAATGATGAATAAGTACATGGACTAACAGAGAAGCAAAAATTTAAAGCAAAATCGGGAACCCAAATGTCCATCAGTAGAGGAATGGATAAAGAAGATGCAGTACATCTATACAACGGAATATTACTCAGCCATAAAAAAGAGCAAAATTGGATCATTTGCAGAGATGTGGATGGACCTAGAAACTGTCACTCAGAGGGACGTAAGTCAGAAAGAGAGAAACAAATATTACATATGAATGCATATATGTGGAATCTAGAAAAATGGTACAGATGATCTTATTTGCATAACAGAAATAGAGACAAAGATATAGAAAGCAAGTGTATGGGCACCAGTGAGAGGGAGAGGGGAGTGAGCGGAATGAACTGGCAGGCTGAGATCGACATACACACACTAGTGACACTATCATAAAATAGACTAACTAATAGGAACCTACTGTATAGCGCCGGAAACTCTACTCAGTGTTCTACCAACACAACATTTTAAAGCAGCTATGTGAGATAAGTTGCTTCAGTCGTGTCTGACTCTGTGCAACCCTATGGACTATAGCCTGACAAGCTCCTCTGCCCATGGGATTCTCCAGGCAAGAATACTGGAGTGGGTTGCCATTCCCTTCTCCAGGGGATCTTCCCAACCCAAGGATAGAATCTGGTCTCTGAAATCTTCTGGATTGCAGGCGGATTCTTTACCATCTGAGACACCCTCCAAAAGGACAAAAGCATCTATACTCTAATAAAAATTAATTTTAAAAAATTACTAAAAAATAAGCAGATGGACACTTACCATAACAAAGAGATATCTCTCCGAGAGCTCCCAACTGGTAGGGAAAATACTGGTCTCTTCAGCCAGTCTCAACAGTATTTCCCGAGCTTTCCTTGTGTTTTTAGAATCACTGATGGTGCTCAGTTTTGTCACTGACAACAAAGAGTCTGCTTCTCTTTGAAAACCTGTGTAAAGAAATTAAACCCTCACGTGAAGCAGTCACAAGGAGACAACAGCCTGCAAGGGATGAGGGGACCGGCGACGGCTGTGAAGCAAATACGAGAAAGCTGAAGCCCAAAGCACCGCTCCCTTTGCTGCCCTGCAGCTCAGTGAGGTTGGTCGGGTCTTTAATTAAAATGCTTTTGCGGTTTCTTCGTATCAAATTTTCTTTGTCAACTTTTCCCTCCAAGTTAAGCCTCTGCTACTCACCCACTGACTGCCTGCCACCCACTTTATCAGTTTGGAAACCCTCCTCCCATTTCCTACTCTTCACCCCCTCCCCTGTCCCCAGAATTCCTACTTGTCCCCTCAACCTGCAAAATGGTCATCTTCAGGTCCAGACTCCTCCAAGCCCAGGTTCCCTCCCCCAGGGCAATATCGTTGGCTGGCTAAATTACTTATACAAAGGTCTAAAAGACTCATAGATTTAATACAAGCATAATATAAGCAACAGGGGATAGCAACTTGGTACCCACATTTGCAAAGTTATAATGCCAAGGTGTAATGTTCTGTTTCAAAGGAGAAGGACTGAGGACTTCAAAATTGATAAATCCATTTTTTCTGAACATGAAAACAAGCTTCTTTATAATGTGAGGGCCATATTTACTGAATTACAAGCCTGGCAGAATTAAGAAAAATCAATACCAAATAGCTACTCTAATACCACAGGTATTTGCGGTCTCTCTTACAAATAACATTTCTCCTAATCTGCTCTATCTTATAAAGCTATGAGTAATTGGCCAATCACTCCATTTAAATCAATCAATGTACAATGCCCCCAAATTCAATGATCTTGATTGAACGAATATCCCGTTATGATTTCACTGCCCTGTCCTACTTGATACTGAAGACAGATGGGGTAACACATGGCAAAATATGTCCTCAAGACAACGGCTGATGATAAGAGAAACATCAGATGTTTATGCTGGAGGATACAGAGAGGATGGTATTGGGAAAACAATTAGTACACAGTAGCCTTAATCATCAGTTACTGACATTCCTTTTATAAAAACCAGGCTGGAGAAGGTAGAGAGGAATAACCACAACTGGTTATTTTTGCCATTTTATAATCACTTTTAGACTCACCTAAATCTTCTAAAATATGTTTCCATCTACTTCTCACTTCCCTTCGAATCTGTCGCAGGGTGTAGATATCATAATTGAGTTTTTGCCACTCCTGTAGGAAAAATTAAACTTCAGTTTTATTTTTACACTTTGGTCTAAATCTCTATCTAATTCCCAAAGTTAAGTTGTTAATGCATGCAGTTCTCCTCTTCACTAATCTTCAAGGCATATCCTAAAAGAAGAGAAGGAGCTGGGTGAGATGAAGTCAGCAGGAATACATCACCTCCATGTCTGGGATATCAGCTATGTACCAGGTGATGTAACATATCTCAGAAACTATCCTAATTAACCTCTTCACATTATCTAATTTCCCAACTACAGTGATAGCACCTATAAAGTGGGGATAACAACAGTGAATATTCCATTTAAGGATGTTATAAAGATTAAAGGTATAAAAAAACTTTTATATATAAAATACCTGCACACAGTATTACTAAAGACTTTTTATAGATAAATAAACTGACGCCCAGAAAGTTTACCTAGCTAATACAGTATCATCCAACTAATAGGTACTGGACTTGGTATTTGAATCCAGGTCTGACTCAGAAGTTTCTGAGAAAAAATGAGACCCAAAGAATTTGTATCTTCCTTTGTTATCAGAATACAGTGGAGTTGGGAATCCCAAGTTTCTTGATTTCCAGCCAATGTTTCCTTTACCGTATTTCAGCATTGCTCTCTTTCATTTGTATTCCCAAGACAGGATAAATTTTCAGGCACTCAGCAGAACTATTAAAAGGTTATCTTTTTGAATACTTCAACCTTATGGGTAGTAGGTCATCTTTGTTGTTGTTCAGTCACTCAGTCATGTCTGACTCTTTGCAACCCCATGGATGCCAGGCATCCCTGTCCTTCACCATCTCCCGAGCTTGCTCAAACTCATGTCCATTGAGTCCGTGGTGCCAACCAACCATCTCAACCTCTGTCATCCCCTTCTGCTGCCATCAATCTTTCCCAGCATCAGGGTCTTTTCTAATGAACCAGCTCTGCACATCAGGTGGCCAAAGTATTGAGCTTCAGCTCCTCAAACAGAACTTAAATCTTCCAGGAACGTAAGAATCTTTACTGCAGAGAAGGAAATGGCAACCCACTCCAGTGTTCTTGCCTTGAGAATCCCAGGGATGGGAGAGCCTGGTGGGCTACCGTCTATGGGGTTGCACAGAGTCGGACACAACTGAAGTGACTTAGCAGCAGCAGCAGCAGAATCTTTACTGAGCTACGGATTTCTTTTAAACACCATGGAAATATGTTTTCAAGGAGCCTTATCTACATGAAAAATTCGTTTTATAGAGTATACCTTTTCTGTGCTAAAGTACAGCTTAAAAGAGCATCATTCTAAACGCTCAATTTGAGACTCAGATTATATGGTATTTTGACTCCTCTAACTGAAAATGTTTCAGTGATGCCAGGCTTGCCTTGCTCATCCCTAATCAACTTTCATGACTGGTTAAGAGAAATCAATTTAGCTGCCATTCCCAAACATTTATAGATACCACTCTAAGAAGGAAAAACTAGTAAAATAGAGCATATTTGGTTATGATTGCATTTTAAATCTTGTATCTGAAGGTACAAAGCTATCAGAAGGTCACGGGTTTCACAAAACTATAATTCAAAAAGATACACGCACCCCTATATACACAGCAGCACTATTCTCAATAGCCAAAACATGGAAACAAACTAAATGGCCACGGACAGAGGAAGGGATAAAGATGATGTGGTACATATACACAACAGAATACTGCTGCTGCTGCTGCTAAGTCACTGCAGTCGTGTCCGACTCCGTGCGACCCCAGAGACGGCAGCCCACCAGGCTCCCCCGTCCCTGGGATTCTCCAGGCAAGAACACTGGAGTGGGCTGCCATTTCCTTCTCAACAGAATACTACTCAGCCATAAAAGAGAATGAAATAATGCCATCTGCAGCAACATGGATGGACCTAAGTATTATCACATGAAGTGAAGTAAGTCAGAAAGACAGACAAACAGTCTTTCGTATCACTTACATGCGGAACCTGAAGTATGGCACAGATGAACCTATCTATGAAACAGAAACCGAACTGTGGACATAGAGAGGAGACTGGTGGTTGCCAAGGGGAGGGGGTGGGAAGGGGTGGATTAGGACTTTGGGGTTAGCAGATGCAAACTGGTATATATAGAATGGATGAACAAGGTCTCACTCTATAGCACAGGGAACTATATTCAATATTTTGTGATAAACCATAATAGAAACGAATGTGAAAAAGAATGTGTATGTGTGTGTGTATATATATATATATATAAAATGAATGAACTGCTTTGCTGTACACCAGAAATTAACACAACATTGTACATCAACTGTACTCCAATAAAATAGAACTGTTTTAAAAGTTCATGAATTTCAGCTGTTGTTTATCAGTCAGGAAGTGGTGAATCTGAGTACTCTTGCCTGGTCCTCTGTTTCTGACCAAAGGTGTGTATGCACATGCATATGCATGAGTGTGCAGTGACTGGAGTCAGGGTGAAGCCTGTGACACTGGAGGGCAACGTAAACTGGGTCATCTCAGAAATGCACAGTCCTCACCATGTCCTTAGCACCATGTTAAAGCACTCCTATCCAATGCCCTACAGACTGTCTAAGTATTCAGTAGAGTATTGCCATTTTCACTGGATGTGCCATTCAGTATACATAGCATCTTGGAAAAGGGCACAAAGGGGTTGAATTCCAGTTCCATTACTCATTAAGAGCTTAACTTTGGGCAGGTTCATAAAGTGACAGCATGTCACTGGCCTACTCTGCAGTATGGGATAATAATATTGGCTTCCTCTCGGGCTTATTATGAGGATCAAATGCTTTCAGGCAAGCCCTGAAAATACAGCTTGGTGCACATTCTCCTCCAAAGCAGTGCAGCCACAGCTACGAAACAATATTCCAAGACTCAAGATTGATTTCTATTACAAGGACTGAGGACATTATACATGGCATGAGGCAGTATCTCATCGGTGAGGACCTTCAGAAGAAACATTTCTCTGTTCTTCACATCAGGTAGGATTTTGCCTTTCCCCAAAATTATTTCACTGTTCTGAACACTGAATTTTTATAACTGATCGGTTTCCATGCTTTCCTGAAAACGTAGAGTCCTATCATGGAAAATGTACAGAATCTCGAAAACGTTTTAATTAACAGAAGTTTTTACTACTTTTTACATATTTTTTTTTCCTCTTCTAGTTTGTGCTCTCTCACAGTAGTTTCATATAAGTTAACTTAACTCCTTTCTGATTTTAAAAAAGATTATAAATATATAAAAGATTACACAGAGCACCGCTGTGCTTCTTCTCAATGAAACTGACCCTCCTTGCCGGACTAAATGATAAATGATCAAAGTCCTATTCATGCTTGACAGAGACCCGCTCAATCAATTCACAAGACACTTTATACATTCACATAACCTTAAATTATCTAACAAACCACTAGGTGGCTTCACTACCTTGCGATGAAAAGTCTGCTAATTTTCCTTTAGCTCCTTGGGCTGATGGTCAGAACTTCTGTCCTGAACTAAGTGTAGCCAAATCTCTCTTTTTCAGACACCCATTCATCATTGGGTAATCTAGGCTTCAGGTTTTTTAAGTCTTTTCTTGCTGTCCATATGTTGGTTATTTTGCTATTCCTAAACACTAACAATGCTACACAATCTCATTGCATTTTACTGTCCGTTCCTCTGATAAACTGTCAAAGGAGAAGCAACGATGCAACGTTTTAAAATCTGCCGAGTATGGATGCATGTGATAAGTGCCTATTAAGATTAACAGAATGAAACTCAGCATTTCATAAATCCACATTTCTTCTTTTGACACAATAGTCATGGATAACCATATATGAAAGCATTCTGAAAGCTTTGTGCAAAATGTAAAGCTCTAAAACCAGAAGTAGCTTGGGCAGAGTTTTAACAAAGAATTGGCTTTTGAAAAAATAAATGATGATAAGAGAGGATTTGAATTTTTTCTTAGCATATGATCCCAAAGAACAGAATCTAAATGTAGCAAATAAGAAACAATGATGAACAAAATCTTACCCACAACTAAAGAAACTAACTCATTTATTCCTTAGTATTAGAGAAAAACAAGATTTATGATGTCCTTCTACATTTTAAAAACTGCAGCAATTTTCTTCAGACAAATAACTTGAAAATAACAAGTCAAATATTCTTCACAAATGACTTGACACTCAAATCTACTAGACATCAAAAGTTAACACTCTTACCTTCTAAAACAATCTTTGTTTACTCATAATTTCTGAAGTAATGCAAGGTGGTCATTGTGTCACTGTGGCCTCCAAGTTGAACAATGAGTACATTAGCAGAGGTGTAATCAAAGAAATCATGCAAATTTAATTTCATAAGGTATCTGGGAACCAAGTCAAACCGAAAAACATCTGATTGAAAAAGAGCAACTGAAGATACTTAGCTGAATCCTTGAGGATTTTCTCCTCTCTAGTTTTTGGCCAGATCAGATTAGAGCTGCTAGATAAGAAGGCTGAGGTCAAACATGAACAGCAGAACAAAGAACAATCGGCTTCCACAGTCAGGAGCCAGCTTTCCTGCGGCTTCTCCATCCCATGAGCTGGTCTTGACCTTGAGCTCTGATTTAAGCTCCAGGAGTCATCTTCTCAGACATAAAATTAAAACATTTTATTCACACCTATTCTGTGTTACTGTGAGGTTGTAGATACATGGCACAGTTAAAATATACTTCTTACTTCTTCCTAAAATGGAGATTTGTACATTTGAAGAAATGTACTCTAACAATAGATGACATATACTTTAAAATCATCTTATGAGCAACTTCAAAAGAGATTAATTTACTTTTAACTATACAAATATAACTAATATATAATTAATATAATCACAAAGAAATAAAAATTCAAAGAGAACAGAGGGCATAAAATGAAAACTTGCTGCATCTGCTTGGCTTGAGTTGGGTTACGTGCCCATCCTTGAGCCAGGGGGATATGCTGATTGGCTTATGTTATTGGATTTCAAGCCAAGCACCCCTTCAAAGGATTCTGATTTTGTTGCTCTGAGAGATAGGTCCCACACAGATATTTTAAAATAGTCCCTTATTGGTTCTAATATCCAGCCAGGGTTGAGTTTATTAGCTTAAGCCAATCAGTGTCCTGTTTGAGCTGTGGTGCTGGAGATTCTTGAGAGTCCCTTGGACAGCAAGGAGATCAACCCCGTCAAAATCAGTACTGAATATTCATTGGAAGGACTGATGCTGAAGCTGAAACTGCAATAGTTTGGCCTCCTGATGCAAAGAACTGACCCACTGGAAAGGACCCTGATGCTGGGAAAGATTGAAGGTGGGAGGAGAAGGGAATGACAGAGGATGAGATGGTTGGATGGCATCACCGACTCAGTGGACATGAGTTTGAGCAAGCTCTGGGAACTGGTGAAGAACAGGGAAGCCTGGTGTGCTGCAGTCCATGGGGTCACAAAGAGTCAGACACGACTGAATGACTGAACTGAACTGAATCAGTGTCCACTCTTAGAACTGAGAATGTAACTGTTCTCTCCAAAGGAAATTTGGGACAAACCTGATAGATTGATGAGAGAAGAGGAAAACAGGTCTTGGAGAAGCGAACATCAAGCATCTGCTTGTGGCAGACAGATCAGTTACCCCAGGGTCTGTATTATGTCTTTCTTTTTTGCTACTGGAACCCAGATTTCACTGGGGGCTGCAATGTGCCAGCCCCAGGGAACAGATCGTGATCTGTGCAAATGCTAGTGAGACTCTGTATCCCCACTTGTCCTCCTCCCTTGCAATGAGAGACAGAGAAAGATGGAAGAGCTATATTGCCCCAAGTACCAACATGTATCATACACTGTGTATATCCCTATGGGAATTCCCACTTCAACTCAACATCCACATTAAAAGAAGACTCCATACGACTGTAGTTATAACAACATTATATTGCTAATATTAAACATCTAACTCAAGGAACTACAAGGTGCAGAGTAGTCAAATACTTTTACTTGAAAGTGATAGCTTTTTGATAAAATGAATTCTTTGAATATTGTAACTGCTATCTCTTTCCTTTCAATTTTCACCAATTCGTATCATCTTATGCTACTTTCTATTCAAAATGGAGTTTCCAAAAGATATTTAAAAAATATATATATTGACTGCTTCTCCCATTTCATTTTCTTTCATTCTGCAGGTAGATAAGTAAGAAAGACATGTGATATATGGGGGTGGAGGAATATCTGCATTTTAACAAGCCTCTAACGGATTCTCTCATGCTTGCTTTTCACAGAGAAATGTGAAGTGGATAACACAGACTAAGGTAGTCTTCAAGCTACTGAAGAGCATTCAAAGCTGTTGACGTCAGCTTGGAGGAAGGTTTTTAGTGACACAGGAAAGGGCTTGGTTTCTGAGCTTAGCCATCATTTTCATCAGGTACTGTATGGGGTCAAAGTTCACAAAAGTAGCAGAGATGACTAACACAGGGAATGTAAGAATCAAGGCTTGAAACCTGTAACAAATAAGGCCTATGATATAAAATCTACAAGTTGAAATTTATTAGCAGCAGTTCATGCAAAAGACACGTCCCTGCATCTGGTCCTTTGGCTATGTTGACTTTTTTCAACCTAAGAGTTGGGTGCATTTTTATTTGCTCCTAATAACAAGAACTAATAACTTTATTTATTCCTTGTTCCAGTAAGACTTGTTCGTGTTAGTGGAAGCCACAGAAAGATCGATATTAGATGGGACTTTCCACCCAGGATGAAGGTTTTCTAAGAGAATGGGCTCTCCATCACTGGAGCTCCATGTGATAGCTGCTGTACTTTAGGGGCTTCCCTGGTGGCTCAGACAGTAAAGAATCCACCTACAATGCAAGAGACCTGGGTTCAATCCCTGGGTTTGGGAGATCCCTAGAGGCAAGCACCGCAACCCACTCCAGTATTCTTGCCTCGAGGATCCCCATGGACAGAGGAGCCTGGTGGGCTACAATCCATGGGGTCGCCAAGAGTCAGACACGACTGAACGACTAAGCACACAGCACGGTGAAAATACACTATATAATTTATCATTTCTAGAAATATAACTTCTGTAGGCTCTTTCAACATAATATATTCCTTCTGTGTCACCTGGAAAAATTAGAAAAGGATTTGAAGGCATTTACAAAAAAAGAGAGTCAGACAGACAGTAGACAGATATAGATAGATAATATTGACAGAGTACCTATAACTTCCCAGGTACTACTCTAAGCTCTTTATATGTATTTATTTAGTTAATTCTCATAATATGACATGTATGAGATGGATTTTCTAAAATATTTTTATTAATTTATTTGGATCTTATTTGCAGCAGGATCTTTAGCTGTGGCACGCAAACTCTTAGTTGCAGTGTCTGGGATTTAGTTCCTGGACCAGGGATCGAAACCCTGGCCCCCTGCATTGGGAACGCAAGGCTTTAGCTACTGGGCTACCAGGGAAGTCTCAATGAGATGGATATTATTATAACATTTGAAAAATGAGGAAACTGAGGCTCAGGGAGATGAAGTACTTGCCCAGGTGTACACACTAGTAGATAAGGAGCTGAGATTTCTGACCCAGGCAGTCTGGTTGTAGGGCCAACATGCATAGCCACTGTCTACCCTGTCTCTTCAAACAGGAAAGTGCTGGGAGGTGGGGGGTGTGGGGAGGAGTTGGTGCATGAGCAAGGTAAGAAGGCAGTTAAAGACAAAAGAGCAGATGATTAGAACAGAGGTCAACCTGAAGGAGGAACAGAGAAAACACAATTAAAATCATGGAAGAAAAAAGAACTTTTCTAAAAGCAAAGTATCACCAGGCTTTAGGCAAGAATGCAGCCACGCAAGAACATCCTTCTCAAGGGTTGACTCCCTGGGAGTCCTTCCTTTGGGGACTTCCGTTCCGTCTCCCCTCCTCAGAGCAGGTGGAGGGACCTCAACCCCCTCAACTACCCCTCTCCCACACCCTCCTGTCCACCTGGCTACTGTCACCTCTGAGGAGTGAGACAAAGGCAAAACCACTCCCTTCAAGATGCAGATGGGGTGGGCAGTGAGGGTGGCAGAAGCCAAGGTCTGAGATTCCGAGGACAGAGGAGAAAAGGTCAATGTCTGGGATCGGGCTGTGCTTGTCTGCAAGGCAGAGACAGCTGAGAAACTGCCCACACTTTTCTGAAACTAGGCTTCGAAACTGAGAAAGGCCCCAAGGTTCTTAGACTCATCTACCTACTGGATACTTCCTTTGCTCTTCCCTTGAAGCCCCATCACTCATTTCAGAAGGAGACAGGTCACACTGTCTCCCTTCCCTTGGAAAAGTCCCTGGAAAGCCGGCAGCCCTCTCCTCCCAGGCTTTCAAGATGACTGGGTCACAGGACATCTAATTCAGAAACCCGGCCGGGGCCCCAACGGGCTCACAAGACCAACCACAGTTTCCCTGGCTCACGTGACAGACTTCTTCCTTCCAGAGTGCATCGGCTGGCATCTCTGAACAAACACCCGAACGCTTCAACCCCAGATGCCAAATCCAAGAAATGGATTTCTGCCAGGAACTAGCTCCCTCTTCCTGAGAGGTCAGAGGGTTTCAGTGACGCACTACCAAGACGCCCTTCTCTTTACCCTGCTTCCTCTAATGCCACGTGGTTGTCCACCCTCCCTTCTTGGCTACGTGGTTTCAAAGGGAGCTTCCAGAGCCTTCTCTCTTCCTCCTCATCCCCTTACTCATCAGCGCCTGGCTATCAGCTTTTCAGACCTGCTACCCACGGCAAGTGCCAAGGTCCGTCCCCCACCTCCTCAGCTCAGGAGTAACCCAACAGGAGTGTCCTTTCCTAAAGCATAGGATGCTGATGTGCCCCCCACCCTACTTCTTCCCATGCCTCCCCAGGTCTCTACGGGAAAGAAGCAATAAGCATCTACTAAGTGCCCTTCAGGACACCTGGTGGGGTAGGGTGGACATTAGTCCCCCCATACGGCAGTAGAAAGGTCTGGTTCTTGCCTGGAGTCAGCCAGCAGGAGGTCAGAGGTTCAGACTCCCTGCCTCTAAAGTGCCTCCTCCAGCTCCACTTCCTCACTCTCCTCCCTCCCTCTGCCGGTCTTCTTCCTCCTCTGCCTCTTCTTGTGTGGTCCTCTCCCAAGGCTCTGTGTCGGGTCTTTCCCCTTCCACCTACCTGGATGATTTCCTCTAACGCCCCACCTCTGCTGTCACTACTTCTCGGCCGGTGACGCCCAGGCCTCCTTCTGGGGCCCTGAACCCAAGCCCCAGGTCCAGGTTTCTATTGTCCCCTTTCTGTCAGATGCCTCCACATGGACGGGTGGCTGACCCGGCCACTGGACAGAGCCCAGTCTGACTCCCCACCGGCCTCCATCAAGCCAGCACAGGCCCTCTGACACTCCCAACGTGGCCATCTACCGCTCACTTCCCTTCCAGCCCACCTTCTCAACGCATCCAAATCAGTCACCCAGTCCTGGTCCTTCTGCCTCTGTCACAAGATTCCTCTCATATCTATCGCCACTGTCTCAGCCTTCATTGGCCTAAACAGCTCCAGTAAAGGTCCCTCTGCTTCCAGAAGCTAACTACTCCAGTCTCCTCCCAACCAGCTATCTTCCTAAAGGTCAGACTGGGTCATTTCTCTCACAGAGAACTCCAGTGGGTACCACTTACTGAAAAAGCAGTGTCAGTCCCAGACAGGCTCTCCATCTTGACCCTGTCTGCCTCTGACCACATTCTACTGTCATCTAAATCCTACCCTGTCTTCCAGGATGATGCTGTGAAAGTGCTGCACTCAATATGCCAGCAAATTTGGAAAAACTCAGCAGTGGTCAAAGGAATGGAAAAGGTCAGTTTTCATTCCAATCCCAAAGAAAGGCAATGCCAAAGAATGCTCAAACTACCTCACAATTGCACTCATCTCACACGCTAGTAAAGTGACGCTCAAAATTCTCCAAGCCAGGCTTCGGCAATACGTAAACCGTGAACTTCCAGATGTTCAAGCTGGTTTTAGAAAAGGCAGAGGAACCAGAGATCAAATTGCCAACATCCACTGGATCATCGAAAAAGCAAAAGAGTTCCAGAAAAACATCTATTTCTGCTTTATTGACTATGCCAAAGCCTTTGACTGTGTGGATCACAATAAACTGTGGAAAATTCTGAAAGAGATGGGAATACCAGACCACCTGACCTGCCTCTTGAGAAACCTGTATACAGGTCAGGAAGTAACAGTTAGAACTGGAGATGGAACAACAGACTGGTTCCAAATAGGAAAAGAGTATATCAAGGCTGTATATTGTCACCCTGCTTATTTAACTTATATGCAGAGTACATCACAAGAAATGCTGGGCTGCAGGAAGCACAAGCTGGAATCAAGACTGCCGGGAGAAATATCAATAACCTCAGATATGCATATGACACCACCCTTATGGCAGAAAGTGAAGAGGAACTCAAAAGCCTCTTGATGAAAGTGAAAGAGGAGAGTGAAAAAGTTGGCTTAAAGCTCAACATTCAGAAAATTGTAGATCATGGCATCCGGTCCCATCACTTCATGGCAAATAGATGGGGAAACAGTGTAAACAGTGGCTGACGTTATTTTTCTGGGCTCCAAAATCACTGCAGATGGTGACTGCGGCCATGAAATTAAAAGACGCTTACTCCTTGGAAGGAAAGTTATGACCAACATAGACAGCATATTAAAAAGCAGAGACATTACTTTGTCAACAAAGGTCCGTTTAGTCAAGGCTATGGTTTTTCCATTGGTCATGTGTGGATGTGAGAGTTGGAGTATTAAGAAAGCTGAGCACCAAAGAATTGATGCTTTTGAACTGTGGTGTTGGAGAAGACTCTTGAGAGTCCCTTGGACTGCAAGGAGATCTAACCAGTTCATCCTAAAGGAGATCAGTCCTGGATGTTCATTGGAAGGAGTGATGTTGAAGCTGAAACTCCAATACTTTGGCCACCTGATGCGAAGAGCTGACTCACTGGAAAAGTCCCTGATGCTGGGAAAGATTGAGGGCAGGAGGAAAAGGGGACGACAGAGGATGAGATGGTTGGATGGCATCACCAACTCAATGGATATGGGTTTGGGTGGACTCCGGGAGATGGTGATGGATAGGGAGGCCTGGCGTGCTGAGGTTCATGGGGTCGCAAAGAGTCGGACACAACTGAGCAACTGAACTGAACTGAACTTCCAGGCACAGCCAAATGCCGCCACCTTGAGAAGGCTTTGCTTTTCTTACAGCTCAAAGGAACTGCTGCTTCTTTTGAAATTCCTCGGCCCCTTTATGGGAACTGCTGTAGAGTTATTTACTGTCAAGATATTGTCATATAGGGGTTTCCCAGGTGGGTCAGCAGTAAAGAATCTGCCTGTCAATGCAGGAGACACAAGAGACATGAGTTCGATCCCTGAATCAGGAAGATCTCCTAGACAAGGAAATGGTAATCCACTCTAGTATCCTTGCCCAGAGAATTCCATGGACAGAGGAGTCTGGTGGGCTACAGTCCATGGGGTCACCAAGAGTTTGATGCAACTGAGCACACATGTTGTCATCCAGGCACTTGTAACATCTCTTTCACTTCTAGACTGTGGGCTTTGAGGTTACAAGAGTCTGGATTCATCCATGCCGTACACAGTCCTCTGCACACAGCAGGCGCCCAGTGGGCTGGCTGAACCCAAATGAAAATGACAATTCACAGAAAGGCCACCTTCTGCTGATGACTGAGTGCCTGCTTTGAATCTGGAAAGCAGCACTAAATTTTATCAGAAAAAGCCACATGAGTTCTACTCCATGTGGATTCTCAACAAGGGAGTTTTATATAATCAAGGTATTTTGATCCCCATATTTTGGGGAAGCAGAATAAATTCAAGAAAGATGAAATAAAACAAAATAACCCATTCACCTCTCCTGCTGTGTGCTGATCAAGCAGCTGACATTTGAAACGTACTTTTCACATAAGTCTCTTTAAATAACAATAGATATTGAGGCTAGACAGTGAGGCAGGCCCTGTCCTGAGCACTCCACATGTGTCCTTGTTTTCATTAGAAAATCTGATGAGCTGGGTTTGTGGATCCTTTTCTAGAAGTGTGTTAAGTGAGACCCTGGGAGGTTAAACAACTCAGCTGCGACCTCACAGCTGTTAAGTAGGGAACCTAAAATTTCAACCCAAGTCTCTTTGACTCCTTAACCCAGGCTTCTCCCAGTATCCTAAGCTGCACCAATTAGGCCCAAATTTAGCTCACTCCATGGCCCTTCCCTGTCACCAATGTGGAAACTGGGACACAGAGAAAGAAAGGGAACATAATGCAGGGACTTTCACTCCTGAAGCGGCTCTGGCAGGGCCACTAGGATCCAGAGGACAGACAGGCCCTGCCCTGCTCTCCACACCCTGGACCACACCCCCCTCACTGCCCAGCAACCGGGTCCCAGCGCAAGGGGCCAGTGGGGAGAGGAGGAAAGAGGAGATTATGCAGAGGAAGCTCAGAGCTTGGTCTGGACAGAGTCAAGGCCACCCACCCAAGAGAGGCACCCTCTGTGGGGACTATAAAAGCCCATTCTCTCCACCCTCCACCCCACGGTGTGTGAGCAGCAAAGACAGGACTGTATTTCACTGTTCCTAGATTGCTGCTCCACTCATCAGCTTCTGCTTCCACCTCAGCCCAAGATCAGATGAGAAAGTCGGTGTGATAGAGGAGAAACCGCAGACCAGATGAACACTGCAGGAGGTGGCAGTAGGGAGCAGAGGCCAAGGAGGAGCCAGTGCCTGGGGCCCTGGTGCTCAGTCCTTGGAGGCTCCAGAATTTGGAGGGCCCTCCAACAGCTCCCAACAAGGCTTGGCCTGATCGAGGCAGGAGAGAAGGGGACAGGACACAAACTTTAAATGAATGACGTAGTGGGGCTTCCCTGGTGGCTCAGTGATAAAGAATCCTCCTGCCAATGCAGGAGACACAGGTTTGATTCCTGTTCTGGGAAGATCCCACATTCCTCAAAACAACTAAGCTGTGTGCCACATCTATTGAGCCTGCGCTCTAGAGCCCGGGAACTGCAGCTATGGAGTCCATGTGTCGCAACTATTGAAGCTGGCATGCCCTAGAGCCCATGCCCCACCACAAGAGAAGCCACTGCAATAAGAAGCCCGCCCACCTCAATGAAGAATGGCTAGCTCTCCCCTCACCACAACTAGAGAAAAGCCCTTGCGGTGACGAAGACCCACAACAGCCAAAATAAATAAATAAAATTATTTTTTAAAAAAAGAATGACATAGTTGTTCAGGATGCAACATGAACTGGTTAGAACCTAACAGGCCCAAGATGGCAAAAGATTTAACTTCCAGTAGACCTTGAGCCTCATTATATGCTTATTATAATACATTAGCATATGCTAAATGACACACCCACCAGCACCATGACAGTTCCAAAGCCAACCATCAAAGTGGGCACTGGCCTGATTCCTGGAAATCTCTGCCCCTGCCCTAAAATAATTGGGATAATCCCCCCACTCATTAGCCTATGAAATTACCCAGCCCATAAAGAATAACCAACCTCACACCTTGTGGCCTCTTAACTTCTGAAACAGCCCACACTCTGTCTGTGGAGCATATCCCTCCTTGAATGAACCTGCTTTCCCACTTAGCTCTCAGGGCAGAGCCCTCCTGCCTGCCCATTTGTGTCTTTCACAAGCATTCTATATCATTAATAATAAATCTACTTCTTGCCTATCACTTGGCCTCTTGCTGAATTCCTTCTGTGCTAAGACGTGGGGTTTCCTTTCTTTCTTTTCTTAATATTTATTTGGCTGCATCGGGTCTTAGTTTCCAGCCTGCAGGATCTTTAGCCAACTCTTAGTTGCCGAATCTAGTTCCCTGACCAGGGATCAAACCCAGATCCCCTGCATTGGGAGCATGGAGTCTTAACCCTGGACCACCAGGGAAGTCCCAGACTGTTTCAACTGGGAGACTGTGGGTTCGAGTCCCCTTCTAAGCCAGAGATTGTGGGTTCAAGTCCATCTCACGTGCGGCTGAATTCCAGCCCCTTCCAAAGGAGAGAAGTTAGAAGACTTGGGCTCAAGTCCCAGGTGAGGTGAGCCTGGGATCGGGTCCCAGTCTGAAGTGTGTAGTTTCATTACTGCTTCAGCCCAGACATCTCACTACTCTGGAACATCCGCTCCACACAAGACCTATGGGTCGGTAACTAAGGCCTATGGAAACGAGCCTTTTCAGTTGGGAAGGTCAAACTCTGATGAGGTTCTCTCTCCCCTAATCTCCTCAGACCCACCAATCCAGGGAGATAAGAACAAGCCTCTGGGGACTTCCCTGTCATTTCAATAGTTAAGACCTCACTTTCCAAGGCAAGGTGTGCAGGTTCCATCCCTGGTCAGGGAGCTAAGACTCCCATGCCTTGTGGCCAAAACAAACAAACAAACAAAAGTTGAACAGAAGCAATACTGTAACAAATTCAATAAAATTTAAACTTTTAAAATGGTCCGCATCAAAATAATCTTTAAAAAAAATAAAGCTCACATTAAAAAAAAAAAAAAGGGAACAAGCTTCTGACTTACAGGTTTCCATCTCTGAGCAAACTCTGGGAGATAGTGAAGGAGGACAGGGGAGCTTAGCGTGCTGCAGTCCATGGGGTCGCAAAGAGTCAGACATGACTGAGCGACTGAACAACTCCTTCCTCCTGACCTTCCAGAGCCATCTACTTGCCTTCTCTCTGAATCCCAGAGAAAGCTGGGCCTTAGTTGGGTAAGCTTGCTGCACAAACTGCTAGGCTCTGAGACCCCCACCCCAGATGCTCTAGTTAACAGGAGTCCCCAGGCTCCAGGCTGCAAAGTAGTACCTCCTGTCAGATCAGAGGTGGCATTAGATTAGAAATAAGTGCACAATAAATGTAATGCACTTGAATCGTCCCCAAACCATCCCCCGATCCCTGGTCTTTGGAAAAACTGTCTCCCACGAAATCGGTCCCTGGTGCCAAAAAGGTTGGGGACCTCTGCTCTAATACTTAAAAGACAATAAAGTGAAACTTGCCCAAGGTCTGGCAGATTGGGCAGTTTGACCCGACCTACCAGGCAGAGCCTCAAACCCCAAACAGCATTCTGCAGTTCCTGCCTGAGGCACCATGGAAAAGTACATCCTGAGATGGTTGGGTGGCATCACCGACTCAATGGACATGAGTCTGAGCAAACTCCAGGAGACGGTGAAAGACAGGAGAGCCTGGTGTACCGCAGTCTGTGTGGTCGCCAAGAGTCAGACACGACTGAGCTACTGAACCACCACTACCCCTGGTTGCTAATGTAGATCCACTGCCCTCTTCGAGCTCTTGTGTTAAGACCTAGAACCAGGGCTAGAAGTCGGACCCAGAACAAGTCAAATGCAAGTACCAAGTAATGCTTTGCCAACTCTCCCTGCTGATTTATATTCCGCAGTTCGGCTGGAGTTCTGGAAACAGACTGCCTTGCAGCCAGTGGCCACTGACCTAATTCTTTTTCTGGTTTTAACCAGATTAAGCCGAGGGATAACTTGCAGCTTCGGCTGTGGATGGATGCCAGCAAAGCCACGGATGGGGCCGTTAAGCAAAGAGATTTCAAGTCAGTCCTGTCGAATTTGCGTGGTTCCAGCCTACACACAATTTTAGCAATGGTAGAAGGGCCCCACTCAGGAGGCAATGTGGCCAACACAGCCAGTGCAAAGAACTGGGCCTCGGTGTTTTCCTGTGACACTATAACTCACTGGAACCCATTCTCGGATCTGCTGCTCAGGCCACAGCAAGAAAGAGACAATTAGTTGTTGTCACTAAAGGCATAGGATAATAAGTCAGTTCCTGTGCATGGAGTGGAAAGAGGGGCTTGAATTTCTGGCAAGACAGAAACAGCCAATTACTTTAACTGTGTACCTTCAAGGAAGGCAGCATCTTCAAATTACCTAGCAAGTCTGGATGTAACCATGGATTGTCTGCGTGCAGAGTCTAGAGGGCATCGCAAAGGTCAGCCACCCAACCTCAGCCTCTAGCCCTGGGCTGTGCAATATGGCAGCTGCTGACCATGCCTGGCGAGTCAGCACCTCCAGTGAGGCTCACCCAAACGGAAAGATGCCATAAATGTAAATACATGCTGAAGAGTGGCAGTTTGCAAAAGGACACCTCTTTATCCAGACCTTACCAGAAAACATTTCTATGTGGGTCCGTAAGAACTGCAGGTTCTTTCCAGGTGACAGTCGGGGGAGAAGTCACTGCCCCTATCATTGGTAGCGTGTCTTTCACTGTCTACAAATGCTTTTGTACCATAATCTCATTGAACTGATTCCTATACCTGGGCAAATGTCATACTACTTTGAAAGACCTCCAAGGCAAAAGAAAAATATATAATTTGACTAAATAAAAACCTGAAACTTAGTCACGGAGAAAAAATAATATTAAAAAGACAAGTAACATAGTGGAAAAAGCATTTGATACAAGTATGGTTGTTTAGTCACTCGGTTGTGTCTGACTCTTTGTGACCCCATGGACAGAAGCCATGGATAGATAATTCATGAAAGGATCAATTAGGAAATAATTATCTACCCTTCAAGAATTCTCAATGAAACAATAAATTTTGTCTTGTTGTTGTCTAGCCAAATTGTATAAGGGCTTCCCTAGTGGCTCAGATGGTAAAGAATCTGCCTGCAATGCAAGAGACCCAGGTTCAAGCTCTGGGGTGGGAAGATTCCCTGGAGAAGGGAATGGCAACCCATTCCAGTATTCTTGCCTGGAGAATCCCATGGACAGAGGAGCCTGGTGGGCTAAAGTCCATGGGATTGCAAAGAGTCGGACACAACTGATCAACTAAGCAACCCTTATGAACCCTTACAATTAGCCAAATTATCTATTAAAAATAAAAGAAAATGAGAACATCCAGTGCTGGGAAGGATGTGGTGAAAGGCGCTCTTTTGTATTGAGAGTTATGAAACTGGTGTTACTTTATTTTTTTCACAGATAGTGAAAACTATTTGGCAGTATATATCAGAGTATATAAAAATGGATAAAATCTTTAATCTATGAATTACAGTTTGAAGAATCTAGCCTAAGGAAATAATCTCAAATGCAAAAAAGGTCAATGCAAATAATGTGCTTTAAAGCACTAATTAAAAGATGATGGATGAAAAAAGACTTAAATGATACATTAGTGATCAGTGTTAGTTAAAGCAGACTATATATATTTATCATAACATATTTTTGAAACAAGTGTATATATTCACATTAGTATATATACATTATATACATATATACACACACATAATATACAAGTGTATATGCATAATATATATAATACATACATATATATATGTATGTATAGTCTATATACATAATATATACACTATATATAATATTATGTATATATGTAATATTATGTATAGTGTATATACATAATACATATATATATTCTCCCTTCTGGAGAAAGGAATGGAAAATATTCTTGCCTGGAGAATTCCATGGACAGAGGAGAATAACTACATACATGTCTGTGCATATCTATATATATGTATATTTTGTCTCAAAAAAAGCAAAAGAAAAATGCAATAAAGTAGTATAATAGTGTTTAATCTAAGGATAAGATTATGTGTAGATGATTTTTTTCCCTGTATGTTCCAAATTTTCCATAATGATCATGTACTTCTTTTATATTCAGAATAGAAACTTTAAAACTTTAATATCCCCAAGAATTATTTTTATTGATTTTTGTTATTTTTAATGATTTCCTTTATTAACCTAACCAAGTATCTAACTGCTTCAAAAATAGAAAAATCTAGCTATGGGTATTACTGTAAGTCGAATTTATTTTTAGAAGTATTTACCGTGTTCTGGATTGCAATGCACAGACCTTAGGTCACCTGATGCCGAAGTGAAAAGCCTGTCAGTAAGTCTGCGAGTTCCTGTGCATGTTACAATATTTAGCTGAAAACACTGTTGCTTCTGTGGGCATTTACTCTGAATTCAGGATCTCTGCCAGCTTCAAAGAGAAGGAAGAAAAAGGGGAAGGAGCAAGGACAATATGATAACCCGGAAGGGGGTGGCCGGTACATGCAAAACTCAGCAGAGCCAGGCAGACAGATAGCAGAGAGGAGGAAGGAGAGAAAGGAGGAAGCTGTCATTTGCTTTGAAAAACTAACAACCCCCCAAATCTGACCATTTTCTACTTTTTTTTAATGAAAATAATTGTTTATAGTGATAACCCTTTCTGTAATTACTCTTTTTCCATACTTTATTACCAGGAACCCAAATTATAATTGTCCTTCCTTTATTTGAAAGCTGCCAAATTGCTTTTATTTCTGCCTAACCCTGAATAATTCCACTTTTTTATACCTTCAGGAGTTAAATAGCTGGCCTGTGGTCCATTTACTGGCTATGTGTGTATGTGTGTGTGTTGAGGGTAGGCGTGGGTAAGCCTCCCCAAAAAAGGAAAGAAGGCAGGTGTGTGCATTCATGCTATGTTGCTTCAGTCATTTCCGACTCTACGTAACCCTATGGGCTTCCCCAGGTGCTCAGGAGTAAAGATTCTGCCTGCAGTTCACAAGCCACAGGAGACACGGGTTCGAACCCAGGGTCAGGAAGATCCCCTGGAGAAGGGAATGGCTACCCACTCCAACATTCTTGCCTGGAGAATCCCATGGACAGAGGAGCCTGACGGGCTACAGTCCATGGGGTCACAAAGAGTCGGACACTACTGAATTGATATCATGGACTGTAGCATGCCAGGCTCCTCTGTCCATGGGGATTCTCCAGGCAAGAAGACTGGAGTGGGTTGCCATGCCCTCCTCCAGGGGATCTTCCCAACCCAGGGACTGAACTCGCTGCATTGGAAGGTGGATTCTTTACCATGAACACCACCTGGGAAGCCCAAGAAGCCAGGTAAATCTATCTGATTTTCTTATCAAGTGAACCTCCAGGTAACTAGACTAACAGTATTTGCTAGGAAGAAGGTTTGACTATAGAATACCCTTAGCAGGATGTCTCTGGCCATAGGATGACTTGGACTCAAGACATCAAATATCTTTGGGGTATAGTCCCTGGAGAATGTCACATATTCTACAGAATAATGAGGGGGCATACACCAGAGCTCTTTCATAATTTAAATGCTTTGCACTGTGTGAGGTAACCCCATGGACCTCATCTAGTATTCTGAGTCAGGGGTACATGTCCTGTGGGGTGCAGGGGGCCCTGGGAGACATTCTCAGTGTGCCAGACTTCTCTCTGCTTCTCCTGAGCCTCTCAATTGTCTGTGTCACTGAAAGTGCTAGTAAAGCCTGGAAGAGGTGGTGGTTTAGTCGCTCAGTCGTGTCCGACTCTTTGCGACCCCATGAACTGTAGCCTGCTAGGCTCCTCTGTCTATAGGATTTCCCAGGCAAGAATACTAGAGCGGGTAGCCATTCTCCAGGGGATCTTCCTGACCCAGAGATTGAACCTAGGTCTCATGCATCACAGGCAGATTCTTTACCAACTGAGTTCTCAGGGGAAGTTTGACGCTGGGTAAAATCTATGATCCGTGTGAATCTGATTTAACAATCTGCGTTCACCCCACCTCTCCCTCACTTGACTCCTACTTTCTAATTTTTCTGTATTTTCATTGTCTACTCCAGACCTGCTCTAAGTGATCTATGTATGTCTTTTTGAAGACACGGACCTGTAAACTGAACCATTGCCCAATCACTCGAAGAACATCTCCAGCATGGGCACACCGCGGAGTCACAGAGACCCTTTCAAAAGAGGCACAAAATGCTTGCTCTGTCAGCTGTCAATGACGACAGGGTTCCTATAACAATCGGAAGTTATTATTTAGAGTCAAGCCTTGTAAAATATTTTTCCTTACAACTCCAGTATCTCGCCTGCTGTCCATGTTTTACTCCTCTACCATCTTCAGCAGAACCCAAAGACGACGCTCCCCTATTCAAGTGTTTGGAGGTGACTCTGACAAAGCCCCTAGCGTGATGTAATGCCTCCGCCTCAAGGCAAAATAATGGTTTAAGTGGAAGCAGTCCTGTAATTGCCCAGAAACACACTGGTTAACACATGGTTTATAATTACTTCAGTCTTCACTGGCTGTCATAAACACATGGATGACCCTTTGTCAAGCCAATTAGGAAGCTGCCTTCATGAATCCTAAATTCGGCAACCATTTCCAGTTTTCCAGACCTCTGCCTTGTCAGTCACCTGCCTGTTTCCTTATTAACATGGCAGGCTTTAATTAATTCAAACAAAGCCCCTAAAACAATCCCTCTGCATTTAAAATTCTCAGATTGTTAAAACAGTGGCACCCATCCATGGTAAAATTAACATGTTTAGAAATGCTAGGTTGTTTTTTAAAATGTTGACTAATCTAACATGATACATAATTTCTAGGCATTTTTCAAAAGAAAAAAGCATCAGGAATTGACAGCTGTTTTGCACCCATAAATGAAAAGGCTCAAAGGGTCTCTCAGGTTCCAGAGAGGATGTCTTCTTCCAAAGTATCATCAAGCAGTGGATGTGGGGAGCCCTCCTCAAGGGGGGTTGATTATGTGTCCTTGTTGTTTGAAAAATTATATCTGCCACACAAGCATTTGAGCCAAGTATGTTGCTGTTGTTTGGTTGCTAAGTCGTTTCCTACTCTGGGACTCCATGACTGCAGCATGCCAGGCTTCCCTCTCCTTCACTATTTCCCAGAGTTTGCTCAAATTCATGTTCATTGAGTCAGTGATGCTATCTAACCATCTCATCCTCTTCTTCCCTCTTCTCCTTTGGCCTTCAATCTTTCCCAGCATCAGGGTCTTTTCCAATGAGTTGGCTCTTTGGATCAGGTGGCCAAAGTATCGGAGCTTCTGCTGAGCACCAAACCACAAGCAAAGCTTGGATGGCATCAAGCCAGATACTAAATATTTTAGGGTTTACAAGACACATTTAATGGCTTTTCATATTTCACAACACATATTTGACAAAACATATTTCATATGTTTACAAGACGTATTTAATGGTTTTTCGAGTAGTCATGTATGGATGTCAGAGTTGGACCACAGAGACAGCCAAGTGCCAAAGAACTGATGCTTCTGAACTGGGGTGTTGGAAAAGGCTTTTGAGAGTCCCTTGGACTGCAAGGAGATCAAAGCAGTCAGTCCTAAAGGAAATCAGTCCTGAATATTCATTGGAAGGACTGATGCTGAAGCTGAAACGCCAATACTCTGGCCACCAGATGCGAAGAGCTGACTCATTGGAAAAGTCGGACACAACTGAGCGACTGAACTGAACTGAACTGACAGAACACAAGGTCTCCATCACAATTACTCATCTTTGTCACTGAAGCACCAAAGCATCCAGAAAACACATATAAACAAGTGGGAGTGTCTGTGTTCCAATAAAACTGGAATTTGGCCCGTGGACCACAGCTTGCCTAGACTGTGGAGAGAGACACGTGGCATGGAGGAATCCAGTCCACCTGACTTACTCTCAGAAACACTCCCACCCCCATTTCCACAGTGCACACATCTCACTCAAAGGAGGCCTGAATCCTTAAAATGCAGGTACCCAGGATGACAGCACTTAACATTTCTTACGTTAAAAGCCGCGTCAGTGCTCCATGGTTCACAGGCCATTAAGCAGAGAAACTTCTGAGACCATGTCCTCACCTCACCCTCTAAGTTCTTGCCTTTCCTCAGACCAGGGCAGTTTCAATTAGATCTGTTTTCTGGTAGGTTTCATGGAAGAGGGAAGTGTGAAGAGTTCCAAAAATAACAGAAAAAAAGTTTAAAAACCACACACATACACCAAAGCATTGACCCATGGTCAAACTTTCAGTCATGATGCCAACATGAGAACTATTTTAAGGGTGTTGAGAATTGTCAAGCATCTGAGATTTGACTCACAAGCTTAGAAACTAATATGGTCTTCTGTCACAGCTTCACGAGCGCTGGAAAAAGACACAAGACTCCAGGGTCAGAAACAAAAACTCCAGCAGGAGCAGATCAGCATTCTTCAGGCCAAATCCCACCCAGTAGTGAGAAGAGAGCTAAATGATGCCTACACGTGCAGTAGGCTACATTACAGGAAAGGAACCCTAAACTCAAGCAACCTGACCTTTTATAATGGGAAAGACCCACCCGCCCTTTGCTCCAGAAGGAGACCTGGCTCTACCTCCCAAGGCTGTTCACTGTAAAACACCCTGACAAGACAGTCCAGACAAAGGGCAGACAGTCTTTGCTCAGGGTGTGTGCAGAGATCAGGATTCCCGTTTTGCTCAGGGTGTGTGCAGAGATCAGGATTCCGGTGGAGATGTATCTCGCAATGCGGAGGAGAGGCACAGTGCAAGGCCAGGCCTGCTCGGGACTCCCAGGGAGTGCAAGTTGCCCAGAGTAGAAGTAACTGGGGCCAGAGAAGAACAGATCTTGCAAAGGAACAAAGTAGCATTTCCTATTTGATTAATTCAAAAGCACTCCCTACCCCTCTTAGAATTCTAAACCCTCACAGTGCCTATCAGGCCTGAGGGGTCTGGTCCTTGCCAGTCTGCTCAGGGTCGTGCAGCACAGACCCTCCCCTGGCTCCCTCTGCTGCAGCCACGCTGGCCTCCTTGCTGTCCCGGCACACCGTGCTCATTGCTGCCCTGAGCCTCTGCACGTGCTGTCCCTCTGCCTGGAATGCCCTTTACAAGGCTCAGTTCCCAGCCCAATCAGGTCTCTGCACTGAGCCCAAAGTCACTTTCTGTTCCCTCATATTATCTTATTTTTCTTCCAAATGCTTATCACAACTGAAAGGGGAGAAGGTTTTGTTACCCTAAAACATATCTCTTTGGCATAAGGATTACTGGGTTGGCCAACAAGTTCATTCAGGTTTTTCCATAAGATGTTCCAGGAAAATTTGAATGAACTTTTTGGCCAACCCAATATTTGAGGGTAAAGGCAATCAAAACCCATCAGATTTAAGAAAAGTCAACCACCTAAATTTATACTGGAAAGGTGGCCTGTACCCATAATTATTTTTTATCTAGGAAACGTATCTGCATAACAGGGAAACTTGTTTTTCAAACATCTCCTCTGCCTTCCCATGAATGGCTTTCCTCCAACTTTGAACTCCCAGACTTCTACACCCCTTTTCTTCATTCAGGATGTTACATAAACTTCAATTATGTGGTTGCCCTTTGAGTCTTCATATCTTTATGGGAATCTCATATATACATAATTAAGTTTATTTTTCTCCTGTTAATCTGTCTTATATCAATTTAATTATCAGTCCAGCCAAAGAAGGGAAGAAAGGAAAATTTTTCCACCGCTACATAACCTTGTGTTGTTGCTCAGTCACTAAGTTCTGTCCAACTCTTTGTGACCCCATGGACTGCAGCACGCCAGCTTCCCTGTCCTTCACTATCTCCTGGAGTTTGCTCAAACTCATGTCTAATAAGTCAGTGATGCCATCCAACCGTCTTCATTCTCTGTTGCTCCCTTCTCCTCCTGCCTTCAATCTTTCCCTGCATCAGGGTCTTTTCCAATAAGTCAGCTCTTTGCATCAGGTGGCCAAAATATTGGAGTTTCAGCTTTAGCATCAGTCCTTCCAATGAATATTCAGGGTTAATTTTAATCTTTAGGATTGACTGGTTTGATCTCCTTGCTTTCCAAGAGCCTCTCAAGAATCTTCTCCAACACCACAATTCAAAAGCATCGACTATTTGTTGTTTAGCTTTCTTTATGGTCCAACTCTCACATCCATACATGACTAATGGAAAGACCATAGCTTTGACTATACGGGCCTCTGCAGCCAAAGTGATGTCTCTGCTTTTTAATACACTATCTAGGTCTGTCATAGCTTTCCTTCTAAGGAGCAAGCAAAACCTGCATTATTTGTTGTCAGTGTCCTTTTAATAGAATGTAAGCTCCCTGAGGGCAGGCTCTTTAAACACTGCTATAACCACAGGGTCTACATCTGATGACCAAACAAAGTAACTATTTCTGGTCCCCACAAAATTTGTATGCCAAGTCCTAACCCCCAGTGCCTCAGAGTGTGACTTTATTGGGAAACAGTGTCTCTACAAAAGTGATCAAGTTAAAATGAAGTCATTAAAGTGAGCCCTAATGCAACATGACTGATGAGCTTGCAAGGAAGGTGACATGTGCCAGAAGCACACTGTACACGGCCACGATAGGTTGAAAAGGTGACAGACAGCGCCAGACGTCCCTGGTGATCCAGTGGCTAAGACTCCACACGCCCAGTTCCAGAGGCCTGAGTTCAATCCCTGGTCAGGGGACTAGTCCCACATATCACAGCTGAGAGCTCACACCCCACAGTTAAAGATGTCATGTGCATCAACAGAGATCAAAGGTCATGCATGAGGCAACAAAGACCAGGTGCAGTCAAATAAATAAACACTTTTAAAAAAGAAAGGAAGAAAGGAAGAAAATAAGTCACTGCAGTGAGAAAAGAGAAGCAGCAATAGTAACTACTCTCCACCCAACAGAGAATGGTCCCTCTGAAACACTTCTAGTGTTTATGTTCAAAGTGTTAGTCATTCAGTCGTGTCTGACTCACAGCGACCCCGTGGACTGTAGTCTGCCAGGCTTCTCTGTCCGTGGAATTCTCCAGGCAAGAATACTGGAGCGGGTTGCCATTCCCTTCTTCAGGGAATCTTCCCCACCCAGGGATCCAACCTGGGTCTCTTGCATTACAGGCAGATTCTTTCCTGTCTGAGCCACCAGGGAAGCCCAAATATGTTTGAAGATGCTTTCTATCCCCTAAATGTCACTTTAAAGCAGGTAAAAGATAAACAGCATGTCATGGATCAAAATACGAAGGTGAGAACTGAAGCATCAATGAAAATGCTGAGAGTTCAAAAACACTCATCAATGAAAAACCTAGATACATGTGGGCTTGAGCCAGTTCCTCTCAGTGACTAAATCTAAGCCCGCATCGGCCGAGACGTTCACTTTAAATGCAAGCCCAGACAAGGGTGAAAATATGAGCAAGCAAAATGCAGAGAAGGATGGACAAAAAAAATCAGGTTCTGCTTGTTTCCCTGCTGGGACACATTACAAAGCCCTGCCCTCTGCTTTCCATGGCTGGAAGAAGAGCCAGGAGCAGGAGAAACCAGAGAGGAGGGAAAGACCTTTCCAAACTAGGGCAGAAGAACAGGCAGAGTGAGTGGTGTGAACAGCAGCCAGTGTTTCCACATCAGCAGAAGATCTGCCAGCTCGAAGGGAGATGGTGTTCAAATGTCCCTGCCTTACCTGACCTCAGTCAGATGGCTAGCATACCCAGGCACCCCCAGCTCACTGTCCACATTCTTATGCAGCTCAAGGCTGGTGCTTGCTGTGCTTGATGCTGACTGCCAGTCTATGCCAAAGTCCACTCCTTTCAACAATTCAGCCCTTAGGCCCCACAAAATCCTTTGGGATAAGAGGCAGACTGGCTCATCCAGTGCCCTGACCTCCATCCTCAGGGACCTCAGACAAGATTCTGTCCCTACCCCAGGAATCTCACATGGCATGCGTCTGGCAGTGTTTCCAAGGTGATGAGGTTGCTCCAACCCCATCAGGACCAAAAACCACAGTGACAACAGGCATGAATACATCTGGACGCCCAGCAAGAAACCACCACACTGAGGGACCTCTCTGCTCAGAAAACCTCCACTCTTTCTCACATTTCACCAGTGATGATGAGTTCAGGGTCACACATTTCCTCCTTCAAGTCATTCATACTCTTCACTGAATTCCTCTAGCTTTGACCTAATACTTGTTTCTTTTTAAATTTCCAGTTGAGCTGAGCCAACAGAGAGTAAAAGGATGTTGAACTGGGTGGAAAGATGGGAGGAAAAAAATGTTAGTGATGGGATAACTGGGGGTAGGGGGCCCAGGCTTGGTGAGGAGCCAACAAAAGGGGCATGGCCAGAGGGTACCATGAGAAGAATCCTGGCGGGGGCAGGGGGCGGGGGGTCGAGAAGTCAATGGGGTCCCAGAAAGGCAAGGAGAATAGTTCTGCACTCGAAGGTTGCCCATCTTGGGAGTGACAAATACATCCCTGGGTAGCTCAGTCTTACTTCAAGCAGTCTCCTGTTTGCACATCACCTTTTTCCTCACACCCCATCACCCTTCCCTCCAGGCTTCTGCCTAGAGGCAAATGGATGATGGCTGAAGAGCATGGCCTACAGTCATTTCCCAGAAGGAAAAAATACAGAAACCGCACTGACTTTAGACAGATGATAGTCTATGCAGTTTAAGATGACAAGAGGGCATTTTAAAACTTATTTTCGCACATTGCCAAGGCTGGGCTGGAAGAGCAGACACCCTGACCAGTCCCTGGTCTGAGGGTCTCTCTCTTCTTACAAGCTGTGGACACTCCCATCCATAGCTCTCCTCGGAGTCCACCAAGCTTTAAGTGACTGCTGGCAAAGAGTCAACAGATAAAAGCTCGTGTCCCTGAAGCATGTCCTGTGTTTAACAACAAACTCAACCACAGGGACATTTTATTTCGACCACTTGTACATGGTTTCAAAACTTCCTGGTAAACTCGCCAAGGCTGGCAAAAACAAGTAAGAGTAAAAACTAAACTCCGAGAGACTGAGGTGCATTCAACTGCACAATGAAACAAAAAGTATCCTGGTGGGTCTGTGAGCCCTTCCTCCTGCCTGGCCCCTCCCTGATGACTGCCCAGCATCAGGGCCTGGGGAAGCGGCAGGAGCACAGGATCTTCTGGTTCTTGGATCCACAGCCAGGACAGATGACGTGGGGCCCAAACACACACTGCTCATTGCGTGTGGCCTCCTACCGCAAACCACATCCATCGGAGAAGGAACCAGGTAAACTTGACTCAGGTCCACTGAAACTAGTTACAAGTTATTTACTTTTTTAAGGTTTTGTCTATGTTTACTTATAATAATAATAACTCGGAGCAAGTTTCAGTGGATTTTTCTTTTTAAATCTTTGTTTATACTTACCTACCTACTCCAGTTATGCCTTAAATCAAATCCCTAATGATTATACAGTGGAAGTGAGAAACAGCATATTAAAAATCAGGGACATTACTTTGCCAACAAAGGTCCATCTAGTCAAGGCTATGGTTTTTCCAGTAGTCATGCATGGATGTGAGAGGTGGACTCTAAAGAAAGCTGAGCACTGAAGAATTGATGCTTTTGAACTACAGTGTTGGAGAAGACTCTTGAGAGTGCCTTGGACTGCAAGGAGATCCAACCACTCCATCCTAAAGATCAGTCCTGGGTGTTCTTTGGAAGGACTGATCTGAAGCTGAAACTCCAGTACTTTGGCCACCTCATGCAAAGAGCTGACTCATTGGAAAAGACCCTGATGCTGGGAGGGATTGGGAGCAGGAGGAGAAGGGGACAACAGAGGATGAGATGGCTGGATGGCATCACGGACTCAATGGACATGAGTTTGATTAAATTCTGGGAGTTGGTGATGGACATGGAGGCCTGTCATGCTGCAGTCCATCGGGTCACAAAGAGTTGGACACGACTGAGCAACTGAACTGACTGATCCACTCCAGTACTCTTGCCTGGAGAATCCCATGGACAGAAGAGCCTTGTGGGCCACAGTCCATGGGGTCACACAGAGTCAGACACGACTGAGCAACTAACACACACACACATTTAATTTTCAAAAAATATTTTAATGTTGTTGGAGTATAACTGATTTACAATGTTTTGTTAGTTTCAGGTGTACTGTAAAGTGATTCAGTTACACTTATGCAAATAGTCATCACTTTTTAGATTCTTTTCTCACATAGGTTATCAGATAATACTGGGGAGAGTTCCCTGTGCTATTCAGTAGGGCCCTTCGGTCATCTACCTTATATATAGCAGTACTGGTGTGTGCATCCCAAACTCCTGATTTATCCACACATCCCTCAACATTTCCTCTTTGGTACCCGTTAAGTTTTTTTTCAACATTTATAAATCTGCTTCTGTTTTGTAAATGAGTTCATTTGTATCTTTTTTAAAAATTAGATTCCACATATGAGTAGTATCATATGGTATTTGTCTTTCTCTGTATGTCTTCCTTCACTTAGTATGATAATCTCTAGGTCTAGGCTCCAAGTTATTTAATAATGACAACAGCAATGTGGTAAACAAGCTTGGGAGTGACTTTACCTCACCTCATTTCTAATTAAACAGAAGGATTATTTCAAGAGGGCAGACCCAGTTTGTATTCATTCATAAGCCACCTGACCTGCCTCTTGTATTGCAAACCCATCAAAGGGCACAGCTCCCTCCAGGGTTTCGGGGACAGCATGGTCACATGGTCTAATTATGATGTAAAAACAGCTACCCAGGGACTGAATACCTAAATGGAAGGTTGGTTTCATTTCAAGAAAAATATTATCTCCTTTCAGAACACTCTGGGGATTTTAGGGCGGAGAAACGACAGATCTGGGCCCCCAACAGAACCGGGCGGGTGCTGCCATCCATCCCGCCTCCCTGCCAGCTCCCACTCCCTGCATCCACTCAAAACCAGAAAGCTGTTCTTACAGAGGACTCCCCGTAAGCCTTCCGAGATTCCCCAGCTGAGCACATTCACACCCTGCAGTCCCAGCGCACCAGTATCCAGGGCTCTGGCAGGCTCTGTGCAATTAAGAGCCGTTTTCTGTTACTCTAAGACAACCAAGACCAATCAAAAGAAGTGGTGGGGGAGGGGTAGTGGAGAAGGTGGGGGTGGGGAGGCAGCAGACAACCACAGCTCTGTTAATTACCATGTGAATTCACAGGCGGTTGGAGGGGAGGTAAGCTCCAGAGAAAGAGCCTGCTTTATCAGATGAATCTTAGAATGTTAAAAAGATAAATACCAACTGACTGCTTCATGCACATTCTGCCCTTCAGTCCATTTTGGCAGGATTCCTCAAAGCGTGCTCCAGTTCCTCCTAAGGTCTCTCTCATTTTCTCTTCTAATCTCTTGTCTCTCCCTTCCTGTCTCTCTCCTTCTTCCCACTTCTTCCCCTTTCTTCAAACATACCCACACCAAAACAAGACAGATTAGAAAGACCCAGGGAAATAGCCTCCACAAAATGTGCTGTGAAATAATTATTTTATACCAAGTAGACGTATACAGATGGAGAAGGAAATGGCAACCCACTCCAGTGTTCTTGCCTGGAGAATCCCAGGGATGGGGGAGCCGGTGGGCTGCCGTCTATGGGGTCGCACAGAGTCGGACACGACTGAAGAGACTTAGCAGCAGCAGCAGCAGTATACAGAAGCAACACAAACGTATGCACTGCTGTCAGACAGTACAGAAGATCGTGGAATTCAAAGAGAATGTATCCTTTTTTCCACCCACTTCTACTCTCCAGAGGTCACCAAGGCTTAAAAAAAGTTCATAGGTGACCTTCCTACAAAGAAATTGTTAGTTATATATTAGCATACATATACTTTTATACAAATGGGACATTTTTCTACACATTATACATACCCACTTAGCAATAGATCATAACTATCTTTCCAAGCCAGGATCTGTAAATCCTACCTCATTATTTTTCTCAAGATAAATATTTTAATGCAATATTTTTTAAAAATAGCATAAAAAATACACAGTGAACAAATAATAACATTTTTCAATACAAACAGTATAACTGACCTTTCTTTTTGCCTCAGGCTTCAGACTGGCTCATCACAAGCACTGCTTTCTTTTTTTTTTGTAAACCTCATTATTTTTTAACCATCAAAGATTTTTATTTCAGATGTTTACTTTTCAAAATACTACTGCAAAGAACACGTATCTTTGTTTAACGGTAAAAGAATATGTATAGGATGGACTGCCAACAGCAGAACTGCCCCGTGAGTTGATGTAACTTGGATTTGATACTTAGGCTACTCCACCTTAAAAGAATTTCAAGCCAATGAATGGGGCCAAAAGGACTGATGAGGAAGCAAGGAGCTATTTTGATCACAAGGGATACCACTCAGAGGCCACCACTTCCCCTGGGCTCTCTCCTTTCTGCCAAGAGGAAAACATACTTTGCTGAAGGCTGCCACAGTCTATTTAGGCAGAGATTCCTCAAAGCTCAACAGCCTCCTCAATTTCTATGCTCTCAGTCCAGCTTTATATATTAAATAACAAATTAAGAAAATGAATGTGTCTTCAATTTTAGAAGTGTAGCTGTCCATAGGCAACACGCATGACATCACTATTGGACTGAGAAAAGAGTCAAGGGGTTCCATGGGAGAAAATGGGATAGGGAGGACTTGCCGAGCCTTGGCAATGCATTAAATCATATCTGCAATAAATCTACATAGATTATTTCCCTGGAACTGAAATGTCTAGAGATCTTACCTTCCATTACTAATCTGCTGGCTCTGTTGGGTATCTGCCTAGCCTCTTCAGTTTAAAATATCTGAAATATCTCCCTTGCTCTCTGGAGAAGGAAATGGCAATCCACTCCAGTATTCCTGCCTGGAGAATCCCATGGACAGAGAAGCCTAGAGGGCTACAATCTGTCGGGTCGCAAAGACTCGGACACGACTTAGTGACTAAACAAACAGCCCCTGCTCTCAGTCTGCTGCTGCTGCTAAGTCACTTCAGTCATGTCCAACTCTGTGTGACCCCATAGATGGCAGCCTAGATTCATCTAATATTACATTATTCTGGATCTCCCTTGATTCCATATCCTATTGCCTGCCCTCCCAAATCCCTGCTTATGTCCAGTTCCTGAAGCTACAAGTCACCTGGAGGTGATGTTCAGAAACCTCTATCCACCACCATCAAGGGGCCAGGTGTCCTAACCAAATCAGAGGAATAACTTTATACCGGGGGTGAAAGTTCTAGGTTATCACATCTGGAGGACAACAGCTGTCAACACGGTATATGGATGGCTTCCCTGGAGACTCAGTTGTAAAGAGACACAGGAGGTTCAATCCCAGGTCCAGGAAGTACCCCTGAAGAAGGAAATGGCAACCCACTCCAGTACTCTTGCCTGGAAAATTCCATGGACGGAGGAGCCTGGTAGGCTACAGTCCATGGGATCGCAAAGAGTTGGGCACGACTGAGCAACTTGACTTGGCTTGGCCTGGAGAAGAAAATGGCAACGCACTCCAGTATTCTTGCCTGGGAAATCCTATGGACGGAGGAGCCTGTCAGGCTGCAGTCCACGGAGTTGAAGAGTCAGACATGACTTAGTGACCGAGCTCAAGCACAATGTCATGTACTGAGAGCAGCACTGGGTGCACAGCAAGCACTCCACTGATGTCAGTGCCGCTGATCTCTGATCCCTCTTCCCCAGGCACCTTCCAGTATGGTCACTAGTTTCCTTTACATATTTCATTATATGGGAGAGGCTGGACAGATTAGTCAACTTTATGGCCCATCAAATGGTTACATACATTCGGGTTTACATGGCAGTCTCTTGCAAATTTGGTTAGTGTTAGTAAAATCCTCTATGATGGTTCATCTATGTGTCAAGTTGGCTGAGTCACAGTGCCCAGATATTTGGTCAAATATTCTGGATGTTTCTCTGAAGGTATTTTGTGTAAGAGATTAATATTTAAATTATCACACTGGGAGTAAAGCAGATTACTCTCTATAATGTGGGTGAAGTCAAAGTCACTCAGTCATGTCTGACTCTTTGCAACCACATGGACTATACAGTTCATGGAATTCTCCAGGCCAGAATCTACTGGAGTGGGTAGCCTTTCCCTTCTCCAGGGGATCTTCCCAACCCAGGGATCGAACCCAGGCCTCCCACATTGCAGCCGCATTCTTTATCAGCTAAGGAAGGAAGCTCAATGTGGGTGGGCCCTACCTAATCACTTGAAGGTAGTGATTAAAACAAAGATTACCCTCCTCTCTGCAGGAAGGAATTCTGCCTTTGAACTTGAATTTCAACCACCCCTAAATCTCCAGCCTCCCCCATCAGATGCTGACTCACCAAGTCTCCACAATTGTGTGAACCATTTCCTTTAAACAAAAAAATGTAAATAGATAGGTAAATATGATAGAATGATAGAGACAGATAAGATAGAGAAGTAGAGAGAGATAGATATAGGGGTAAATATACAGATATAGAGATATAGATACACACACACACATCCTCCTGCTTCTGTTTCTCTGAATAATATGCCCCCTAAGTTGAAACAGCTCTGTGTGCCCTGAGAAAATCAAGTGCAAGACCTGCAAAGCTGATTACTAGATCTGGGGCGGAAGTGACACACCCAGGGTATCATAAGCCTGTGAGATTTGCATGAGCAAACAACCAGGTCCCCTGGCATACATGCCCAACATGTTGACCTAAGAACAGTTGTGAAATTGAAAGTGGGTCCTTACTTTGATGAAAGCAGAAATTCTAACTGCATGGCAAATAGAAATCAGTTTGTCCTTATACTGAGTTGAGAGGAAGGAGATGCAGGAAGCGCATAAAGGAGTTTTCTGCATTGTTAACACTAAATAAACATCAAGACTAGAAAATACTTGATTCTCGGGGATATGAAGAACTGAAAGTACTCATTTGAAATCAAGCTTGCCTAACTGAACATTAGACACATTGTTTTTAATAAAATTAACTAATAAATAGGTTAGACACATTAGGCAGAATTTTGTTGAAACAAACCCTAAATAGAAGATACCTTGAAAAATTAGACACACTGGTATTTTTTGAAGAGGGAAATAAGCTGGAAAGTGTTTTACAATCTTCTGTATAAAGTTCTAGGGCCATAGACTTATTTTACCACATGATTATTTTTGCTCCCATTTAAAATATAGAACAGAGACAATCATATAGCTATCTGCCCTAAATCCTCAGATCCTGTAGCTCTGCTTCTCCTCCCCAGAGGGAAGGGCGTCGAACCCTGAGTCACAAGCCCATTTCTGGATGCTATCAGGAAGAGAAAACCTCTTAGGGTCTCTCTCTCACATTCTTTTTTTTTGGCTGAACAGGGTCTTAGTTGTGGCATGCAGGATCTTTAGTTGTAACATGTGGGATCTAGTTCCCTGACCAGGGACTGAACCCGGGGCCCCATGCACTGGGAGCTCAGAGTCTTAACCACTGAACCACCAGGGAAGCCTCTCTCACTTTTTTTAAATAACTCATTTATACCAAAAAACTGCTGTGAAAATCCAGGTATTCTGTGGAGGAGTCTCCCTGACTCTACACAGGCAGGTATTTCTGATGATCTCACTTGTTCAAGGAAAAACCAAAGTCATCACAGAAGTAGTTCACTGAAGGCTTAATTTGCTGATAATCCCTCATGTTTCAAATTTATAACTAGTTAACTATAACTTAAAAAAATACAACTTGAGGCACTTGGATCACAACAAACTGTGGAAAATTCTTCAAGAGACAGGAATACCAGACTACCTCACCTGCCTCCTGAAAAATCTGTATGCAGGTCAAGAAGCAACAGCTAGAACTGGACATGGAACAACAGACTGGTTCCAAATCGGGAAAGGAGTACGTCAAGGCTGTATATTGTCACCCTGCTCATTTAACTTATATGCAGAGTACATCATGCGAAATGCCAGGCTGGGTGAAGCACAAGCTGGAATCAAGATTGCCGGGAGAAATATCAATAACCTCAGATATGCAGATGACACCACCCTTATGGCAGAAAGTGAAGAAGAACTACAGAGCCTCTTGATGAAAGTGAAAGAGGAGAGTGAAAACGTTGGCTTAAAGCTCAACATTCGGAAAACTAAGATCTTGGCATCTGGTCCCATCACTTCATGCAAATAGATGGGGAAACAATGGAAACAGTGAGAGACTATTTTCTTGGACTCCAAAATCACTGCAGATGGTGACTGCAGCTATGAAATTAAAAGATGCTTCCCCCTTGGAAGAAAAGCTATGATCAACCTAGACAGCATATTAAAAAGCAGAGACATTATTTTGCCAACAAAGGTATGTCTAGTCAAAGCTATGGTTTTTCTAGGAGTCACGTATGGATGTGAGAGTTGGACCATAAAGAAAGCTGAGTGCCAAAGAACTGATGCTTTTAAACTGTGGTGTTGGAGAAGACTCTTGAGAGTCCCTTGGACTGCAAGGAGATCCAACCAGTCAATCCTAAAGGAAATCAGTCCTGAATATTCATTGGAAGGACTGATGCTGAAGCTGAAACTCCAATACTTTGGCCACCTGATGCGAAGAACTGACTCACTGGAAAAGACCCTGATGCTGGAAAAGATTGAAGAAGGGAGGAGAAGGGGACGACAGAGGATGAGATGGTTGGATGGCATCACTGACTCGATGAACATAAGTTTGAGTAAGCTCTGGGAAATGGTGATGGAAAGGGAAGCCTGGAGTGCGGCAGTCCATGCGGTCACAAAGAGTTGGACACAACTGAGCGACTGAACTGAACTGAAGCGAACTGAGGCAGCTTTATGGTTTCTGTTTCTTCTCAGGCCTAATTGCTTTATGCAAGTTGTAGAAAAACTAATGGAGAGATACAGCTCTTATCATCAAATGATCCTGCACATGAGCACCAATAAACATGTGGTCTGCCTTCTGGAAATTCACCAGCACAAGCACGGTAACTTAGGAAACCCAAAAATGCAGCCACTTGTTACTGCGACAGTGAAGTTCTAGTAATGGAAAGAGATGGACAGCTCCCTGCCCTTCTCCTCCAGGCACTGCATCTTCCTGGAGGTCCCCAAGGCATTGTCCGTCTTCTCTGTCACTGACCTGTCAGTACTCCCAAGGTGTATTATCTACTACCTTTCTGGAGCTCCAAGGAAAGGAGGCCAGTAAGGACAATCTAAGGAACAGGAATAGAAAGAGGGCCTGGCCATTACACGTTAGCATGTGGATGCTTAGGAAAAAACCAGAACTAAATTCACATACAACGAGCTCTCCCAGTCTTCTCATCCTCTATTTCTCTTCCGTGGACAAGTGGCTCAGAAGGAGGCTCTGCTAAGACATCAGTTTCTTCTGGGTTTATAACCCTAATGCTAATATTCAGTGGTGGCGAATGGTCCACAGCTGCAACTGTCTCTATCTGGATGTGAAAACTGATCAATCTGAAGTCATCAGCTGTTTCACTGACCAGTATGGAGGTTAAGAAAGGTGGTCTTACTAACAAGTGTTGGTGAGGCTGTGGATAAATTAGAACTCTCATGCTTTGCTATTGAGAAAATAAAATGGTACAGACGCTGTGAAAGAGTATGGTGATTCCTCAAAAATTAAACACAGAATTATGGTATGATCCAATTACTCCACTTCTGGGTTTGCACCCAAAAGAATTTAAATCAGGGACTCAAACAAATATTTGTATACCCACATTCATAGCAGCATTACTCACATTGGCCAAGAGTTGGAAGCAACCCAAATGCCTGCTGACAGAAGAATGCATAAACAAAATGTGGTTTATACATACAATAGGACTTCCGCGGTGGCTCAGATGGTAAAGCGTCTGCCTACAATGCAGGAGACCTGGGTTCGATCCCTGGGTCAGGAAGATCCTCTGGAGAAGGAAATGGCAACCCACTCCAGTACTCTTGCCTGGAAAATCCCATGGATGGAGGGGTGTGGTAGGCTACAGTCCATGTGTATTCTATACACACAATAGAATGTTATTCAGTTTTAAAAAGGAAGGAAATTCTAACACATGCTACAACATGGATGAACTTTGAGGATCTTAGGCGAAGTGAAGTCAGCCAGTCACAAAAGACAAATATTGTATGATTCCCTTAATACGAGGTACCTAGTATAGTCTCATTCATAGAGACAGAAAGTAAAAAGGTGGGTTTCAGGGGCTGTGAAAGGGTAGGAGGGAGTTATCGTGTAAGGGTTATACAGTTCTACTTTGGGAAGATGAAAAGTCCTGGGGGTGGATGGTGATGATGGCTGCCCAAAAATGTGAACGTACTTAGTTGCCACTGAACTGACATTTAAATATGGTTAAAATGGCAAATTTTATGTTATTTATATTTTACCACAATTTTTCTAAAAAGTGATCATACATCCCAGTTTATCTAGAGCAGTTTCAATTTCTATCTTTGGCCTGGCATACTTGGCTCAGTGGTAAAGAATCCACCTGCTAATGTAGGAGACTCAAGAGACACGGGTTCGATCCCTGGGTTGGGAAGATCCCCTGGAGTAGGAAATGGCAACCCACTTCAGTATTCTTGCCTGGAAAATTGTATCACAATAAACTGTGGAAAATTCTGAAAGAAATGGGAATACCAGACCACCTGACCTGCCTCTTGAGAAATCTGTATGCAGGTCAGGAAGCAACAGTTAGAACTGGACATGGAACAACAGACTGGCTCCAAATAGGAAAAGGAGTACGTTAAGGCTGTATATTGTCACCCTGTTTATTTAACTTATATGCAGAGTACATCATGAGAAACGCTGGACTGGAAGAAACACAAGCTGGAATCAAGATTGCCGGGAGAAATATCAATAACCTCAGATATGCAGATGACACCACCCTTATGGCAGAAAGTGAAGAGGAACTCAAAAGCCTCTTGATGAAAGTGAAAGTGGAGAGTGAAAAAGTTGGCTTAAAGCTCAACATTCAGAAAACGAAGATCATGGCATCCGGTCCCATCACTTCATGGGAAACAGATGGGGAAACCGTGGAAACAGTGTCAGACTTTATCTTTGGGGCTCCAAAATCACTGCAGATGGTGACTGCAGCCATGAAATTAAAAGACGCTTACTCCTTGGAAGGAAAGTTATGACCAACCTAGATAGCATATTCAAAAGCAGAGACATTACTTTGCCAACAAAGGTTCGTCTAGTAAAGGCTATGGTTTTTCCAGTGGTCATGTATGGATGTGAGAGTTGGACTGTGAGGAAAGCTGAGCGCCAAAGAATTGATGCTTTTGAACTGTGGTGTTGGAGAAGACTCTTGAGAGAGTCCCTTGGACTGCAAGGAGATCCAACCAGTCCATTCTGAAGGAGATCAGCCCTGGGATTTCTTTGGAAGGAATGATGCTAAAGCTGAAACTCCAGTACTTTGGCCACCTCATGCAAAGAGCTGACTCATTGGAAAAGACTCTGATGCTGGGAGGGATTGGGGGCAAGAGGAGAAGGCGATGACAGAGGATGAGATGGCTGGATGGCATCACTGACTCGATGGACGTGAGTCTGGGTGAACTCCGGGAGTTGGTAATAGACAGGGAGGCCTGGCGTGCTGCGATTCATGGGGTTGCAAAGAGTTGGACACGACTGAGCGACTGGACTGAACTGAACTGAACTGAGGAGCCTGGTGGGCTATATTCTGTGGGGTCACAAAGAGTCAGACATGACTGAGCACACATGCCTATACATATTCAATATTAGGAAACTTCTTTCTTCTTCTTCTTTTTAAAAATTTTTTGGCCACAGCATGCAGCATGCTGGATCTTAAGTTTCCCGACCTGGGATCGACCCTCCGTTCCTACACTGGAAGCAGAGTCTTAACCACTGGACCACCAGAGAAATCCTCCCCCTGTCCTCTTAGTTTAAGACCTTGCGATCGTGTCCCAAATTGGACAATAAACAGTAAGAACTCCCTGAGGTCAAATAACTGACTATTCAGTGTCATCTCAGGACATGGCAGAGGTATGCCTCTCATCCCCAACTGTCTAATTCCAAAACGCATGCTTTTCACCACCTCACATCCTACTGAATATCTAATGATTTTTCCTTTGCCTGCTTAATTTTCTGTCTCAACTTTGTTGGCTTACATAGAGTTTTGATGTGCTACCTACTTGCTAAGAAACACGTAAGACCTTAATGCTAATATCCAAAATGCTTAGATTTTTTAAGTCAGGGGTGGGCAAAGAATAGAAAAGAACATTACAGACAGACAGACAATGTCTTTGGTGGAGCCCAACAGATCTTTTGTACCCAGAATGGTGCCCGAGGTGTTAAAAGTTCCCAGGCGGCAGCACCTGGAGGCTGTTGCGTGCACTGCACAACAGAGGTTTGCTGTTTTGTTAGTCTCTCAGTCGTGGCCAACTCTTTGTGACCCCACAGACTGTAGTCCACGAGGCTCCTCTGTCCATGGGATTCTCCAGGCAAGAATACTGGAGTGGGTTGCCATTCCCTTCTCCAGGAGATCTTCCTGACCTAGGGATCAAACCCAGGTCTGATACACCACAGGGAAATTGTTTACTGCCTGAGCCACCAGAGAGGCTGATACTAAACAAATACCAACATCATCCACTCTGTGATTCAGCTGGTGCAGGGTGAAAAACAGCTGACAAATACACAGCCCAGGGCAGCTACTTTGGCAGGAAGTCAACACCCATTTGGCTTCCCTACTGGCTCAGATGGTAAAGCATCTGTCTGCAACGCAGGAGACCTGGGTTTGATCCCTGGGTTGGGAAGATGCCCTGGAGAAGGAAATGGCAGCCCACTCCAGTACTCTTGCCTGGAAAATCCCATGGACGGAGGAGCCTGGTAGGCTACAGTCCATGGGGTCGCAAAGAGTCGGACACAACTGAGCGACTTCACTTCCCTTCACTTCAACACCCATTTGATTAACACCCATTCACTTTGTCTTTGACCAAAAAGATTCCACTGAAGCTCTTTCTAAGCTCAAGAGAGAGATGGCAGCAAGTGTTTCTGTTCATAGAGATTTCCAGGTCATACACACAGACTGAACTACCATCCCAATTGTCCCACTCTCAATGCCTTGGACAGATGGTCAAAGTCTCTGATCTTATGTGTCAAAACCCCTTCTTCATAGGGTTACTGTGAGGCTTGAGTTTTTGTCTGGAGCACACACATTAAGAAGGGCGCTTCTGCTCAGCACCCAGCATGAACCCCCATAAATATTATTACCTAGAACACAGAGGGTAAGATGGCTTGATTCTCAGATCCTAATGAGTGTTTTTATTCTCTCCCCCTCTAACCCAAACAGTCACTAGCAAAGTCAAATAAAGAATGCTTGCATGCCTGGATGGGAGGGGCGTTTGGGGGAGAATGGATATGCATAGTGTGGCTGAGTCCCTTCAGTGTTCACCTGAAACTACCAGCATTGTTCATTAATCGGCTGTACCCTAATACAAAATAAAAAGTTAAAAAAAAAAAGAATGGTTACATTAAACCATCTGGATCATCTGCATCCTAAACAAAGAAGCCGTTTGAGAAGCCCAGAATTATCTAGAGAATCGCTTCCATTTTCCACTGTTATTTTGCTCCTTGACTGCTTGACTTAAAACTTACAGTCCTATCGCCAACTGTAGCCAGTGTTCACCCACGTGCAGAGAAGTCAGAGGGCCCGACCAGAGCAAGCCCCACCCAGCACGTGAAGACCTGGAGGGAGTCATGCAGAGCCCAACCAGAACATCCCCGCTCCAAGCGCTTCCAAGTGATGTGGCTGGTACCCAATCAACTCAACCCTCTCTCCACCTCCTCACATCCTCTGACCAGATATTCCACTTAACTCTCTTTTGTCCTTTCTTTCAGTACCAGGGATATGACAGGCTGAGCATATAATCCAGACGTTGCACACAAACCCCTGGGAACATCTGTCGCTCTTTTAAACATTTTATAGGAACTGTTTACAATGCCTGGCAACACTCTGCCAGCAGGGAGTCCTGACACACAGGAAGAACAAACAAATTGTAAACAGGAACATTTTATGTTTTTGCCTGTAAAGTTCTGAAAAACAGTAACATACAGCCCATTCCCTGGGGCTCAGCAGAGGGAGATTTTCAAGTTTTCACGGGATTCCTTGAGCCACATAGCATCTGGTGTTCATGTGGCTCCTGCCAGCGCATAAACACTACTTCACTCAGTGATAGAAGCTCATCATCAGAACGAGGTGTGTTTCCGAGCGTGTAATTATTTGATAGATTTAAAAACAAGCCTAGCACTTCTATCACCGATTGTGCCAAATAAACATTACCTATTTTGAACCAAAATAGTCCTTAATCGTTGTTTATGACAACGGTTTGATTTTCAGCACTCACATTCTTAATAAAAAATGTAAGTATTTTTGACCAGAGTAAAAATCTTAAAGCCATGCACAGACTCCTAAAAGATCTATTACTGAACCATCGAAAGAGGCACCAAATAACAAGAGAACACTAAACAAGATGAAGAATCTTGGAACTAATAAAACCGAAACACTTGGTTGGAGTCTTAACCAGCTGTACTTAACCAGTCTTAACCAGCGTATAGATCCATAATGTGGGAAAGGTGGATTTTGACAGGGACCACTTTATGAACTTCGGTCACAATCCCCAAACCACACACAGTTCTCATCCCACTGATGTGAGACTGCTTTTCACATCACTGGTTTCAAAAAGTCACAGAAATAGACTCTGGATAGATTCCGCCCGCGCATTCTGAAATCTTCCTGGAATCACAGACAATATCTAGTCCTCTCTTACAACTTCAATCATGGTGCTCATTACATTTTGCATCTCTAGATTCACAAAGTCCAGATTCAGATCCTGGCTCCACATTTCAACGGTGTGGCCTTGAACAAGGTGATTCAAAAAGAAGTAACAATGGCATCCACCTCACAGCTGTTGTGTAGAGGACTTAATGTATGTCAAGCAGCTCAACAGTGCTTGGCACGGTTTTCATTATTATCTTAGAGGGCAGGGTGGGTCAGTATGATTAGAATTATTTATAGAAAACAAATAAATAAGGTGCAATGATATTTCATTAACCATTATTAGGCCCCCTAGAATACAGAGTGTTATATGAAGTATACAGCTAGGTTAATGAGAATGAACATAAGGACAATGATTTATTGACATGATTTTGTGGTTGTTTACTATTTAAAAAAATTTTTTGGTGGTTTGGAATGTGGGGTGTTAGTTAGTTCCCCAACCAGGGATTGAACACATGCCCCTTCCATTCAAAGCACACTGGACCGCCAGGGAAGTCCCTACTGTTTCTTAGTTAAGCATAAAATATTTTCCAAAATTAAAGACAAGAGCAAAATTTTTCCACTACTTGGCGGTCTATAAATGTGTCAGTTCTTCTGCTGTATTCAAGCTTTTGAAGGTTTGCGTAAATGAAAGTGGATTGTGTTAGAATTAACTAATGTTACTATTTTATTTTCTGACACTGCAAGTAACTTTAAATTCAGGCCATGTTTCATTATTTGCCCTCCTATATATCATCTTCTCTGATTTTTTTTCCACTTTGGGACAACACTGCAAATTTAGCCTTAACTATACTCATAAGACCTTCTCCCACCAGCTCCAGATTCAGTAAGGGAATGTCGGTGATACATACACTGTTTTGAAATTACTCTTCAATTTTCAGAGAATTCCAAGTACAGACGTTCCTAGGTTTTTCACGCTATTGCTGCTCAAGGAAAAACATAATGTTCAATTTTCCTTAATGCCTTGCTTGAGTTTCTAAATCGTCCTCATGCAAAAATGTCTAGGGTTCCTTATTCCTTAGTAGGTGGAATTTGTTTTTCTCTCAAAAAACTAAAATGCTCTATTTTATTAAAATTTGTGCCAATTATATCCTGCATGAAAAAGAAAATAAGCAACAGGTACACCTACCACCAGCTTTCTACTTCTGCCTTCTAAATTCACAGTTAGTTCATTTTTCAATCCTATTGAACAAAGTAACAATGATATTGAATAGTAGTAGTCTATATTCTTGTCTGGAGAATCCCGTGGACAGAGGAGCCTGGTGGGCTGCTGTCCATGGGGTCACACAGAGTCGGACACGACTGAAGCGACTTAGCATGCATGCATGCATGCATTGGAGAAGGAAATGGCAACCCAATCCAGTGTTCTTGCCTGGACAATCCCAGGGATAGAGGAGCCTGGTGGGCCGTCTATGGGGTTGCACAGAGTCATATGACTGAAGCGACTCGGCAGCAGCAGTCTGTATCGTAAACATTAAGTATATAGCCCATAAACATATTTTGTTTAGCTGACACATGTTTAATCTGAGCTATCATTTAATAATCTGTACATTTTATATGTAAATTTAGGGTTTTAGTTTCTCTTAAAAATCCAGAGTTCTGGCACTTCCAGATCCACAGTCTCAGCAAGGCAAACAGCTATCTAGAGATCAGCAGCTGCTCCTCTTAAACACTGTGTGAATTTCCAGTGCTAGTCAGTTCTGCACCCTAAAGTGTTTTTCCTAGGTTCTTCCACAAAGGAAGCACTAAGACAATTCCTACAATTTAAATACACGTGTACTCTCTGATCCAGTAATTCTATACCTGAAAAAGCAACTAAAGATCATACAAGTATATATGGATACCCACTGAGGCATTGCTTCTGTTCCTAACAACAAAAAACCTGAATCAACCTAAACAACAACAGGGACTGTCTGAATAAATGATGGGAAATCAATGCAAGAGAACAGAGAGCCCCTCAAAACAATAAGGGAAATCTACACATGATGAAATGGAAATATGTCCAAAATATATTATTAAATGGAAAAAAAAACAAAGTACAGAATGATATGTAATATATGATCCTATCTGTGTGGAGAATGATGCTGGGAAAGATTGAGGGTAAGAAGAGAAGGGGGCAACAGAGAATGAGATGGTTGGATGGCATCACTGACTCAGTGGACATGAGTTTGAGCAAATTCAGGGAGATAGTGAAGGACAGGAAAGCCTGGCGTGCTGCAGTTCACAGGGTTGCAAAGAGTCAGACACGACTTAGCAACTGAACAACAATCCTTTTATATGCATATCATACTTTTGGTAGAAAATAAACTTTCTTTAACCACGTGTATATATATTCTTGCCTGGAGAATTTCAGGGACAGAAGAACCTGGCGGGCTACAGTCCACGGGTCGCAAAGAGTTGGACACGACAGGACAACTACCACTTCCACTTTCTTTTTCATATATTATGTATGTATGTACAGATGCTGCTGCCGCTTAGTCACTTCAGTTGTGTCCGACTCCATGCGACCCTATGGACTGCAGCCTTCCAGGCTCCTCTGTCCATGGGATTCTCTAGATGACAGTACTAGAGTGGGTTGCCATGCCCTCCTCCCGGGGATCTTCCCGACCCAGGGATCGAACCCAGGTCTCCTGCATTGCAGGCAGATTCTTTACCACTGAGCCACCAGGGAAGCCCATATACCTTAAAATACATACTTTATAAACACCTTTATATGTGTAGGGCTTCCCTGGTGACTCAGCTGATAAAGAATCCACCTGCAATGCAGGAGACCTGGGTTTGATCCCTGGATTGGGAAGATCCCCTGGAGAAGGGAAAGGCTACCCACTCCAGTATTCTGGCTTGGAGAATTCCATGGACTCTATAGTCCATGGGGTCACAAAGAGTCGGCCACGACTGAGCGACTTTCACTTTATGTGTATATATGTGTATATATTTATGTATACACATAGATATAATGTGTTAGTCACTTCAGTCATGTTTGACTCTTTGTAATCCCATGAGCTATAGCCTGCCAGGTTCCTCTGTCCATGGAATTCTCCAGGCAAGAATACTGGAGTGTACAGCCATTCCCTTCTCCAGGGGATTTTCCTGATGAAGGGATTGAACCCATGTCTCCTGCACTCCCGGCAGACTCTTTACCATCTGAGCCACCAGGGAATATATTTGTATATATATTTTACACCTAAAAAGAAGGAAGCACTATGAATAGACATTTCACACCATTTCATCATCATCATCACATCTTCATGTTGTTGACCTGATGGCCTGTCCTGGTTGCAGGGTTTCTTTCTCTAGAGTTAAACTTGACTTTACTTCTTAGGCAAGCCTTCTGGAAGGCCCTTCACACAGGCCCAAGAGCAGCACAGAATGACACAACAGCCTCTTTGGAAGCTGTGCTTATTCAGAGCGATTTGCAGCTCACATTGCCTCCTCCACTGATTCTTCAATAGCAAAGGTAAACAGGGCAGAGAAGCTGGAGCTCCTCTGAGAGCTGCCAGGCCCAGTGCAAACACCCTTCACGCCCCTCTCCTAGTTGGCATGAGACCCTGTCGGGGAGAGAGAGAGGAGTACTATATGTTTCATTTCCCTATTACAGTCACAGTTTTGAAGAGTGTGGAAAGAAAAGGAAAAAAAGAACTGGTTCCATTCTCACCAGCAGAAACCCTAGCTGGTCAGCCCAATACAGTAGGGTAAGGACTATCTCTTCCCATTAAAGGAAAAACTAGGTCATGCATGCATTCCCGTCCATATGCTCAGGAGGGGCAGCCAGGATGGCTGTTCCTGGCCTAAGCAGCCTGTACGATGTCTTTCGAACGTTACCAGTGGAGGAGGGGATTGCAGTGGGGATAAGGGAAGCCGGGGTAGCAGGTGCACGGCCACTAGTAGGATGCTGCTGGTGGTGGTTTAGTTGCTAAGACATGTCCGACTCTTTTGTGACTCCATGGTCTGTAGCCCGCCAGTTCCTCTGTCTATGGGATTTTCCAGGCAAGAATACCAGAGTGGGTTGCCATTTCCTTCCCCTAGTCTTTGACTTAAGCCCTGTGACCAATATTTTGTAGAAGTGGTCCTCAGCAAGACCCCACAGCCAATAAAGGATGCTCATCAAAGCCACTGGGGGACTCTCCAGCTACCCCTTCCCCAAGGTCTTAAGAACCAGAGGCAATTGTGATTCCTCACTTCTATGTCTACCTCCATCCCCGTAAGGTACTCCAGGTCACACCAGAATAAAAGGACTGGGACACGCGGCTCTTCTAAAAGTTACTGGGACTTCCCTGGCAGTCCAGTGGTTACAACTCCTCACTTCCACTGCAGGGGGTAGGAGACTGATCTCTGGGCTGGGGAGCTGAGATCCTACAAGCCATGTGGCCAAAAAAAAAAAAGTTATCATATCCTGCTACAGCATGTTTTGGAGAAAAAACAATAATCAAAAATATAAAGAAACCTACATAAGAAACAGACCTCCCTTGCCATAACTGCCCCATACACACACGCTCTGGTACTTTACTTCAAAACAAGAGCCTGACGTTTTAAATCTCCCTATTCTTCTCAATTACTATAAAATACAAAGGAACACACAAAGTCATATCTAATATAGGTATCTACTCAGAACTAACAGTTGAACACAGAGGTTAGAAAACTCAGGCTGTATTATATGAAAAAAAACACCTATAATATAACATTATACTGTATTGTTATAGTACATAATACTACTTTTGAAAAAAAAAGAGAAAATAAAATATGATCCCTTTTGCTGTTTTCTCTTAATTTATGAAGTCATCTCCTTTTCAATAGTCTAGTGTTCCTGTATCAATAGTGTTCCTGTATCAATAACTTTGATTAAAAGTCCATTAAGAGTGATTTCAAGCCTTATTACACAAATCATCTCAAATACACCAGATATACTATTTGATCAATAAGCACAATTCAAGAAGATAAAACAGAAAAAAAAAAAAAATTCAGGCTCCATTAATTCAAAACTGGGGATAATGCAAAGTACCCTCCAACCTTCAATTTGAATGTTGAACTGCGGCTGGCCAAAGATTAGACATGGACTGGTTAAGCTATTTAAGGCCATAAAGTATCTTCATGATCTGAACAGCACTGCCTTGCTTTTTCCATACAGTTGTAATTTATATCATTAAAGCAACAATTAGAAATCAGTCTTATCTGTGTATTAAGCACGTATACCAAGACCAGCTATAATTCGTGACTAGATGCTAAAAGACCTGTCCTTCGTTTCACACATATCATGCTTCATTCTTTTCTCTACTTCAAGCTGTTCTTCTCTGTCATTGCTCTCTTTTGCTGTGCATTACCATCTGCACATAGCAAGATCTCAAAAGCTGCTTACCTCTGAATCTTTGGCCTGCTGATTACGAACGACAATCAGGTTGTACAGGATCCTGTCGTCGTCTGCCTCTGTGTGGGACACATCGTGAGGCATGCTCCACAAATTCTTTTCATCATCCCTGGCCAGCGTGGCTCCAAACGAAGAATATGGATTGCTACCACTACGGGATAAGAAAAGGGGGAATAAGGGCTTTGTAATACATATTACATGTAATACATACATCAGGCTTCCCTGGTGGCTCAGTGGTAAAGAATCCACCTGTCAATGCAGGAGACATGAGTTCAATCTCTGGTCTGGGAGGATACACATGTCACAAAGCAACTAAGCCCAAGAGCCACAACTCTGGAGCCTGTGCTCTGCAACAAGAGGAGCCGCACACCGCAACTGGAGAGCAGCCCCTGACTTCCACAACTAGAGAAAAGCTGTGCAGCAACAAAGACCCAAAATAATCAACTAAATATATATATATACGCCACATGTAAGTAACACATAAATTAAAATACATTACGTATTACATAATGTAATGATAGTTTACGGTGAACAGTGCCACTGGATTCGTGGTCTCCAAAGGAGAAGATTTAACCCTGGGACCAAAGACAGGTCTCAGTCACTCAGAGCTTTGTATGCACAATTTTATTTAAAGTGACAGGACAAAGAAAGCTTCTGACATAGACATCAGAAGTGGGTAGAAAGAGTACCCACCTCACTAGTTTAGCAGGGCATTATATACTTTTCTGCCAGCTGCTGAGAACAGAAAAAAAATACCTCAAGGCTGTGAGAATTTTGTCCAGACTGTTTCCCATAACATACGTCCTAGGATGACATCAGCATGAGATTAGCCAGAAGAAACAGGTTAACTCAGAGCTCAAGGCTGTGAAAGTTTTTACCCAGATTTTCTCCCATAACATACATCCAAAGCTCAAAAAAAGGCAGGTCCTTGAACAAGAGATACTGCTGCCTATGAGGCCTACTTGTCTAAGGCAAAAGAATGTGAAAAAGAAAAAACGTTTATCTCTTCCTTAAAGGGGCCTTAGGCTTGGACTTCTTATCAACCTGCCTGTTAACTCTCCTTAATGCTTGCTCCTTGGAAGAAAAGCTATAACCAACCTAGACAGCATATTAAAAAGCAGAGACACTACTTTGGCAACAAAGGTCTGTCTAATCAAAGCTATGGTTTTTCCAGTAGTCATGTATGGATGTGAGAGTTGGACCATTAAGAAAGCTGAACGCTGAAGAATTGATGCTTTTGAACTGTGGTGTTGGAGAAGACTCTTGAGAGTCCCTTAGACTCTCAAACCAGTCAATCCTAAAGGAAATCAGTCCTGAATATTCAATGGAAGGATTGATGCTGAAGCTGAAGCTCCAATACTTTGGCTGCCTGATGTGGAGAACTGACTCATTGGAAAGGACCCTGATGCAGGGAAAAATTGAAGGCTGGAGGAGAAAGGGACGAGAGAGGATGAGGTGGTTGGATGGCATCACCGACTCAATGGACATGAGTCTGAGCAAGCTCCGGGAGTTGGTGATGGACAGGGAAGCCTGGTGTGCTGCAGTCCATGGGATGGCAAAGAGTCGGACGCGACTGAGTGACTGAACTGAACTGAACTGAACTCTCTCAGTAACATGTAATAGTTGTGGTGGCAGGGTTCACCTGCTGTGGAGCACAGGCTCTAGAGCACAATGGCGCTAATGATAAAGAACTTGCCAGCCAATGCAGGAGGCTAAGAGATAGGGGTTTGATCCCTGGATCAGGAAGATCCCCTGGAGGAGGGCACGGCAACCCACTCCAGTATTCTTGCCTGGAAAATCCCATGGACAGAGGAGCCTGGTGGGCTGCAGTCCACAGGGTCGCAAAGAGTCAGACACGACTAAAGCAAGTTAGCATGCACACACAACATATAAACATATATTCCAAGCAAAAGAATCTGCACTGATTTTAATAATGAAGCATAACACAACAGAACAATTAAAAGTCACTTTTAAAACAACAGAGGACAACTAAAATAGGATACCTGGCAGAGGTAATTTTACCATGTTAAACATGAAATTTATCATGAATACCCTGGCAGATAAGACAAAAAAAAAAAAAAAAGGAATTCCAATGAGGAATACAATTCTCATGTGATTAAAAGGAGCAAACAATTCATACAAAGAGATGAAATTTTTACTGGTTCTGAATTCAAGGAAATAAGAGTGAATTCAAAGTACAATGGTATGTATTAATATTATCTATCAAATTCCTTACAACAAGAAAATTAAGGAATAAACATGCACATCTGAATACTTTCAATAAGCAGTACTGGATGTTGAGTAAGGATTTTAGGAGCCACATGCTGACACCTGTGTCATGATTTACCCTTGATGAGGCCGTATCTATGTTTACGAGGAGCTGAGTGGCAGAGTGTCATACCTAGGACATGCTTGTACAAAGACCTGGTTAACTTCTGTGGGACTGGTCAGGTCAGGTCATGCTGGGGTCATCCCCTTAATCTGATGCTAATAATATGTACAAGTCCCTGACTCCACGTTACTCACAGGGCTTATAAAATTGTGAACAACACAGACGTGGTCCCTATCCTTGGACCTTGGAGTCTAGGGAGGGACAGAGAGTAATGAATGATCACATGACAGTATAATTAAAAACAGTGGTAACTGCTATAAAGGGGGAATTCAGGGAGCTGTTAGAGGCAGTGGGGGTAGGCATTAGGTAGGCGTTGTGAAAAAGGGATTTAAATGGGTTTTAAGCTGAAAGACAAGAAACGGAGTTCCAAACAAAGGAAATGGCATGTTCAAAGGCCCTGGGGTAGACTGAAGCAGGGCCAAGGTAGTAAAAGAAGGGGGCTGTTGGCTCGTGAGTGAAAGAGAAGCTGAGGAGACACCTGGGGCCAGATACTCTTGGCTCTGTAGGCCGTGTTTTCTAACATTCTTTAGAAATGTGGTCTTTATTCCTAGGAGCTAGGTAAGATGCAGAAGGGCTTTAAAGCAGGACTGCAATGTGACATGAACAACATTACACCTTTAAAGATTTTTCTAACTTACACACAAAAAAACTAAGAACATGGCATCTGATCCCATCACTCCATGGCAAATACAGGGGAAAAAGTGGAAACAGTGACAGATTTTCTTTTCTTGGGCTCCATCACTGCGGACGGTAACTGCAGCCATGAAATTAAAAGACGCTTGCTCCTTGGAAGAAAAGCTATGACAAACCTAGACAATATATTAAAAAGCAGAGATATTACTTTGCCAACAAAGGTCAGTATAGTTAAAGCTATGGTCTTTCCAGTAGTCAGGTACAGATGTGAGAGTTGGACCATAAAACGAGCTGAGCACCAAAGAATTGATGCTTTTGAACTGTGGTGTTGGAGAAGACTCTTCAGAGTCCCTTGGACTGCAAGGAGATCAAACCAGTCAATCCTAAAGGAAACCAATCCTGAATATTCACTGGAAGGACTGATGCTGAAGCTAAAGCTCCAGTACTTTAACCACCTTATGTGGAGAGCTGACTCATTGGAAAAGACCCTGATGCTGGCAAAGACTAAAGGCAAAAGGAAAAGTAGGTGGCAGACGATGAGATGGTTAGATAGCATCACCAACTCAAAGGACATGAATCTGAGCAAACTCTGGGAGACAGTGGAGGTCAGAGAAGCCTGGCATGCTGCAGTCGACGGGGTTGAAAACAGTCGGACACAACTCAGCGACTGAACAATGACAACAACAAAGAATACTCAAATTCATCGAGTCAGAAAGTACACTGGGGACTTTCCTGGTGGTCCACTGGCTAAGAATCCCAACTCTCAATTCAGGGGATTCAGGTTCTATCCCTGGTCAGGGAACTAGATCTCAGATGCTGCAACTTAGACCCAGCCCAGCCAAATAATAATTTTTTTTTTTAATAAAAGAAAGTCATTGGTAGATGAGAAGGGCCAGGAGTGGGAGGAGGTGGGGATCGGGAAGGGAGTCTTAGTGTTTAATAGGGATAGAGTTTCAGTTTAGGAAGGTGAAAAATCCGAGAGGTGGATGATGGTGAAAGTTGTACAACAATGTGAATGTGCTTAGAGCCACTGAACTGTACAGTTAGATATAGTTAACACGGCTTCCCTGGTGGCTCAGATGGTAAAGCGTCTGCCTGCAATGTGGGAGACCCGGGTTTGATTCCTGGGTCGGGAAGATCCCGTGAAGAAGGAAATGGCAATCCACTCCAGCACTCTTGCCTGGAAAATCCCATGGACAGAGGAGCCTGATAGGCTACAGTCCATGGGGTCGCAAAGAGTTGGACACGACTGAGCGACTTCACTTTAACATGAAAGCGAAAGTCACTTGGTCGTGTCCAACTCATTGCAACCCCATGGACTGTACAGCCCATGGAATTCTCCAGGCAAGAATACTGGAGTGGGTAGCCTGTCTCTTCTCCAGGGGATCTTTCCAACCCAGGGATCAAACCCAGGTCTCCCACATTGCAGGCAGATTCTTTACCAGCTGAGCCACAAGGGAAGCCCAAGAATACTGGAGTGGGTAGCCTATCCCTTCTCCAGCAGATCTTTCTGACCCAGGAATCGAACCGGGGTCTCATGCATTGCAGGCAGATTCTTTAACTGAGCTATCAGGGAAGACCATGGTTAACATAGTATGCTTTATATTATGTGACTTTTACCACAATTAAAAAAAAAAAAAAAGATCTTTCTGGCTACAGTGTGGAGAATGCTTCAGAGGGGTGAAGAGTGGACCTGTGGGATTCATTAAGATGGAACTGAAGCAACTCAGGTGAGACAGGATAGGTATTACCCACATAATCCAGGAGCAGGAGAGGGTAAAAGCTCTCTGGCTTTTCACCTGCACGGTGAGTGATGCCCTCGTCTGAGGCAGAGCTACAGTGCCCCACAGCCACAGGGTGGCCAGCACATCTGCAGGTGTGATGGGAGGGAATGGCAAAGGAGGACAGACAGTGGGCGCCTGATAAGCAGACAGCATCTGGGAAGGAAGGATAAGAGTAACCGACAACTGGGCTGAAGGTAATGTTAAGGCTTAAACCAACATGAAATATTCAGAAGTTGGCACTAAGGAGATGTTGCAACAGGAAGCAAAGTTTGGGTCTCCAAACTGGTGTTCAGCACAGGAACTCTCCCAGCTAGGGACGGACTCCAGCACTTGAGTGATGAGGTCTGGGTCAGGCTTGGGAGAGCCAACCACGGCCCACTCATGAAAACTGGGACAGAGAGGGGATGGGAGCTTGGAGCCAAGGTCTACAGGAGGCCAGCTACCTGAACGGATATTGAAAAGTGTTCTTGAAGTCTCTCCAGTTCAGAAGTGCAGGGGCTGAGACTGGATAGAGTGATCAGAACTACGGAGAAGGAGCAACTTTCAGGGAGTCAGACACAGATCAGCCACAAGATTGTCAGAAATGCCCTGTTTTCCCTTAGCTGCCTGACACTGCAAAAGCTGAACAGAGAGACCCACTACTCACTCCTTTTAAGAATGATGACTTGTAGAATAGAGTACAATCTAAATTAAAAAAAAAAAAAAGAATGATGAGCCAACAAATAGGGAGGCAAATGATGCCTTGGTGCCCATGTGAGCTTTACCAAGCATGTCTATCTCATTCATTCATTCATTTATTCAACAACCATATAGTGCTACTGGGCTGGATGCTCTAGAAACTCACAAATAAACAGGGCATTGCCCCTGTTGCTGGTGTGACTATAATGCAAGGAGGCAAGTGAATTTTAAGTGCAAACAGAAAGTTGTAGGAACAAAGAAAGAGAGACACATTATGTGTGATGAGAAGGAAGTTGAAGACAGGTTACATGGAGTAAATACTAACCCAGACCTGAGGAGTACAGCCTTTCTCCAGGAAGAGAAGCAAAGGGAATGGTGTTCCTGACAGAGGGAACACCACCTACAGCGTATGGAAACTCAAAGTGTCCGCAGGGTGGGGGAACTCCCAAGTGTTCACGCAGGGCTGACCACACAGGCTCCCAAGGAGGGAAATGGACAGACAGAAAGAAAAGGACATTTGGGGTCTGCTGGAGTTCAACTTTTGTTCTGGGAACGGTGACAAGTTATCGAAGCGATTTTGAGCCTTGTCAGGTCTGAGTTTTACAGCAACAACTCTCGATAAAGAAGGAACAGGGCTTAGGAGGCTGTCACAATCAACGGTCACAAGAGGGTAGGTGTGGCTTTCCTGCCGTGATCTTCGAGTTCCTAGTGTCGGGGGCCTCGGGGCCACTGTGGGGGAGCGGTGGGGCAGGAGATGAGCAGGGCTGCTCGGCAGAGAGAGGAAGATGCTCATAAACCAAGCACGACCACAACAGCTGGTTCAATCTGTAATTCGTGAGAGTTACAGAGAAAATTCCTTTGGGGCATAGGAAAGGTGGTATTCTATTGCTAAATCAGTCCACGTTTAATTCGAAACATTTTGAGATACTGGTTGGGGCACGAGTGAAGGAGGGCGCGGGCTTGAGGAACAAGAGGAGGGAACAGCAAGCATGGGTTCCTGCAGCATCAGAGACTCAGTCATGGCTGCCCTATTGACCCCAGATGGGTGACACGGAGGTGGGAGGAGGGGAGTCAGTGCTGACCACGTGAGGGTGATGCCTTTACGGAGGATGGGAGGAGCCACAGCTGACCTGCATACCTGCAGGACACGCAGAGAGCACTCAGGATCTGGGCTTAGGACCAAGGACAGGGCAGGAAACCTAGATGTGGGAGAAACACTCATGCATCTCCATCACCGCAGAAGCCAGGGGAGCAGAGGAAGCATCTGGGAACAAGGAGGAAGGAAAGGGAGGGAATGAAGAAGGACCTCAGAGGAATGGAAAAGGAGACTACAGAGAGCAGGAGAGCCCAGGGAGCGAGAACGCTGGACAAAGAGGAATTCTCCAGAGCAGGCGGCACCGGACAGTGTCAGAGCGTGAAGAGCATGAACTCCAACGTCTTTATGCCCAAACAATTTTGCGGCCAGTAAAACCACACAGCACTTTACCCCAGGCCCTCCACACTCTATCCCTCCCTCTGTTCAACCATCTGAGGTCTCAGGGGGGCAGGGGACAGTGACGCTATCCCACTTGGCAGATGCGGACGAGACTCCACAGTTGTTTGACTTCTCCCGGGACAGGATGGTCCCCACCCTCCAGCACAAGGTCCTTGATGGGACATCTCTAAGCACCCACAGTCATAGAGTTCATAGAGTGCGTCCAAGTGCTGTGATGGGATGGGTCCTCAAACATAGGGGCTCAGATACTGACTCCAGGTGTGAAGTGGTTCCCGACTTCCCTGGGAAGCAAATTCCCCGGGGACTTCTCCTCAAGGCATCCAAACCCCGGGGGCACAGTTTTCACCAGGGCAGTACACATCCCTCTCAGATCCTGAAACCTGAGTTACATTCCAGAAACTCAGTCTTTCATTTTTCCCCAAATCTGTTTCATTTGTTTGTCTCAACAAGTTGATAGGTTCCACTCCTCTAAGGTAGGGATGAAAAGTGAAAGTGTTTGTTGCTGGGTCGTGTCCAACTCTTTGCGAACTATGGACTGTAGCCCGCCAGGCTATCTGTCCATGGGATTTCCCAGGCAAGAATACTGGAGCAGGTTGCCATTTCCTTCTCCAGGGGATCTTCCCAACCCAGAGATCAAACCTGGGTCTCCTACATTGCAGGCAGATTCTTCACCATCTGAGTCACCGGGATGTACTCAGTATTTCTTCACAACCCACATCACCTGGTGAGGGCGGGCACAGAGAAGCTGCTTTACAAGTACTTTTAAAAGTTACAGAGCTGTGACCTCAGTGTACTAAAGGAAATCCCAGACATAACTCATTACAAGTTCCCTAATGCAGGAGGTTTAGACATTAGCCAGAATCCACTTGAATGAGTGTGTGCTTAATTGCTCAATTGTATCAGACTCTCTGCGACCCCATGGACTCTAGCCCACAGGGCTCCTTTGTCAAATGGAAATTTCCAGATAAGAATACTGGAGTGGGTTGCCATCCCTTCTCCAGGGGATGTTCCTGATCCAGGGATCGAACTTGAGTCTCTTGTGTCTGCTCTGGCAGGCAGATTCTTTACCACTGTGCCACCTGGGAAGGTGATAAACAGCATTTGACCTTGAATAATCTGGCCACTTTTGGCTTCGTAAGCCACAATTTCCTGGCTTGTTTTGAGAAGATTATGACAAGTGCCTTCTTGGCCAGTCTCTCATTGTTGTTTAGTAGCTAAGTCATGCTCTTCTCTTTGCAACCCCATGGACTATAGCCTGCCAGGCTCCTCTGTCCATGGGATTTCCCAGACAAGAATACTGGAGCAGGCTGCCATTTTATTCTCCAGGGAATCTTCCCAACTCAGGGATCAAATCCGCGTCTCCTGTATTGGCAGGTGGATTCTTTACCACCGAGCCACCAGGGAAGCCCCTTGGCCAGTCAGTCCTACCCTCTCACCATCAGTTAATCAATATTTCTCTGTCTTCTCTCTCTTCTCCCCACCCCACAAGCACATACACATACACACAGACACACACATACGACTCCAGCCAACATCTAACAGTACCACCCATCCTTAACCTAAAATCCCAAAGGCAGCTGTGTAGGAAGGTCAACACTGGCCTGCTTGGATGTCTCCAGACAGGCAGTGCCTCTCCAGCATCCCCTAATTAGGAGCAGTGCTCCCCTGACAACCCCAGAGTCTCAGACTCTGCCTGCCTAGTCACTGATCCTCTCCCCAGGGGACAATATAAAACAAGGGAGAGAACCAAGGGCTTCTGCCCCAGGGTGAGCAATGACTCTCATCCGAGTGATGCTCTCAAGCTCGGGATCTGGGCGGTTGTTCTCCTCTGCAGAGCAGCCCCCTACTCCACTTGGCTGCCTCCTCATTTGGACCTCACTCCCACCACCTTCTTCTTATCTATTCAAGTTACAAACCTGGTTTCTTTGAAGGCCTAGAGAGGTGGGGGCACACCACTAAATAAATCATTAAGTTAATAATTTCATGAAAACACCAATCAAGGTAAAAGTGAACGAGGGCTTGAACTCATAGAGAAGGACCTGTCAGACCAGCCTGGTTCCCAAGATCCCTGCTCCCCATTCCTTTCATCCTGCTCCATCACCCAGGCAAGGCAGTATCTGCTTTGTTTTAAAACTTTGAACCCTTAGTGTGGAGAGTCCAGAGTGAAGAAAAACCTAAAGCGAACTAAAGCAGCAGCTCGGGAAACCTCTGTGCACGCAAGCCTGCAAAGCACTGTGGGATCTTTGTGTAAAGAGAACTCCGTGCGAAGGCCCTGGGGTCTGGGACAGAGCCCAGGACCACAGACGGCAGGGAGAAGAGGGCACTGGATCGGAGCTTCATTCTCCCTCCCTCCCTCCCCTGTGAAATGATTTCTAAAGGTTCTGAGGAAAGTGAGAGAGCCCGTTTTGCCCCTGGCCGCCATCTGCTAATGATAAATATTTTATGAACTTAGGGCATCTGAGAGGTGACTCTGAAGTTACACACGAAGCGAAGCAAAGGCTGTTTTTTCTCCCAGAAGGTAAGATGAGCAAAGTTTCAGCTTCCATCCCCAACCCCACCGAGGGTGTGAGGCCAATCCTCTCGGGATTCTTTTCTTCCAGTACCAATAGGGCTAAGGGAGACTCCAGGCTTAGAAACATCAGTATTAATCCAATGTTTGAACATGATTGAACCCCAAGTCTAAACATCGTCCAAAGGATTCTGGCGCTTTTCTCAGTGTTTAAACACTTGGTCTCATGACATCCTTCAACAGCAGAGGTATCTACCTTCTCAATATGTAAGAAGAAAACTCCGGGTGCTTTTCTGGGCCCCTCTTGCTCCCTGACATGCTCTCACCCTTCATGCCTTCCCATCCCAAGGCTGAAACAGAGTCTCACATCATCACGGGTTTCATTCACTGCTTTAAAAGCCTGAAGATGGTTCTGACAAGAAGTCTGTGAAGAAGGCAGGGGAAGCCTGATTTTTCTGCCAGATGAGGAAACACTGGGGCTCGGGAAGATTAGACTCAGCCCTTGGTCTCTGCCTTGTTTACACTAACTAACTCCTCGTCTCACGGCTTTAAATGCCATCTTCTTGAGGAAGATTCTCAAACCTGTAACTGAATCCCCAGCTCAGACCACGTTCTCAAGTCCCAGACTCCTGCACGGCCTGCCTTCTTCCCTTCTCCATGAGGATGCCTGGTTCACAGCTCAAGTTCAACATGGTGCACCAAGCCGCTGACCTTCCCTCCAAACCTCCCCACCAACAGTCTCCCGACCTAGAAGATGGGAAACCTATCCTTCCTCAGGCCAAACCCTTCAAGTCATCCTTGGCTCTCTCACTCCCAACATCTAATCCAACAGAAAATCCTACTGACCGTACATTAAACAAATGCCCATCTCTAGCAGTACCGCTCCTCAGGTCAAAGAAGAATTCCTGCAATTTTTTTTTTCCACTGATCTACCTTTTTCCAGGTTTGGAAGATCCCATGGAGAAGGGAATGGCTACCCACTCCAGTATTCTTGCCTGGGAAATCCCATGGACAAGAGAAGTCTGGAGGGCTACAGTCCGTGGGCTTGCGAAGAGTTGGTCGGACACGACTGATCGTCTAACGCTTTCTTTCACTTTCACCTTTTTCAACCACTGTCTCTACCAATTCTCTTCTTAACACAATTAAAGTGATCTTTTCAATATGTCAATCGATTCCTGTCACCCCTCCCTCACAACCCTCCAGGGGCTTCCATCTGACATAGAATACAAGCCCAGGTCACACCGTGGTCTATAATCCCCACATGACATGCCAGCCACTCTGGTCTCTTTGCTGTTCCCTGAACCCACCAGTCACGGGCCATTTCCAGGCCCTTGCACTGGCTGATCCTTCCACCTATGATAGTGCTCCCTCCCCACCCCCACCCCTATATCCACATGCCTCGCTCCCTCCCCTCCTTCATATCACTGTTTAAATATCCCTTCTTCAATGAGGCTTACTCTGACCAATCTACTTAAAACTGCATGCATGCTCTCCTGCCCCGACTCGATTTACGGGGTCTACATCCCTGGGTTGGGGGAGGTGCAGAGCAGATGGTGGTTTTTGGAATCAACTCCCTGCAGATACTTAGGGATGACTGTATTTGTTTACCTTCTGATTTATTTATCAATACTATGTTTACTGTTTGTTGTGCTCCCCTAAAACCATAATAAAAGCCCCTTGAGGATACAATCTGTATCTCTTTTGCTCAATGATGTATGTGGAGTGCTTAGAACAGGACCTGACACTTAATGGATGCTCAATTTGCTGAATGAATGAATGTTGACTTCCCAACATCACAGGACTCTGAATGGCAGAAACGAGGCTGGAATCCCACTCTCCAGACTCACAGACAAGCTCTTAACATCTTTGAGCTGTTTAAATTCATGAAGGTGGGGCTCAGAGTCTTCCAGACGAAGGAGACAGTAAGCATATATATTCATGTCTGGTGGTGATCAGCCTCTGAAGGAATAAGGGCCAGAGTGAGGGTGAAAAGTACTGTTTGAAACAGTGTGGTCAGGGAAGATCTTTCTGATAAAAGAACTTTAAATAGAGACCTGAATTGAGGAAGGGAGTTTCCCAGGTAAGTGAAGAAAGAACACGCTAGGCAGGGAGGGCGCTAAGAGTGTATCTGAGGACCCAGGAGGAGGCCAATGTGACTGAAGAATGAACAATTTGCCCCCTTGTGCTGACTTTAAAATCTATACCATGTGTAATAGCCCCAAACTGGAAACCACCCAAAAGTCCACCAACAGAAGAATGGGTGAACCAAAGGGAATACACTATAAAATCCACTAACAGAAGAATGGGCCAATCAGTGGGAATACACCATCAAGCAGTGAGAACCACTGCATGCCCCAGCTGGGGCCGAGCTCACAAAGTCAAGCACACACACAGTTTGACTCTACGTATGTAAAGTTTAAAAGCAGGCAAACTAAAGTCCATTTTTAAGGTGCATACATAGGCGGAAAAGCTATCAAGAAAAGCAAGGAAATGACTATCACAAAAGTCTAGATATAATCAGGGGTGGGGGGTGGGGTTGCCCACAGCTATCTCTTGCCTTGGGTGGTGATTATAGGAGTATCCATCTTGTAGTTGTTTGTTTTTTTTTTAAAGTTTTTGTGTGTGTGTGTGTGTGTGTGTTTTAATGTGGACCATTTTTTAAAGTCGTTATTGAATTTGTTTCAATATTGCTTCTTTTTTATGTGTTTGGTTTTTGGCCACCAGGCATGTGGGATCTTGCCTCCCCAATTAGGGATTGAACCTGTACCCCGAGCATTGGAAGGCAGTCTTAACCACTGGACCACCATGGAAATCCCTGTAGTTGTGTTTTACACTGTATATGTGCTTGTATATTTTCAGTCTTTGATATACAAACACAAGATTTTAAAAGTTAAGAAAAAAATAATGAGAGGCAATACAGCAAACTCTTAACTCCTTTCCAGGCAGTACAGGGGTTCTTTAGATATATACAGTCTCACCAAAATTATTTTCCAAAAAAAAAGACACCAAAGAACAAAGTGCAGGGCCTATTACTGGTTGCAAAACAAATATGTACTGTTGTTGTTCAGTCGCTCAGTTGTGTCCGACTCTTCACAACCCCACGGACTGCAGCATGCCAGACTTCTCTGTCCTTCACTATCTCCCGGAGCTTGCTCAAACTCATGGTCATCCAGTCAGTGATGCCATCCAACCATCTCATCCTCTGTCAACCCGTTCTCCTCCTGCCTTCAATCTTTCCCAGCATGAGGGTCTTTTCCAATGAGTCAGTTCTTCGCATCAGGTGGCCAAAGTACTGGAGTTTCAGCTTCAGCATCAGTCCTTCCAATGACTATTCAGGATTGATTTCCTTTAGGATTGACTGGTTTGATCTCCTTGCAGTCCAAGGAACTCTCAATAGTCTTCTCTAACACCACAGTTAAAAAGCATTGATTCTTCGGTGCTCGGCTTTCTTTATAGTCCAACTCTCACGTCCACACATGACTATTGGAAAAACCATAGCTTTGACTAGACAGATCTTTGTCGGCAAAGTAATGTCTCTGCTTTTTAATATGCTGTCTAGGTTGGTCATAGCTTCCAAGGAGCAAACGTCTTTTAACTTCATGGCTGCAGTCACCATCTGCCATCAGCTATAAGTATACATAAAACCCCTCCCTCTTGGACCGCTCTCCCACACTCTCCCTATCCCACTCCCTAGGTCATCATAGAGCAACAAGCTGAGCTCCCTGTGCTATACAACAGTTCCCACTAGCTGTCTACTTTACACATGGCAGTGTATATATGTCATCCCCAATCTCCCAAACGATGCCACCCTCCCCTTTTCCCACTGTGTCCACACATCTCCTTACCACGTATACGTCTCTATTCCTACTCTGCAAATAGATTCATCTGTTCCATTTTTCTAGATTCTACATATATGCCTTAATATACAGCTATCAAGTTTGTGGCAACTTGTCACAGCAGTCCTGGAACCTAATAACAGGTACCCCACTGTTTCTTTTAATTAGCAACATGAAATCTTGGGTCAAAACGTCATTCGCTATTTTACAGACAAATAAATAATGATCCAGCCATTCCAAAATGATCCATTTGCATCATCGTCCTGTCCTCAGCACATATGGATATTTTGTTGTCACTGTGCTCATTACTTACTCTACTTGAGAAAAACAGTGCGGAGAAGAATGGCTTTCAGAACTTCAAAATTTACATAGATGATGGACAAGATGAACATTCCATGATTCATTCCTAAACCTGGGATGAAGGTGAGGAAATAGTGAGACTGAATAAAACCTTTGGCTTTTTTATCACAGAAGCCTGGTGTCAAGCCCACATCCGGCCATGGATCATCTCTCCAAGCCTAGACTTGTTCTAAGCTTCCTGTGTTAGAAATGCCTACTCACATATTTGCTGGTGAAGCCGACCTTGGCAGCTGGATCACAGTCATGATTCACACATTGTAGGCCTTCAGGCTCCTTCCCAGGACTACACACAACCTTGATGCCCCTGTATTCCATGTCAAACAGAATTTCAGCTGACATAAGGCCACAGAAAGAAGACAGTCTGCATCAAGCCTGGAACAGCGCTTCAAGGCTGCACCTTAAAGTCAGATGCCTTCCCTGGACAGAAGAAGAAACTAAGATTCAAGGAAGTTACAAGACTTCCCCAAAGTCCCACAGACAACTAATAGTTGGGACAAGGACTCAGGTTTCTTAACTCCCCCTGGGCTTGGCTCTCAAGGTGAGGTTGCCCCTG